>NW_017729004.1:3136409-3138814 GCF_001723915.1 Gavialis gangeticus
AATGGGCACAAGTTGATGGAGAGGAGGTATAGATTGGACATCCGCAAAAACTACTTCACAGTTAGGGCGGCTAGGAGCTGGAACCAACTTCCAAGGGAAGTGGTGCTGGCCCCTACCCTGGGGGTCTTTAAGAAGAGGCTGGATGCTTACCTGGTTGGACTCATTTGAGTCGGGTTTCTTGTTTTGGGGTTTTTGTTGTTCTCCCGCCCTGGCGGGGGGTCGGGCTAGATGATCTACTAGGTCCCTTCTGACCCTTAATCTATCTATGAATGCCTGGTTTGGCCTCAATCTCCCTGTGATCATATCACAGTTCCCACCTGGGAGATGGGAAGCATAAGTCTTTGTCTGCCAGGTACCTTGAAATGGTGAGCTCTTTGAGGCAGAGGCTCAACTGTCTGCCTGGGTAACATTTAGGCCAACGGTGCTTTGATCAGGGCCTCTAATGCAGGGGGGCCAACCTTTTTGGCAGGAGTACCATAAATGAGGTCTTCACCCATCCCAAGTGCTTCTCTGATCCCCTTCCCCTGCCCAATCTTTTACTCTGCCCTTTGCTCTCTGCGCCCAATCTGTTGCTCTGCTTTCTGCTCCCTGCCCTATCTGCTACTGCATGGCCCGTCCCTTCCCCGAGCTGCTGTGTGTCACATGCAGCAGCTGCCCACACCACCCACGGTAAAAGTTGCCCCACGCTGCTCTACTGGATGCTGGAATAGAAATCATACATCTTTTGAGGACCACCTGGTATTCATAGATACACTACAATAATTCACCATTGATATCAGTGTGTGAATAGCAACAAATTCGGTCATTATAAAGTACAATACAAAAGTGATGTAAAAAAAAATAGAGAACCATTATAATGTTTTAAACAGGAAAGCCACGTTGAGGTCTGCTCATGCACCTACTATTTAAGTGGTGAAGAAAGACTGTAAGTATTTCCTTAACTCAAAATGAAGTGGCAGATAAATGACAATTGAAAATGTGAACACGTCTTCTAAACAGCATTGTAATTTCTTTTCTCCAGTTTCCAGGCGTTAGGTAAATAACAATGTTCTCTACATCCCACTTTGTCTTCTACTCATTGTTACATAGTCATTGAAAAAGAACTTGTCAGTGCAATCTATTGTTGTATGCAGGCATAAAAGGCAAAGTTAGAAAAGCAACAAGAGAAACTTTTCCTGAATATATATGCTTAAAATGACTCCTTACTACATTCAAAATGCAATGACAGGAACAACAGCAAGTGCAAATGGGCTGAAGTGGTTCTGGTCTCGTGACCCGCTCTCAATGTCATCTGTCCTCTGAAAGCGTAATCGATAAAAGTTCTCCTTGGCTTGATAGAGTGAGGCAGTCAGCGATATTAAAAAGTGATGGGCTGAATTACAGCTAGTCAGGACTTCACTGGCAGAATGGGTTTTCTGCTGCAGAATATAGATTCACCAACATTGAACATTTTGCATAGGGGTGGTTCAGGGTCATTAAAGGTTGGGCAGAACCCGGGCAGGTAGGTTTCCATCAGATGCCTTTTTGGTTTCTGGCCAGTTCAACTATTTGGGAGGGAGGGGGCTTCTGGGAAACCCCCCATGTTCCAACTCTGTGGCAGGTCACTTCACTGGGTGATCATAGGAAAGTATTTAAGGGACCAAACAAGGTCAACTACTCCAGCCCCTTACTCAAGAAGGATCATCCCTGATTAAACCATCCCAGCCAAGTGTTGCCTAACCCGCTCCTGAAAACTTCCAAGGATGGAGTTTCTCTAGGAAGCCTGTTCCAGTGCTGGACCACCCCCAGGCAAAAAGTTCCTTCTAATTTCCAACCTAAATTTCCCCTCACGCAGCTTGATGCCACTGCTCCTAGTCCTGTCTCCTACAGTCACAGCAAAATGAGTGTCGAGTGGGCTGCATTGGTAGGAGTGTTGCCAGCAGATCGAGGGCAGTGATTCTTCCCCTCTATTCAGCACTGGGGAGGCCACATCTGGAGTCCTATGCCAAGTTTTGGGCCCCCCACTACAGAAAGGTTGAGGGCCCAGTGGAGGGGAACAAAAATGGTTCAGGGGCTGGGGGACAGGACTGGTGAGGAGAGGCTGAGGGAACTGGGTTGATTTAGTCTGGAGAAGAGAAGACCGAGGGGGATTGAATAGCAGCCTTCCCCTCCCTGCAGGGGGGCTGCAAAGAGGATGGAGCTGGGCTGTTCTCAGTGGGGGCAGGTGGCAGGAAAGGAGCAATGGGCTCAAGCTGCAGCAAGGGAAGTGGAGGTTGGATACTAGGAAAAACTTTCTTACTAGGAGGGTAGTAAAACACTGAGACAGGTTACGAAGATAGGTGGTGGTATCTCCATCCTTGGAAGTGTTTAAGACCAGGCTCAACAAAGCCCTGGCTGGGATGATGTAGCTGGGGCTGGTCCTGCTT
>NW_017729004.1:3143814-3144806 GCF_001723915.1 Gavialis gangeticus
TGCAAAGAGGATGGAGCTGGGCTGTTCTCAGTGGGGGAAGGTGGCAGGAAAGGAGCAATGGGCTCAAGCTGCAGCAAGGGAAGTGGAGGTTGGATACTAGGAAAAACTTTCTTACTAGGAGGGTAGTAAAACACTGAGACAGGTTACGAAGATAGGTGGTGGTATCTCCATCCTTGGAAGTGTTTAAGACCAGGCTCAACAAAGCCCTGGCTGGGATGATGTAGCTGGGGCTGGTCCTGCTTGGAGCAGGGGGTTGGGCTAGACGTGACCTCCTGAAGTACCTTCTGACCCTAATTTTCTATGATCTTCATCCTCTCTTTAATCTGCCTTAAGGAATTTATTATGAACCCTCCCCCTCAGTCTTCATACATTTAATAGATTTAATAGACATTAGGGGCTGGAAGGGACCTTGTGAGATTGAGTCCAGCCCCCCTGCCATAGGAAGGAGGTCTGCTGGGGTCAAATGATCCCAGCAAGATAAACATCCAGACACTTTTTGAATGAGACCAGAGTAGGTGCTTGCACCACCTCGGTAGGAGTCTTCTCTTCTCCAGATGAAATAACCCTAATTCTTTCAGCCTTTCCTCATAACTCTTCCCTCTAAGGCCTCTAATCATATTTGTTGCTTTCTACTGGACTCTCCAAATGCTCCACATCTTTTTGGAAGTGCGGGGCGCAACATCACCTGTGCTGAACAGAGCCGAAGAATCATTTCCTATGATTTACAAATGACACTCTTGCAACTAAAACCCAGTTTGCTTTTGGTTTTTTTTGTAACAAGAGAACACTGTTGACTCATTAGACAGCAAAATCCCATAGTGCTCATGGGCTCCGATGGGCCATCCACAGCTATTGCTTCTAGGGCATCCAGGCTCCCTTCAGCCTTTTGGGTAGAGTTGTGTGCCAAAGCTCCTTGAACAACTTGCTTTGATTTTTTTCCAATGTATATTTGGGGGGGGCTATATTTTTGCTTGGGTGGTACTGGTCCTGTT
>NW_017729004.1:3144816-3145200 GCF_001723915.1 Gavialis gangeticus
GGGGGGGGGGGCAGGTTGCCCATGCTGTGCTGTGGCTGGGTAGCGAGGAATTTTGCTAGTGCTGCAGTGCAGTGGCCACATCCTAGCTCAGACTTGAGCCAGATGATTTCAGCAGGCCATTGCCAAGATGTATCTGACTGTGCATCTAGACCTTCAGGTCCAATCTAAAGCTCCAGAAATGATTTTCCGTGGAAGTGAATTCATTTAATATTTTAGAAAGAAACCTTGGACAGAGCTATCAAGATGGGCATGCCCCATTCCTGAGTAACCATGTGGGCTTTATTGCCATAACCCTTACCCCTCCTCCTCCGATCCCTGTGTTGATGGAAACACTTAGTACAGCAAAGAAGCGGAGGAGGAAATTGACAGATTTTTTCTTTCCCT
>NW_017729004.1:3145211-3154272 GCF_001723915.1 Gavialis gangeticus
GTCCCTTCCGACCCTAGAAACTATGAAACTATGAAAGGGTGAGGAAGACAAGGGTTATGATAACATGCTCAAGGCCAAACACTTGGAAGTGATACAAGGATATATGTTTCCTTAGGTTTGGTTTTGCCTATAGAGCTCATTATCTGAAGAGATCATTGTATTATGGAGCGGCAAGACTATATCGGTGGTAAAATCACATCCCTTAGCAAATGCAGTTGACCTACTACAAAATTGGGGTGCGGACCTCTCTGAATGAAGGCAAAATTATGTTCCCAGTGAATGTCCAGCTCCAACTCTTGGTTTAATGCAGTTGTAACTAAGTCCTGCTGTATTAACATAGTCTTCATTGCAAAGGACCCATCATCTAGGTATGTTGTAATGTAAATTGCCCTCTGGAAGGATGGGAATAAGGACTTGCAGTTCTAGTGCTTATAGCCAATGTCTCCAGGCTAAAATGATCATTTTACCCTCATACTGCTCCATGCAGAGGCTTCTCAAACCAAAAGAAAGATAGCCAGGTCTGCAATGCACTCTGGGTTAATTAGCACCACTAAGTGACAGGGCTAACTAGCCGTTCCCTGTGCTAATTAGCCTGCTCTGATACCATGGGGATGTGGTAACCCTGCTCCCAGCTTGTGTGTGTTGCTGTGAGTCATTGTAAGTGTACGGTATAGATGGCAGAGGAAGGAGAATGAGACCAACCCGGGGCTGCGAATCCCATTCCCCTGCACAACAACATGCCCCCATTGCCGAAGGATGTGTGCATCCAGAATCGGGCTCCTCAGTCACCTGAGGACCCATCAAGCCTGACGGACGTCACCCTCGACTCTGAGGGACTGCTGCTGCAGACAGTGTAGATGTAGCCAATACTGATGCAAATCCCACTGTAGGCCCCGGGGCCTGCACTATGCAAAGGTTGGAGCTGACAAAGAGCTGGGCGCACTGCCCGGATGTATCTTAAAAGTGTCCAGAATAGCTTCTTATGTGAAAACTTTTCAACCTGTGTTAAGAAAGCAACTCTCACCCTTCATTTTTATAAACATGCAACAATATTCCCTAGCAATGCTCCTCATCAGGAGATTATCTTCAAAGCACTTTGCAGAGAAGGCGAGTAGCAACGTGACCACTTTGCCAAAAGGGGCACCGAGGCATAGGCTAATCAAACAGATTCACCCTAAATCACGCAGACGATCTACAGCCAAGCCACAAACAGGACACAGGTCTTTGGAGCCCTATCCTGGATCTTCATCCTTTACGTTTGGCTTTCCCATTTTACATCTTGACTGCTTTTGCTCTGGTTGGACTGGCTTTTCCAAGAATGAACAAACTCTTATGGATGCCATTGAAGTGGTCACCATCGAGTATAAGCAAGACTTCTCTTCAAAAATCCCCCCAACAAAACTTCCCCACTGAGAGCTTAGCTCTTCAACATGCAATGCTATGTCATATCTGCTCTGCTACCACTTACCTAGAGGCACTCATCAAGCAATCAAGCACCTGAATGTGATGGCAGCCCTATCCCTCCCTTTGGTGTCTGTAGATACACAAACTGCTGTGCCTTCGCCATGCTCGCTCAGCAGGACACTTGTCTCAGCAGGATCTTTGACTCTGAGTTGGCCTTCAGGGATAAAACCCCAAATGCTGGGTCCCAATGGAAAAAGAGCCCATTTCACATGAGGCATAACAGAGAAGTTGTGCACCTCAAATACATGGCAGGATGCAACAGGGGAGGCCTTCAGATATCTACTAGTCTTCTTCAAGCCTCATGGGGGATAACCATTTTGATAACATACTCTTGGTCATCATCAGCCTGTCACCATTTGAGTTATAGGAATGGGCAAAGGGATCTAGCTGAGATCAGGACCCCATTGTGCCCAATCCAGTCCAAGAAAGGGAAGGAGAAGACGGGGGGAATTGGTTTGTTCAAAGATTGCAGGGAAGAGCTGAAAAAACGCACGTCTTTCAGCTGCAGCCCTTTTGCCCAAGCTCTGAAACCAAGCAGAGCATAGTCAATGCCTGTTAGCAGCCACATGCTGGTGCCTTGTATTAAATTGCTCCTGAGCAACTTTTGTCAAGGGTGTTGCATGAATACATGGCAGGAAAATGATTCTTATGAGAAATGTCGCTGGGAACAGCCATAGATTGTAGTCATGTATTCAGTCGGCATATACAATTTGAGCTGTACAGTGCCATGAAGTGGCTGCATGTGGGTCCCACTGCCCTCTCTTGGTTTGAATCCGAATTACCCGGCTCTGCATGAATCACAGACCCACTGCTTCCCAGGAGGTAGTGGCAGTGGGGCTTGAGCCTTGGATCAAGAGGGATCCACCCCCCGCTGCAACAAGTGGTCTGCCAACCTCTGCAATGCGGTAACACCTGCAGAGCCCGATGCAAGCTGGGGAAGTGTTATGAAAACCAGCTCTTGCTCCAAATCCCGGGATTGTCTGCAAAATGCTGAGTTTTATGGCTCCTGCTCCCAGTCCCCAGAGTAAGAAGAAAATCCAGGCAACCTTATCAGAAATGAATGAATGGGCTTGTTATTAGTTAACAGCCCCGAAGCCAAGAAGCAGTTAATGTTCAGCAAAACCCTGTCATCAGCTATGGGAATGACTAAAGCTCCAGGGATCTTTTTCTATTTAAACAATAATTAATTGTGCGGGACTGAACTCCTTTCCCCCCTTGTTCTTCCCGCAGGCACAGGCAAGAAATTTTTTTTTAAAAAGTCCCATCTCTGTAGAGCATAAGTAATGTTCTTGCCTCTTTTATTAGGGTGGTTGGAAATCCCTATTTAAAAACTGATCTTTTTCTTTCTTCTTCTGGCAATGATAGATATCAGCCCTGCTTGGGGGCTCGTGGAAGCTCTTTGGAAATGTTCCTATCATGGCTGCTGGTGTCGGAGGAATCAGAGCAGCACAGGAAAGACAAGGCTGGAAGGAAATCCAGCAGGTCCTGTTTAGTCCGATCCCCTGTTTAGATCATCCCTGTCTAAACCCTCCTAGACAAATTTTTGCCTAGCCCAAGGGTGTCCAACTCAGTTGGCTGTGCTGGACCGTGGGGCTTCTGGTGGGCCAGATGGCCAACCTCTGGGGGCCTTGCTAGTGCTAGAGTTGCTGCATTAGTATGGCTCTGCAACCCAGCGGCAAAAAATACCCCTGACTTTTGGCCCTATTTTTCTGTTGCCACCAACTGCAACCAGCCTGATTTCAGTGGTGGCCAGTGCAGGAGATGGAGGAGCAGCGTTGGCACTCACCCCCTCATCAGTTGGCAATCAACCCTCCGATGGGGGACAGAGCATGTACTTTGCCAGCTTATTCTGCATGTTCTTTACAGCATGGACTTCCTGCATTTCACGTCTTTTGCAATGCCAAGCCTATTTCTGGCACTTAAATCATGTCCTCTGATCACTTATGGTTATTAAGTACCCACGACACTTTTGTCAAGAATATTTCTTCATTATCTCTTTCCTGTTGAAATGCTGGATGCTCTTGGGTTCTTGGAATTGCCATCCTTGGAAGTGTTTAAAACTCAAAGCCTTGGCTGGGATGATGTAGTTGGGGCTGGTCTTGCTTGGAGCATGAGGTTGGACTAGATGTGACCTCCTGAGGTCCCTTCAACCCTCATTTCTATGATCTTCATCCTCTCTTTAATCATCCTTCAGGAATTTGTTACCAACCCCTCCCCCTCAGTCTTCTCTTCTCCAAATGAAATAACCCTAATTCTTTCAGCCTTTCTTCATAAGCCTTGTCTCCAAGACCTCTAATCATTTTTGTTGCTTTGTGATGGACTCTCCAAAATCTCCACATCCTTTCAGATTGGTGTATCCTATGTCCTCTTTTAGATACACACCAGCCGCATTTACATGAGATGCTGACTGAGCGGTTGTTACTGCGCAATCATTTGGTACTTCCATACCTAAGTACTAAGTGACTGTGCAGTAACTGGTATTACTGCACAGTAGCATCCCCGCACAGCTTCCTGGTGACACTGGCTGTGCAATAGCTTGTTACTACTGCACAGTAGTGTCACATCACAACCCGTGCCTCTCAACGCTACTGCAGAGTAGTAACAAGCTACTGCACAGTAACCATCTCATGTAGATGCCACCACCATGTATCATCCTCTCTCCCTTTATCTGAGTTATGCAGAGGTGTAGTTTAAGAGGGGATGCTAGGAGAGTATGAAGCAAACCAGTTTTCATTTTTGGAGTGGGGTCATCTCTACCAGTTGTAGGGTAAGCAGGTGCTATGGTACGAGGGCTGTGACTGTACTAATGTTCATTGGACTCTTCGAATGACATGGCTTCACCTCATTTGTTCAGGCATCTTACTTTGTACATTATCACAGCTAGACTCTCTCAAGACTTGTCTACACTCCTACCGGCTTACCAACAGAAGCTTATACCCACTAACACCTTATCTCTGAACTGGGTTCATTGATATCATTGGAGAGCAAAGAAACCTGTAGGGAGCTGAAAGAAGACCAATATGGTGTCACCTATGTGCCAAGATATGAGACACAGAAAGGGCATGTCTACACATTCATTAATGCGCAGCAGTTACTGTGCATTTTATTTAGTACTTGCTTAATGAAGTACTAACTAACTGCACAGTAACTAGAGTGACTGTGGAGTAACACTGGCAAACACCTTTTTAGTGATACTATTGTGCAATAGCCTAATAATACTGTGCAGAGGAGTGTTAGCACTGTCCGTGCTGTGACACGTTACTGGGCAGTGTTATTAGGCTACTGCACATTAAGTGTCTCGTGTAGACATGCCCAGAGTGTAGCAACCAAGAGGAAGAGGGAAGCAATACATTACCCTACCTCCAATTACTTTTCCACCTCCTTGGTATGTAGTTTGCGCTTATCAGTGTGCACCGGGGGCTTGAAAGCAAGGGTTGACATGGCTAAAGTTTATGCTAACATAAGGGTGCTCAACCTCTCCCACTTTGTGCATCCCAGAGTCACTGCAAAGCAAATTCTGTTTGTGGTTAAATTTAAATGTCATCAAAGCAAGTGGACTAAAATAGTCTATGGAAATACAACCAGGTACCTTGCTGTAACGTTCAACTGTTCTTGGGAATGGATCATAAATATGCATGAGTGCTCACCACAAAATGACTAATACCATGCGGGAAGAGAAGATGACAGCTCCTACCTCAACAACATGACCATTTAAATTAGGAAGATGATACCCTGTCAGCTGGCAGCACAACAAACGAACTAATAATCTCTGAGCAACGTGGCCTTTTTGCTTGGGGCTAAAACACTTTTTATTAATGCCAGAAGAAGAATAACTTTGCTAAGAGTGACTCGGTGTTTGGCTGGGTGCAGGTTGCAGCACCAAATCAAGTGCTCAGCTGGGGCAATTTGGCATGGTTACTTATGCCATTAGAGGGCCATTCTCTCTCTACAGCAGTGATTCTCAACCAAGGCACAGTGAGATCCTTTAAAGGATGCAGCACAATATTAGCACTATTAGGTACTAACCTTCTCATACAAAGATGACACCATGAAGACAAAAGCAAAGGTGAGCACTCAGAATGATAGTCTATGTAGTCTTGCCAACTCGAAATGGGGAGATAACTCCTCAACTACCCAAACCACTTCTCCAGGTCCCAGCTTCTCCTCTGCTGCGCATGCATGGCCTGTATGGGAGAGATACGTACACACTAAGTGCCTTGACCCCATTCTGAATGATAGCTGCTGATGCATCACAGGATGTCTGAAGCCTGCTGGCCCAACCAGTGTGTATCTGCTGGCTGCCATTGCCTTGCCTGACATCAGAAGAGCAGCGGCCAGGAGGACAGAATAATTGAGATGAACTGAAGATGTGAGACACTCGCTGGACGACCATTCCACCGTGCACAAATGTCTGAAGTCACGCAGGAGCTTCCTCACCAGCACCCAAGGAGACACAACTACAGATGTGGAGCAAGAGGCTGAAGGAGATACCTGACAACAGAAAAATGGATATTTTGGTAGCCGAGTCCATGCGACCAGTGCTGACGAACCATGGCAAAGGTGGCTTTATCTTAACCACCTGTTTACCAGAGTTGGATGCTCCAAGGAACTAATGAAGAAGTGGGCCTATATCATTGGTTCAACCACCTGTGACCGTGGCACAGATCCTCAGACTATGCAATGCCGGCTGCTCAAAGGCACATGTACAATGAGAGACCTTGCAAAGTACAATAATTGAGCACAAGCATGTGTAACAAAATGGTCAAATGTGGTGCAGAAACATGAAGAGAAGAAGAAGAAGCACCATTAGGTGGGCAAACACCTAAGATAAACCCAGAGATTTCAAATAAGGATCCCCAGTGTCACAAACTTCCTGACCTGTTGTGGTCTTGCCACAAATGAGATCCTCTATTATTTTTCCATAGTAAAAAAATAAGTGAAAGCTCAAAGGGGGCATCCCCCATTCTCATGAGTGAAGGCAGCAGCAGTGAGTTTTTATGTATCTTTGGACCACCCATTTGAGACTGGTCATGTAGGTTCAGTTCTTGTGTGATGTGATATCACAGTGTTATTTTGTTTTGCTCAGTGCTGAGCATCCTTTCATGTGAGCCATGTGATTTGCTGCAATTAATGAATTCAAGATATTTGCAACAACTCCCGGGTTCAGTTGTCTCGTTAATTGTAATATTATGGTTATTCATGTTTTCCCCCCCCATTTTGTTTAACATACGTGGTGCCAATCATATCATTTTTTACACACTGTAATGCATAAATGAGGTTTTGAAATGGCACGCCATTAAATTCAGAAAAGTTACGGAGGAGGGGTCTGGAGTCTGATATGTTTGAGGGCCACTGCTGGAGGGACTAGTACCTTATCACAGACATCTCATGGCAGAATCTGATGCAGTCTTGCTCTCATTTACATTGGAGCCCAAACCAGAGTAACCTCCTAGAAGTCAGCATACAGAGGGCCCTAAATCTGACCCTGTGTGTGCACTCATAATAACCAAGACCCATGGCCAGAAGCTGTAATCTAAACTCTTTGACTATCAACCATGACAACCCTGACACAACACATCAACCCGGAGTCATCCTGAGTCTTGCGATTGGGTTGTGTTTTTATCGTACTCTTTAAAAGCCAAAGCTTGGGCCAAAAAGCCCAAGGCACAGATGGGCTTGACAAAGACTCCAATATTGAAACCTCTTCATCTTCCAGGCTCAAAGGGAGAAGAAGGATGAGTCTGTCCCACAGCTGCAGGAAAAAGAAAATCATTCAGGTAGAACTGAAACAGAACTGTGCTCATTTTTTGAGGAAACCCATAGTAATATTTTTTCAGGTTGGCTGGGAAAACGTCGTTCAACCTGAGACAAAATATTCCACCCCATTTTCAAGTTGTTAACCTTTCTAAGGAGTTTTCTTTCTATTTTTCCCAACCTTTGGTTAATTTTAATGTGGAAAATGAGATTTTGAAATGAAAGGTAAAAAAAAGTTTTATTTAGAAGAATGTTCTACCATTTATCTATTTCTCAAATGAAACAAGGATTTCTTTGGGCAGTATATTGCATTGCATCAACTGTATAGTTGGGATAAAATTAGACAAACTTTTGAAGCCAAGACATCATTCATTAGGTTTCGTTTGGAAATTTCAGGCATTCAAAACAACCTCCCCAAACTAATATTTTAGCTGAAATTATTGGACCATCCAGTGTCACAAATAATTTTTGTTCCTCCAGAATTCCTGTTTTTGGTCAATTTTTTATACATTAAAAAAGCGGTCTATCTGTAGAAATACATGTGGTACAAGTGATGTAGCATAAAAGGTTAGGTGACTGTTATAGATGGTTATAAGCTAGTGGTTCTCAATCTTTGTAGAGTTGGGTCACCCTTTGGAAAATGCCACTTTTTAGTTTTCACTCGTTTTTGACTACAGAAAAGGAACAGAGCAAATCTTTGGTTGCCACGGATTCAACAAGACTGCAACAGGTCAGGATGCTTTTAGCACTATGGATTCCTGTTTGAAATCTTTGGGTCCATCTTGTGAATCATGCTTGGGCACGTATCCATGCTGACACTTCACGGCACTTGATGGCACTCTTGAAAAGATCTCAAGGCACCAGTAGTGAATCGCTATTATAACCTGCAGCTATACGCACCATGTTGGCCTCTGTAGAGGTCTACAATGATTAAATAATGGTATATTCCAACTTGTATGAATCAGTTATTAAATCTGTATAAAAAAGTTTTCAGTTTAGTCTTTTATAGGGTGACTATATGGAAGCTATTGAGCAATCAGATGCGTCTTCCACAGCTTTCATACTAGGTCACTTATAGGGAGCCTAAGTAATGGCACAAGCTGTGCTTAGTTAGTCTAGGAGCTAGATCTCTCCAGACTCCAGCAGCCTGAATAAAGAATCCAGCATATTCATTATAACACTATCTTATTTTAAACGTTCTTATTCCCCGCATGAACTGCAGCTCAGTTCTCATTTCCAACTAAAGTTTAATTACCTTTGCAGCAAGGCAGCTTGGTCAAGAAAAAAAGGGTGGTTTAAAAATTAATAGACTTATTTTTTTTCTTAATAGAACTATAAATGCTATTTTAACAGGTCTCTATTAATACTAAAACTTAGTTGGTTTTTCATTGAGAGCATTGAGAACTGGCTAGAGGATCACAAAATGGTCCATTCTGAGGATATAACAGAATGAAACCCAGATTTCCTGTGGGCTACAATTTCATGATACGTAAAGCTACCAACAGACTTAGTATTGACATTTCTCAATGCCTTTAACAACTTCTTAGAGTGTTATAGGCAGAAAAGTGTCTTTAAGTGAAACATTCCTAGCCAACAGATTGGCCCCTGTACTCCCTCAGAGTCATATCTGAGCTGTTTAACATAGGCCATGATTACCATACCATTGAGCTGAAGATTTTCATAGACAGAAGTTGTGGGATCTCCATTTTTAAGAACAGGTTAATCAGATACTTGGATGGGATGGTTTACTTAGGGGTGATCCTGCCTTGACCGGGGGTTGGATTAGATGAATGATTTTCAACCATGGTACCACAGCATCTTTTTCCAGGTGCCGCTGGGTGCC
>NW_017729004.1:3159272-3163651 GCF_001723915.1 Gavialis gangeticus
AAGCTACCAACAGACTTAGTATTGACATTTCTCAATGCCTTTAACAACTTCTTAGAGTGTTATAGGCAGAAAAGTGTCTTTAAGTGAAACATTCCTAGCCAACAGATTGGCCCCTGTACTCCCTCAGAGTCATATCTGAGCTGCTTAACATAGGCCATGATTACCATACCATTGAGCTGAAGATTTTCATAGAGAGAAGTTGTGGGATCTCCATTTTTAAGAACAGGTTAACCAGATACTTGGATGAGATGGTTTACTTAGGGGTGATCCTGCCTTGACCGGGGGTTGGATTAGATGAATGATTTTCAACCATGGTACCACAGCATCTTTTTCCAGGTGCCGCTGGGTGCCACTCATAATTAGCCCTTTTAGCTGTGCAAGCACCTACATGTGATTCACAAGATGAACCAGGAGATTTCAAGTAGGAATCCATACTGTCGAAAACACTCTTCCCTGTTGCGGGCTTGCTGAGTTTTTTGCAACAGAAGGATTGTGCTAGTATTTTTCTCTAGCCAACAAAATGAGTGAAAGCTAAGACCCAGCATTTTCCAAGAGGTGCCTTGAGTCTAAAAAAGGTGGTGATCCACTGGAGTAGATGACCATATAAGCTCCCTGCCAGCCTATGATTCAACGATTAATCTCCTCCTCCATACTTTTTCCCCCAACACCAACTGTACAGATTGGGAGAATTCTTGAAATTAAAAAAAATGTTGAAAAAGCAGAGAAAAGATTTTTAGGGTGGGTGGGGGGATATTATTTTGTCATTTTTGGACCACATCTCACTTCAGGGTCATTATCCTTCCTTTCACCTCCCCAACTTGCTTTGCAGAGGAGAACTGCATGCTGGGATGCAGGAATGTAGGATGAGGAGGAAGCTCCTGCATCACTGAGACCAGTCCCATGGAGGAAGGACATCTATGTCATATAATACATTCCTTAAATTATGGAGGTCTCTTCTAAAAGGACTTCGGGGTTGTTCACCCCTGCTGCTCTGACTGGCACCACACTGCTCTAATAGTGAGGAACCTTCTTGTAATCTCCTTTGGTTTGGTTCCTGGCCAGTTTCTACCCATTAAAACCAACATATGTAGCAATTTCCCCATCTTCATGCTTAACCACCTCATGTTGATACAGCATAATCATATGCCCTCTCAGTCTTCATTTTACTAGTCTAAGCCATGTTCTTCTACTCTTCTACTATGATGATGTCTCCTTTCCCATCATCATCATCATTCTGGTAGTTCTTGTCTGAACCTATTCCAAAGCAAATTCATCTTTCCTGACCATGGGTAAATGCAACACTACATGCTACCCCAGATCAGGTCTCACTAGTGCTGACAGTACCCTTACTTTCCTCTCTCCACTGGAAACCACTTAACCTGTTGCAGCCTCTGCTTGCCTTAGACAGTTGGTCAGCATGTGAGTAATTGCCGAGCCATGCTTCAGTGGCCACATGCAGTTCCTGTAGTCCACCACTGAACTTAGTTAGCAGGCAGTCATCGACAATATGTGACATAGTGCGTGTTTTGCCACTGCTACAGTCTGGATTGTTGCGAAGACCCCAGTGGTGGAGGTTGGCCATGCACATACCTTGCCATGTCTGGAACCTAGTCAACAAGGCCCAATGATGGCATGGCCATGTAGATATACTGTAGGATCTATGATAAGGAATTTGTTTGGTGGTGATGTTAATCTCCATTCATCACACCAGAGGGTCTTCGTCGTGTGGTCCTGGTGCGGCAGTTTGGACCACAGTGGGTGTCATGATGGTAGATGTACAGCAGGTCTATTTAAGAGAACATCGTACAGCGGCAGGCTTGGATTGCATAGATCTTCTCCAGTAGCTTGCAAATTGCAGCTTCCCCTAGGATATGAGGGGGAACAATGTTGCTTAGGACTAGGAGCCATGGTAGAGGTGTTGATCGAAGAGTCCCCAAGATGATGCACATGGTTGAATGTAGCTGCGCATCAGCGAGTTCGGTGTGTGATGACCAGTTCCAAACTGGTGCACACTACTCTGCCACCAAATACGAGATGGGAAGAGCTGACATCCTTAGCACTGAGGCTTTTGCACCTTATGATGACCCAGCCTTAGTGGTGTTTACTTTAGGATGGGAAAGCTCTTGTGCCCTTTCTGGACTCCTGGTCCCAGTTCTATCCCTTCTCTGCAAAGGATCTAACTAATGGGAAAAGCCAGCATTAAAAAGTATTCTGGAGCTGGGCTCCTATTCTGTACCTCTCTGCCTGCTTAGGATTTTGCATTCCACGAGTGCCATATCTCCCTTGTTGCTTGCTACTTTTGGGAGGCCTGGATAAGAGCGGAATGAAGTCCCACAGGAACCAAGGGTCATTGCAAAGCTCGCCAGCTTCTGCTGTATGTGCGAGGCACATGTCTTCGACTGTGTTCACATGCCTGTGTTATTAATACATTCCAAAACAAAACAGTGCCCGGCGCACACTTTTCCTCTCCAGGGAGAGGATAAGAGAAGAAAAACACAACACATGTTAGTCACATTGCTTAAGGCACTACTGGAAGATGCTAAGTTACTACAGTGGTGGGAAAAAGCCATGGGGCCAACTTCCTGCAGTATAGCGTTCATTTACCCTGGGGTTGGTCCATATATAAGCAGTGAATGAGAAGTGGTTGGCAGACAGCAAAACCCCAACCCTTTTTTCCTCATATTAAATAACTCTTTGTAGAGCACACTAAGACTATCACAATTCTTGCCTACAGGTTCTGGACATCTCAGACTGGATGAAATCTGCTGGGTCATCAAGTCTAGCCCCCCTTTATTCAAACAACTAATATACATTGGTTTGCAAAATTAATGGAGCCCCTTTGGAAAACTTGTAAAATTTAGAGCTGGGCGATTTTTTTTTTTCTCTGAGTCCTAATTTCACTGAAAAATGCAGGTTGTAGAAACTGAAACAACTGTGAATTTGGATAAAATTGGGAAAATTCATTCAGTTAAAAAAACACCATAATTCAGAAAATCAAAACATTTCAGTTTCTGTTCAACATTATTGAAGTGAAACACTTTAGCTATCTTTTTTGGAAACAGCATTTTTTTTAATAACAACTCATCTAAAGGGTATTTTATTTTATTTTATTTTTCTTGTTAGTTTATTTTAAGAAACCCTATATAATCTGGAAAACAAACACAAGTATTTCATTACCTTGAGATTTGTTGTTGTTGTTTTGGCTTGTCTAGTGAAATGAAGACTCCATGGCTGATGTGGTCCAACCTAGGTTTTTTGTACCCACTGCTCCTTTTAGGGGGTTGTTTCAAAACCTCAATATTTTGATGGTTAGATGCTTTTAATTTTCAGGTAATTTATTCCTGGTATAGGAAGAGTGTGTCCTGCATCAGTGCAGGGATTGGCCTAGATGATCTTTGCAGTCCTGTCCAAACCTCTAAGTCTAGGGCCTGCTTATAGCTATTATCGCCAGTGCAATATTGTCCTTTCTTCTAAAAAGCTCTTTTTCTTCCCCTATGGTTACTCCATGAGGCTTTTATAAACAGTAGTCGTAACCCCTTCTTAGCCTTTTTATTTTTAGGTGAAACAAATCAAGCTCCATTAGCCTCCCTCATAACTCTTCTCACTCCCCTGATCACCCTAATGGCCTTTTTTTGCCTTGATTCCAGTTTGAACTCACCAGCGATAGGAACGGACCTTGATGTCCCACATAGCTTCAGGTCTCTCCTCCTGTGATACAGCTGAGAGGCAAGGGTTTGTTTGCGTGATGTCTCCTGTTGGACCAAATGCCTGGCTGGGATAAAGTTAGACAAGCTTTTGAATGCAAGGCTGGAGTTTGCAGACGCTTCTGATTTGCTCAAGGTGGAAGTACCGATTTTCTATTTCAACATTGTTCTTGGACACCCAGACATGCAACGCCTAGCTCTCAGTTTAAGAATCACAGGATCATAGACAAGGAGGGTGGAAGGGAGCTCAGGAGGTCACATCTAGTCCAACCCCCTGCTCCAAGCAGGACCAGCCCCAACTACATTATCCCAGCCAAGGCTTTGTCTAGCTGGGTCTTCAAAACCTCCAAAGATAGAGATTGCACCATCTCTCTGGGTAGCCTGTTCCGGTGTTTTACTATCCTCCTTGGGAGAAAATTTTTCCCAATATCCAACCTCAACTTCCCTTGCTGCAGCTTGAGCCCATTGCTCCTTGTCCTGTTGTCTGCCCCCACTGAGACCAGTCCAGCTCCATCCTCTTGGCAGCCCCCCTGCAGGGAGGTGAAGGCTGCTCTTCAATCCCTCTCGGTCTTCTCTTCTCCAGACTAAATCAGCCCAGTTCCCTTAGTCTCTCCTCACCAGTCCTGTCCCCCAGCTCTCCAACCATTTTTGTTGCTCTTTGCTGGACTCTCTCCA
>NW_017729004.1:3164048-3175927 GCF_001723915.1 Gavialis gangeticus
CAAGTGAGGTGGTGCAGGCTCCCACCCTGGGGGTTTTTAAGAGGAGGTTGGATGACCACCTTACTGGGGTCATTTGACCCCAGTGCTCTTCCTGCCATGGCAGGGGGTCGGACTAGATGATCTGCTCAGGTCCCTTCCGACCCTAGAAACTATGAAACCAAACAGCAGTTGTGGGGTTGTGGGGGTTGCTAACAGGCCTGAGCATCTTTCACTGCTTGGTTCCTAAATCAAATTTACCCCTTGTTGTCAGAGGATAAAAGTTATCAGAGGGAAGTTTGGACCTGTGCAAACTGGAATTGCTGGCTGCAGTCCAGCTCCTAGTGGAAAGAGGTGTCCATCACTTGCCTGTCATTTTTCTGATTTGATTTCAAAGAGGGAATGAGCATGGACTCTGAAATATCTGCTCATCCTGAAGATGAATGAGCATGGAGTCTGAAATATCTGCTCACCCCGAACATGGTCTCGCTTAATTGAATCCCAACCCCAACCTCAACCTCCAACTTGCTCATGCTGTGTTTCTCCATAGGTTGACATGATTTGGAGAAGCTGTCTATGTGAAACTTAAGAAATCGCTGCCTCTCAGAGTGCCCTCCATCTATAGCAGGTCAGGCACGGGCTGACAAGCTCCCTGGAATAATGTTTCACCCACCCTGTCTGGAAGAAACTACACAACAAGCTAGAAAATGGTTAGCATCAAGGACTGAGCTATGATGGAGAGAGCATTTGCACAAGCTAAAAATAATGCCAGACCTGGATGAAAACCAGTTCAACCGAGTTAATCTGCTGTGAAGTGGGGAAAGTGCAGAGTGCAGGATCTCCAGCCAGGAGCACAAAGGGGACAGAGGTATCCCAGCAGGGCTTTTAGGAGAGAAAAAGCAAGCGAGGCTTTTGGAAGGAGAGGGGACTTTTTGAATATAGGGCCTCCGAAAGAAATGCCCTCAATATTCAGAGTCAGCAACAGGCATGGACTGTAGGCCGAAGGGAGCCAACTTGGTATTGTAGAGGTGAAACCTTGGGGAAAGCAGCTCAGAAGAGGGAATTTGAAGTCCAGCAAGGACACTGCATAGATTGTAAGGGGCTGTAAGGGACCTCACAAGATTATCAGGTCCAGCCCCCTGCACTAGGCAGGAAAGACAACTCAGGTGACCCCAGCGAGAACACGAAATATAGAGTGGTGAGGAAAGTGAGGCAGAGAATAGCTTCTAGGTATTGTATTAATTTGTATAAATCTGAGTATTTGTGGGCTATATAGACAAGTAGGGTTGGAAACGACCTCCAGAGGTCATCTCGTCCAACTCCCCATCAAGCAGGACCATCCCAATCCAAACTATCCTAGCAAACCTTGAATCTAAGCTCTTAGTAAAACTACTGTCAACTCTGACACAATGCAAGGCGTCACACCTGAACCTGCCCCAGGTAAAGCAGGGGAACCACAACAGCCAATATCCTGCTTCTATAAAAGCTTGTAAAGAGATGCACAAGAGATCCCAGGTAGACAGCCATGCCCTCCCTATAGAGGAAGGCAACACCTCTGTGGTCCACGCCAATCTGACCGTGGGGTATAATTCCTCCCTGACCCCAAATATAGTGATTGGTCTGACCCTGAGCAGAGGGGCAAGACCCTCTAGCCAGGAATTTCTGGCTTTAGTCTCCACAGGAGCATTGGCACAGCCCAGTCAAGATCCCCAGCTTGGCTACAGCCAACACCCAATGCATCTGAGAAAGACTTAAAAACACCCCGAAACCTGTAGCAGAAAGGTGGGGCAGGGGGAGGGGATACCAACCCAAACCCAGAAGCATGGAAAATACCCATAGTAGAACAAGGAAAGAGAGTTTGTTTTGGGGACCTTATCCAAAGCATGGGTGTTATGGGCTTCCCACAAGGCTGGGGTTTTGGAAAATAGGGGTCTTAAGTGCCTGACAAGCTTGGGGGAGTTGGTACTAGTTTTAGAATTAAGGCAGTTGAAGTGCATGGTCTTAGCCCTCTGGATGGGGTGAGTGGAGGTGTTAGACACAGGGACCACACTTGAATAGTGACACAGAGCTGGAGCCGGTCCCTGGACTTAGCTCAGATTTAAGGAAATCCCAACACACAGATGCAGATTGGCAGGGCCTAATCACAGCAGCTCCGTCAGTGCTGACAAAGGGCAGCTGTAACACGTCCACCCGACTTCAAATTAATTTCCACAACAATTGCACTATATAAGGTGACAGCAATAAGCAGAGGCTGGTATTCAGTAGTGATCAAGAAGCTGATGCAAAAAAGGGAAAGGATAGGACGAATATGTCACTAGATTTTTTTTTTCCTGTGCTGTCACCCACCTGGAGCTGCTGGTGCTCAAGACAGGCAGTTCTTGTTCTTAGCTCAAGGAAACATTGACTATAAGGTTCATGTAGCAATTAATAATTGCAGGAAGTCAGTCATCCCTGTTGCAAGGGTTAGGAAGTAATGCTTAGTTGATAGATGCATAATGCACAGATGGATGGATTGATGATGTGTCTAGTTCAGTGGTTTGCAATCTGTGGTTGAAATTGTGTCTAAGGCATCCGCAAAAGATGACTATGATCAATCCAAAGTATTTGAATACCCACGCTTACAATTCAAAGGGGTCAGCACCTCCATTAAAAAAATTGTAGGGGTCTGCAAATGAAGAAAAGGTTGAAAACTACTGGTCCAGTCAAAAGACGATGTAGACACAACGGGAGATGTGTGATGGGTAATTTTCAAAGACAGCAGAGCTGTAGGGAATAAATTAGACACCGAGCTTCTTTGGGAAGTCTGTGGGAACAGAGTGCCCGGGTCCTCTGTGCCTCTGAAAACCTCCACGGTAATGAAATAGATGTGTTATTGTGCCACCATCCAGAGAAGACAAGGGCCAACTTGTGGCAAGAGAAGTGCTTCTATGGCTCAAGTGATAGAGGCCAGTGCGGAAGGACCTCTTTTATTCCTAGCTTCCCCAGTACAAGGTTGATTGAAGTCTGTGACAGGTGGACTATTGGATGGATATTAGGAAAACTTTCTCATTAGAAGCGTGGTGAAGCACTGGGACAGATTGCCTAGAGACGTTGTGGGATCTCCATCCGTGGAGGTTTTTATGGCCTGGCTTGACAGAGCCCTGGCTGGGATGATGTAGTTGGGGCTGGTCCTGCTTGGAGCAGGGGGTTGGACTAGATGTGACCTCCTGAGCTCCCTTCAACCCTCCTTGTCTATGAGTCTACGACTTGCCAGCATGACTGCTCAAATTGTTTATATACATATGTAGAGGAGGGCTGGCTTTGTAGCACAGGCACATAGTTTAACACACCTCTGCTCCACGGAGCCAAGTTCAAATAGTACCAGAGTTAGTTTGGACTTTTATTCTCCTGAGCTGCATGCCATACATTTTTACTATGCGAAAATGTGGTACTAGTGTAAAGCACGTATAACTCAGTTTACCCCCTTGCATTTTATATTTGTCCTGCTAGGACTTGGTAGTGGCCAATTACTCCACTGGGTTGTAAGAGAGAGGGAAGGGTGTGGATCATAGGAGCATGTCTAAATAGGTATGATTCTACTATCAAGAACGACTGATGTAAGAGTGGGGATATAATAAAAAACTGATGACTGGGCATTCATCTTCAGAAACTACTGGCCAATTTGAAAGCAGCATGACTGCAACCTGAAGCGAACTCACGTCACCGGGATCCTGCTGGTTTACAGAGAGGAATGAAACCTTGGATGCCGTTGGACAGAGAGAAGAGTAATGCAGCCAACATGGATGTATATGTCACTGATGCTTTTCCTTTTTACCCTGAGGACCCCAAAAGACTGTTTTCCAACAGGTAATAAAAACGCTCTTCTTTTGAGAACATGGTCTTGTACAGCTGCAAAACAGCTGGTTGAATAGCATATAAGGGGTAAATCTCATAGTTTCATAGTTTCATCTCTATCAAGAGTTCAAGTTGTTTTGGACTCTTTGGATAAATCCTGGAGAGAAACAAGGGTGTTGAAGCCAGAGACCTTCCAGGAATCTCAGAGGAGCAAAACCTCAGGGCTCTCCCTTTCAAAAAGAAAAGGCCTAAGGCCTACCAGGTCCCAGAGAGGATGCATAAAGGTGGGAGGTATACAGCTGACTCCCTGGAGTCATAATAAGGAATCAGACTGATGGGTCTTAACCAGATCTTTTCAAAGCTCATTTTCCAAAGGAGCTCCCCGCCTTTGGCTATCATTCTTTGTTGTAGGCTGCCAAACACTGACAAGTGGTAACCTGGCTTATTGCACACAATATGAATACTAGAGGTACCCGGTAGAAAGCAAAACATATGGGCTTCCCTATACAAGTTCCAATTAGTGCAAGTGATTCAGCCTTTACAGATGTCCAATTTGCACTTGAAAACAGAGGAGGTATGTGTAATCAGATCTCCCTAAATGTTGCATGGGTGTTTTTGGAGGCTGACTGTTACATAACTGCTTACATTTTCTAGCACCCTTGGAGGCTATCGTCCTTCTAAACAGTGAGCAATAAACCACTCTCCAAAAAACCTCCAAAGAGTTAGCTATTTATTTTTCTTGGAAAGAGAAAGAATCAGAGTGATTTGTAGGCAAATATCCAAAATATTATAGGTAGGTAGTGGGTCCTTTGGCAGCTATTGGGTCATCAGCAAAATCTAAGCTACTTCTGGGAAACAGATAGGGTAGAACCTTAGCTTTAGAGTAGACAAGATTCTTTGGGTCAGTCAAATATCTTTTTTTAGACCAACTCAAAGATATCAGATTTACCCAAAGAACCTTGTCTGCATATGTCATTAGACCAACATGGCTGCAACCTACACCCTCGTAGCTTTAGAGTAGGGACTCTGTTTATTCATCGCACTTCATGAGCTCGCGTTGCACTTCCCCCCATGGTTTCTTCCAATATTCTCTACGATCATGGAATTACAAGTCCTTATTATGATTCACGATTCTTTATTGGAGGACAAAGTGGAAAGACAAATTAGAACAAGTTCATTTGGTATTTTTCCTTTCCAGGCATTAAAAAAAAAAGTTTGTATTATGATGGGAGACTCTGTTTAAAGTCAGCCTGAGGTCAAGCTGTATCTTGCTGGAGTTGGAATTGTAAACATGTCGAACTTAAACTAAGAGACACTGTCCAGTTCTGTTCTCGCTTCCTGCAGAGCATTGGAGCAGAGTTTATGAGAAAGACACAAGCGATATAGGAAGTCGATGTTAGATAGTTCCTGTTTGTTTTCTGGGGGGTCGGAGGTCTGTAGGGTTCATGACTGCAGCTGGGTTGTTGACCCATTCAAGGCACGGGCAGGCACGTTATCACGAAGCAAAACAGGATGGGGCTTTAAAACATGGCAGCTGGTCCAGGGTAACGGCCCGTGTGCATGTCCTTACCCCATAATAAATGGCAGATAACCCATGGTAGCTGGGTACATTAACAACCACCTCCTTGAGATGAGATGCATCACCTGTTCTTGGAAGAACCCTTAAGAATCAACATGCTCAGCCCTGATTGGAAGAAAGATAAAAAACATTTCGGCTCTAGTTCAACAAAGCACTTAACCAAAGGCTTAGTCTGCATGTAAACAAGGTTGACCTCTGTGGGACTTAGGCATGCATCTATTTGTGGAACGAGGGCCTATTAGTGATGTTGTAGTTCAAGCATTTGGGGCTGCCGCTTTCAGTCCAGAAGATCCCAGGTTTAATTTTGGCTGGTGGCCACGGTTCAATGGATGCGGCCACACTTTGTTTCACAAACAACTTCCAAGCTCTGATAAAAGGCAAAGATTTGCCAAGGTCAAAGTGTGGTCTAAAAGGTACACAAACAGCTGAGACACCCCATTGGTCAGAGCTCTCACTCCATCCCAGTCATTTTATACAACAATATCGAGGCCTCCAAAGAGCCTTTCCAGAGAGCGGTGGAAAAAAACCACATTTTCCACCTCTTTGAGCCATCTAGAATGCAACTCCTACCCACACCACATGCTTCCCCACTGGTAGGACAAATAAAGTTGTGTTTTCTTAACTCCAACTTCCTTGCTGCCTGGGTGGATCCATGTGATTTCAATTGGATTTGCAATGACCTGCATTTTTCAAACCCTGACAAGGAATGTCAGATGCTGTTTTTCATCTATGACAAATGTTTGTAGGAGCACTGAAGCTCTGGAAATCTCTGGCCATCTTGGATCTCTTCCTTTCATGATGACTTCCCTTCCTTTAGCATTTCATGTTCATTGACATTCTTCTCATATACAGATTTCCTTTCCCCTTTGAGATAGATAGATAGATAAATAGATAGATACGTATAATTTTAATATACCATATATATTCAATATAGATATAATGCAATATAGATATAAATATAGATATAGATTAAATTGAGATGCACCCAGATTGACTGGGCTGAGCAGGATTTTCAATGCAATGGGAAAATCCAAGGAATGAAGCTAATGAGACACTCAAGGTTTGACCCTGACAAAGGATGAGCATCCTCCACCATTATTCTTTAAGCAATGAACCAGAGTAATTTATTTCCATTTCTCCCAACATTGTCAGCAGAGTGACTGAGGTTGGCACTGAAAAACAGGCAACGGAGTAGAAACAAGGTCCAATTAAGCTGGTAGAGGAACTCCACGGGAGGAAGATTTCACTTTATGAAGAAATGCTAATGAGGTTGTGTGATCTTTTCATACCCCTAGCCAACATACTTATGCTGGCAAAACTCTGTTGTGTAGCTCAGGAGTGAATTGGTCAGGATTAGGATCATAGGAGAGCATGGCTGGAAGGAAATTCATAAGGTCACATCTAGTGTATCCCCCTGCTCAAGGCAGAATCATGCCTGACAATCATCCCAGCCAAGCGTCCGTCCAACCTGCTCTTGAAAACTTCCAAGGATGGAGATTCCACAACCTCTCTAGATAGCCTGTTGCAATGCTTGACTACCTTCATATTCAGAAAATCCCTCCTAATCTCCAAACTAAATTTCCTTTGTTGCAGCTTGAGGCTGTTGCTCCTAGTCCTGGCCCCTACAGCCACAGAGAAAAGCCCAAATCTCCATTCTCTTTGTCCTGCAGGTATTTTAAGACTGGTATCAAAACCTCCCCCTGCCTCCCAAGTCTTCTCTTCCCCAAACTAAATAATGCTAATTCTTTCAACCTTTCCTCTTAAGTCTTGCTTACCAGACACCTAATTATTTTTTGTTGCTCTCCACTGGACTTTTTCCAATCTGTCCATATATTTCTTGTGGTGTGGGGGTCCCAGAACTGGACATGGTACTCACTCCAGGTAAGGCCTCACCAAGGCTGAATAAAGTGGAAAAAAATCACTTCTCTTACTTTTGCAAATGACACTCCTGTTAATACAATTGGGTGCATCTACATGTGCGCTTTACTGCAGAGTAGACTAATTAGCTCCTCAGTGGGTGCATCTATACAATACAATGCATAGTAGAATAATTGTACATTACAGCACCATGGCAAAAACCATGCTATTATGTTAATGCACAATAGTATTAGTCTACTGTGCATTAACCATCACGAAATAGCATGTGCAATTACACCAAAGTGCAGTAGAGCAGCCTACTGAGCACTTACTTAGTACTAAATTTAATGCACAGTAGACACTGCACATTAATGAACATGCAGACAAGTCTAGTAAAGTGTCACCATCTACATATGCAATGGTATTAGCATGCAGTAAACTAATTAAGTCCGCCATAAAATAGTACTGTCAGGGACTATCTTACAGTGGAGTGATTTACTCTGCTGAAACACATGTGTAGATGCTGACCACGGGTGTACATTGTGCCCTGCTCCACCCCAGCTCAAGTTGCTGATGCCCTGGGTGCATGTAAAGACGCTGTGCCCCGGAGTAGTTTACTCCAGCTCTAACTGCTCCAGAGTTTATCACATCACATTAATTGCATATGTAGATGCACCCACTGAGTATGTTGTTAGCTTTTTTGACAACAAGAGCTCATATCCACCTCATGGTCCTCTGTAACCCCCTGGTCCTTCTCTGCAGTGCAGCAGCCTAGTCAGTCATTCCTCAGTCTATGTTTGTGCATGCAATTATTCTGTCTCAGGTGAAAGACTTGCACTTGTCTTTGCTGAATTTCATCCGTTTGATTGTAGACCACTTCGCCAGTCTATCTAGGTCATTCTGGAGCCTAGCCCTGCCTGCCAGAGTACCTGCAACTCCACTCAACTTGGTATTGTCCACAAATTTGCTAAGTGTGCACTCAATCCCATCATCCAAATCATTAATGAAGATGCTAACCAATAGGATAACTTAGGACTGACCCCTGGGGAACCCTACCTAATACCTACTCCCAACTAAACATCAAGCCATTTCTTCTTAATGGAAGTATGAGATACTGTGCAAAAGAAAGCTCTTTTGGAGGAAAAGTGGGGAGAGAAACTGCAAATGGCTGTGAAGAGGAGGGGTGACTCAGGCCAAAATGATTTGGGCAGTGATTTAAGAAACCCAGATAGATATCCTTAATCTGCCAGCATTTTCCTGTATGACTTTAGGTAGCTTGTTCTCCATTTGTAAAATCTATTCTGCCTTACAAAGTTGATTCTTCACTGCCAGCTCCTTTTTGAAACCTGCCCATTAGCCAGTTCTTAATTGACTTCACTTATAATCTGTGGATATTTTATAGTGCTAACTTTGTACCTGGAATTTCCTAAGGCAACAAATCAATGACTATACAAATGTCTAGTGATATTATACTCACACAGGTATCCTTGTCAAGAGAAATGTAATCTCATCAGAAAATGAAATCATAGTTGACAAAGATGATTTGTCAGGAAAGCATGCTGACCGACATTTATCATATTCCCTTCTATTTCTTTATCAGTTGAAGTCTGTAATAGGTTTGTCATTGTTTTTCCATGGCTGCTATCCAGCTAAAAGTCTTTAATTACTCAGGACATTCTACTTTCTGATTTTGAATATTGCACATCATTAATACTTCTCAAATGTCTCTGATCTACCAAGCACCTTCCTCCCCCTTTAAATTAACATCAGCAGTCCGGAGGTCTTCTCTGTGAATTATTTGAGGTCCCATAAGTGCAAATTATCTGGCCTGGCATATTTTAGAACAAGTTTATTCTTCATAAGTGTTGTCTAACATCCCTTTCAGCTATTCAAGGGGTGGAAAGTATCCAACATCTTCAAGAAGCAAGCACGTCACCTGCTTTTTTCCAAACAATAGAACATAAATCTTACTTCAACATTTCTACAATTTTCATATTATTATTAACAATTTTGGAATCTTTGTGTATTAATAGGTCCTTATCACTGAAGAAATCTTAGCTATGTATCCCAAACTTCCTCCTCATTTGTCTTAGACCGGTTAGATATAGATTTTCATCAAAAGTTCTTATCCTTCCTTATAAATTTTGCGCCCTTCATAACTTTTAATATATATTTATTGTCATCTACAATCCTTCCTGTTACGCATTGCACTATTTTATTTCTGATGTTCACCTTTGCATCACTATTCTTGACTGTAATATCATGCCCTTTTGGCCAACTAATAAGCTTTGAGTTTTCATAGACATTTGTCTCTAGGTTTTTCCTCCCACTCAGTTTAACTTTATATCTTTCCTCAACTCTTGAGCTGTCAGTTTTTATGAAGCTTCAATGATACATATTACTGTTTGAAGCTCTTTTCTGTTTACTGGTATTAAATGCAATGAGGTCATAATCATTGGTCTCCAAGCAACCGTCCTTTTTTTGTGTACTGATCAATTGATCATTCACAGTCATTCTGAGGTCCAAAATAGTTATCTTGCACTCCATGCAAAACCTTTTGTGTTAGAAAATTATTATTAAAGCCTCTAATGATGTATTAGGAGAGAGACTGTCTCCCACTGTGAGTATGAAGGTACAGCACAACACAGTTACTTTATACAAATAAAAAAGAAAAGGCAACAAGACTGGTATGTAGTTATGGATTTAGTTAGGGTAGGAGATGATAGAGAACTGCACTTTTGGACTGTCAGCCTTGTTGTAGTGAAGATCACTATGGCAGCATTACTACAAGCAATAGCATATCCCAGTACTGCTCTGGAGGGACCATTTCCAAGTAGGAAAGATGGTCACACTTCCTGATACATTTGTTCCTTGATTTCTCTTTGGAGGCTGCCATGAAGGGTAATTTTTGGAGGGAAGTACATTTAAGACCACTTCCTAAAGTCTCCTATAGTATTGAACAGCCATTGAGAAACCATCAAGGCTTTTGAATGGGAACTCCACAGACCTAAAGACGAAGGAGTGGATCCTGGTATCAATTCCTTGATCATAATCCAGGACTTTTGACCAAGGTCTCTGGCAGCATCATTCAAATTGGGGTGCACTGCTGGGTATCTTCAGCTGGATTCCCTCCTGGGGTATCCCTTGACACGTCTTTTAACTTGGCATGGCCATTTTCTTCAGGGCTGATCAGAGAAGAACCTATTTCCCTGGTTTTTCTAGGCTTTCTATACCCTTGCCCATAGCCAACAGATGTCCATGTCCTGGACCCATGAGGGGACCTCTGTGGAGTGTAGGGCAGGATGAATTAGTACCATGGAAGGTATGTATTAGCCTTAGCAGTTAGGACACTTGACGAAGGTGTGGGACACCCAGGTTTGAGTCATCTCCTGCTTCCCAGCAAATTGCCCTAGTCACCAAGCCATGGGTTGAGCAGATCCAAGAGCAACCTCCATCTGTCTGGCTGAAGCTGGCCCACCAGGCCACCAGGAGAAGAGCTATGTGTGGCCAGGGAGAGTGCAAATGGCATGGGGAGCTGAGCAGGAGGCCCCCCAGGTTTTTCCCCCGAGCTTCTGGAAGCATGATGCAAAGCTGCAATACCCAGCCCCTACTCTTACCAGACCTCCCCACCAATAGCAGTGTTGACATGGACATCCTCCAGTCCGTTTTATACATATTTGGGGCCCCATGCTTGCTCCACCTTATGCTGGACCGGCCAACCTTAAATCCACAAATCCAGGCAACGTTACTCTCTTGTAGCCTTAAATCCTTTTGCTTCTCTCAACTCAATAGTTTCTTCTCTCCACAGTGGGTGCATCTACACTGCAATTAGTGTGAAGCAATCAACTCCAGCATAGTTTGGGTTGGTGTTTATTTCTCTTGGGTGCAGCATTTACATGTGTGCCTGGGACCGCAGGATGTTGAGCCAGGGTAGAGTAGCCCTGGGCTGGCAGGGGGGCCAGGGGGTGAACCCCGGGCTATGGATGGTGGCATCAGGCAGCAGACAGGCTGGCTGGGGCATAAGAGCTAGCGGGCAGGCAGATCCCATATTGTAGCACCCTCATACCCCAGCCAGCGCTGGTCACTGTTTACACATGCGTTGCAGCAGTGTAAATTATTCTGCTGTGGGATTGTACTTGCCTCAGAAGTACTATCCTACGGTGGAGTTAATTCATGTACTGTGCCCTAATACTGGTGCACAGGTAGACGGTGATGCTTTACTGTGGAGCTAATTAGTCAAATCCACAGTAAAGTGCATGTGTAGATGCACCCAGTATAATCTACGCATAGGACTAGAAGGATTACTATGTGGGATGAAAGCGTAGGTTCTGCTAATCTGGCCACTTGACTTCAACAACAGCCAGTAGCAACCAAACAAGGGTGAAAAGTAAGAAATTCCAATGGACATATTACCTTGTGCCATGCAGCATGCTGTAGTATATCCCAACACATTTTTAAGCCTATGTAATCTGACGGGGAAGCACACTTCTCATTCATAAAACTGCCCACTCAATCTAATTCCATTTTGCAGCAATGAGCTCCGAGCTAATTGTGCAACCAAGAATAAAAGCTATTGTGTCTTTTATCCAAGACCACCTACATCTATAATCCCTAATGCAATCTTTCCTTAGGG
>NW_017729004.1:3180927-3188833 GCF_001723915.1 Gavialis gangeticus
GTTACCTTGTGCCATGCAGCATGCTGTAGTATATCCCAACACATTTTTAAGCCTATGTAATCTGACGGGGAAGCACACTTCTCATTCATAAAACTGCCCACTCAATCTAATTCCATTTTGCAGCAATGAGCTCCGAGCTAATTGTGCAACCAAGAATAAAAGCTATTGTGTCTTTTATCCAAGACCACCTACATCTATAATCCCTAATGCAATCTTTCCTTAGGGGGTGGCTATGGGACACATCCACATTACGCACAATATCATGCTGATCTCCTGACATCAAAGCCTCCCTGGCTGTAAGCCGACAGACGTTGATGGAGAGGGGAGAGCGTAGGCCTTTGTCAACACAACGGGCCAGATCCTTGGCAGGTGTGAACTCACACAGCGATTTGAACCGGAGGAAGAATCTAGTCCCACGTCTGCAAAACAGAGTCAGCTAGAGATAAGTGATAAAGCAAACAGTGAATAGAGCATTTCCAGGCCCGATTCTCTTTCTCAGCACATCTTACCCAGAGCAGATGGCATGAAGGTCAGCAGCGGAGCATGCACACACACAGCTGTGCACACAGGATGTGGCAAGTAGGTGTAAAATCTGGCTGTTTGGTCATCCTTTGCCATTTGCCCTTTTTGGTTGGTGGTGATGGCGGGGAGACTGCGCTAAGTTTGCAGACCATCCTCAGGCAGTGATGGCTGAACGGGCCCATTGTTTGAGACCAGAACTTTCTCACCCCGTCTAACAGGCTGGGAAAGCTTTCACTGTATCTCTGTAACTTTGTCTGTGAAAGAAGCTGTAGATACAGGCAGTACTGAAGTGGCTTTGGGTGTATATTAACTGACAACGAAAACCCTGCATGGAAGAGAAGAGATCTGCTATTACTCAGAGCTAGAGGAAGTCGCCTTTATCTCCAGTAGTAGCAGTGACTAGACCCAGAGCTATAAGACGAGACTGAAGTCCCCGACTCTCCCAATTATTGCAATTATACAGTGATAACTGCACTTCTAGAGGAGCATTTGGATCTGCTATAGTACCATCACCATAATGGTTAACCATAGAAACAATCTGTTCATTCAGGCCTGCCCCCACGGCAGCCTTGCTCTCTGCAGCCTGTTTTCCAGAGTTTTGTCGCCTTCAGCTTTAAAAGTCCGTTGCAACAGGGTTCAGTCGCTTTCCCCATAGGAAATTTAGCAAATCTTTTAAGGCTTTCCCACTTAATGCACCCAAATTTAATCCCTTTTACCTAACAATAGGCTTCATAATTCTCGCAAGCATCCCACGCTCTCCTTGCAGCTGATTAAATTCACAGCCCCCCTCCCATGCAAGCTTTTTCTCTAAAAGAGAGGGGATTTGATGGCAAAGGGAAGGGCAGATGTGATGCTTTTCATCAACAACCCTTTACCTGGTCTGGCTTCAGGCCTGTTCACTACAGGATACTTCCTCTACAGGGGTCACCTATGAAGCTGCTGAGCTCATTTCATTGAGGTAGACAGGATCATCCAACATCATGCACAGACACAGGATTTGCATCGAAACCACCACTTCAGTGACTCGCTGCTGAGCCCCGGAGGGGATCAGGCCTGTTCCCAATCCCCAGTGTAGCCAGACTGGCCCCATCAATCTCTTCACCTGAAAAGCGGAGCGAAGCCTGGCACAGGTAAAATTGAGCCCCAGCTCCCGTAAAAGGCCAGTTCTCCTTAAGGCAGCCAGAGCAGACTGACTGAGAGGAGTGTTTCTCCGTGTCTTTCTGTGTCCTCTGTCGGGAACACCTCACAAGTCTTTACATTAGAGAGGAAACAAAGCAACAGCAACAAAAAATACTGATCAACCTTGCCAAACCACCCCCCACCCCCCCAACACCTTCTTTCCCAGCTTGAATGAGGAGATCCTTTGGATCATCTGTGAGCTGTCCCCCTGACTCTGTGAAGCAAATATAATTAAAAAGATTAAGACGCAAGGTCCCCCTCGGAAAATGCCAGCTCTTAGCTTTCACTTGTTACTTGACTACAGAAAAAATAGTAACGCCATTTTTCTGTTGCAAAGACCTCAGGAAGCCCATGGCAGGTCAGAGTGTTTTTGACCATATGGACTCCTATTTGAAATCTTTGGACTTATCTTGTGAATCAAGTGTAGGCATTTGCACGCCGACCAGTGCTCAGATTGCATGGCACACCATGGGACCTTAAAAGATCCCGGGGCACCCAGGATCTTTAAGGAGGGTGGAGGCAGATGACGGAAGAAGGAGCAATGGTCTGGAGTTGCAGCAAGGGAAGTTGGGAGTAGATATCAGGAAAAAACTTTCTCACCAGGAGGGTAGTAAAGCATGGGAACAGGTTACCCAGAAAGGTGGTGGGATCTCCATCCTTGGAGGTTTTTAGGACCAGGCTAGACAAAGCTTTGTCTGGGATGATGTATTTGGGGCTGGTCCTGCTTGGAGCAGGGGGTTGCATTAGATGTGACCTCCTGAGGTCTCTTCCAACCCAATTTTTCTAGGATCCTCTGATCATTGAAGTATGCATTCATCTCTGACCACTGCAGCAGCTGCAACAGCGTGTGCATCTCGTGGCAGCGAGTTGTTCCTTGTATGTGCTAACATGGGTTCACAAGCCTGGATTATGGCTAGAAGGTGCTGGTTTCTGTTGGGATACTGGAGGCATGGAAGGTCCTGGGAACAGGAAAGCAGCCTCTAAGGTAGTGGTAGTTTTGGGGTGATGTTGTGGCCGTGACCGTCCAGGAAAAAGGCCTGGTGTATAAATTGAAAAGTCTTGTTCTTCCACTTTTCAGGCTTCTACTGCATCTCCCTTATCCATCTGCTACCCAGTAATATCTCACCTATCCTGCTTTTATTTACAGCTGGAGCTTTACACAAGCCAGCTTTCCATCTGGTTTTTAGCTCTGCGGTGTCTGCTTCTCCGTCAGAGACCCCACGCAAGGGTGCAGTGGTAGCCAACAGCTTGTCTCCGTCCTCTTAACTATGCAGCTGTCCCAATCAAAGAGCTCACCCACAAAAAAATAAAAATAAAAATCCTGGCCTCTTGCAGGCAGTGACATTCATTCCCTTGGAGGGGTGAAGAACTGGGATCTGTTATTCAGAAAGAAGCTAGAACAGAGCCCCAGAAAATTGTACCGTATCGCTGAGCAGTTGAACTGCTGCATTTCAGTGCAGGTGCTTTGTTCCTACGTACGGCGGGTTCAGGTTGCAATACCCAAGCTCTTGGGTGTATATCACCACGTCCAGATCTGCAGGTGACCGACTGGAGTGATTTGCCAAGCTGGAGTAGAGGGAAGGTGGCACTTCCCAGCTACAGCTGGTTGAGGCCTCCGGTAACAATAAAGAGTCCAAAGGGTTTGAAGGCTGGAAGTTGTCTTAAATAGTTGAGGGTGGGTGAATCTTATCAGAGCAGAGAAAAGCAATCTCCAGAATGTATCCCCTTTCCTGGCAGACTTGCCTCCATCGTATGTGGAACCACAGTTTGAAAGTATTTTGGGCTAGCCACAAAATATGGGACTCATCTGACCTCACGCCTAGTCTACAGTATGTCGACACAGTCAAATGAAGGTATAAATGACCCGTGAGCAGGTCCAACCATGCACCAACAGCACTGAGGATGCTCCAGGCAGCAGGTACACCCCCTAGCCTCATCGTTAACTTGTGGAACTTCCTGCCACAGGATGTTGTGGAGGCCAATAATGTAAGTGGCTTCAGGAAGGGATTAGATCAATTGATGGAGGATAAACCCACCACTGGGGGGTTTCAATCTCAAGAGTCAGCCAATTATGGTGACTGGAAGGGGCTGATGGGGACTGGAACATTCCTCCCTGGTCCTGTTTCTTATACTCTTCCCTTAAAGCGTCCTCTGCATGCTACTGGTGGAGAAAAGTTACTGGGCTGGTTGGACCTTTGGTCTGACTCAGTAAGCAGTTTGTATGCATACTTTCTGGGAGGGAGGGTGGAGGCTATGCTTTCATTGCACTGCTCCCTGGCTTGGTACAGACTTACCCTTGGAGGTAAAAAGGGACGATCCAGGGCACACTGGGGTATGCACATCATGCTCAGCTCTGCTACAGCAGGGCATTCGGCCTAGAAATATTCTGAATATTCCCTTCCTTGTTGCTATGGAAAACTTGACATGTCCGTCCCAGCTTTGCCAGAGGAGCTCTCCGTTCAGCCCATGATCTCACCGACTTTGGGGGTCTTTTGCCTCATGGAAAGGGGATACACAATGAGCTGTTGTCATTTGGATCTCCTCACCCTGTCCCATTAAATACCATCTTGATCCATCGGTCCATCTGTAGCCAGATGCATGGCTTTGAAGACTTCCCGTTAAAAACCACAGACTCGTACAGCCTTGCTGCATTTTCAGTGGGAGGTCCAGAAGAAATACGATCGGTTCTTTCAAACTGCCAAGAATTAGCCACGCTCACACCCTGAGGATTATGGAGGGGGACGTCATGGGAGGTTGTCTTGCCATGAACAGGCCTCCTGCCCTGACTTGGTTTCTCTCTGCTTCTTCATCTGGGCGCAGGGGCTTTGTATAGCCTGTTCAAAGGCACCAGGGTATCAGCCATTATCCTTCCCATCTGTGCCGAGCACATGGTTGAGAGAGGGAGGAAGCCTGGATGTGCTGAGGAGCGGCTGGGAATTTTCTGACAATGCAAAGTTTCATTGGAAAGTACCAGTTGGTTCAGCTCGACCTCTCACATCCAAAGCAACTCAGGGACAGTGACGTCTTGCCGAATGCAAGGCTATTGCACTTCATAAATGGGGAACTTGAGGCTCTGAGAAATTCACAGTCAGTTGATCCGAGGTGCAGACCCCAGTGATGTCATGTGAACATCCGGACCCAAGAGACTTGTCTGAGTTCCCCCGGGAACAGCTATCTGCTTCAAGTCCCCCAAAGTAAGACATCTGGAGTTTCTGGGTTTTGCAACCCACTGGGAGATGGGCATCAGAGACCCTCCAAGCACCAGGTATCTAGCTGGATTCAATTTTGCTTGGTTCACTTCTTGGAAATCCATGAATGCATCTAATTTTGTAATGCATCAATGTTTAAGATGGTGTCACACCAAGCAGCAGAGAGGAGGAGGATGCCACTGTCCTTTGCATTAACTGACTACGAGGGACATGAGCAAGGAGGGAATAGAAATACACTTTTGCACCAAAGTCCACACCTGCAGCTGATAGGAGGGATGAGACCCACTATGCCCCTACCCCCGTGGCAGCCTTCCTACATTTGACCCAAGTTGACTTCCTGCCCCTTGGGCAGGGGGCTGGACGCGATGATCTTGCGAGGTCCCTTCCAGCCCGAATGCCTATGAAATCTATGACGGGAGTATACAAATGAATTAAAGAGAAAACAAATTCCCTACTGCCTTGTATTTTTTTTTTGAAGTATGTGGGGATTTTTTTTTTGAAGTATGTGGGGATTTTTTTTTTTTATGTGAAATATTTACATATTCCAACTTTCTGCATCAAAATCTTGAAGGATGATCTTAAATACAAAGCCTCATTTTTCTTTCATGCCATTTCCTTCCCTCGCCTCCAGCTGCAGATGGAGTCCAAATTAATTTATCGCTCCGCTGATTTGGGTGCACAAGATGAGGAGTTTGCATGGAGCTGACATCTGAAAAATAACCTCCGCCCAAGTCTTTCGCCACTGATGTGGTGAGGAGAGCTGGGAAAGAGAACAGCCTCATAGCCTGCCATAAATTCTTAACAGTGCAGGTCTATTCCTGGACTGTGGATGGATGAAAGCTGCAAGTACTATTGAAATGGAGACCACGTGCATCCTGTTTTCCATGAAATCATTAGGAGCTTGTCTCAGCAAGAGCAGGATCTGGCCCTAAATGAGTTTAAATGAATTCCATTTGCAACAGACAGGCCTTGGGCTTTGCCTGGATTGATTAGGACTTCTGCTTGGATCCACATCCATGAAGTGAATGCATCCAGCTCTGTGGTATCTGTGGGCCCCAGGCAACATTTGCAATTGTATCATCTCTCTTTCCTCCACGCTTGTAACCCCTTGACAACAGTTCCTGCGTTCAGAATGATTCGTTCCTTAGCTCGTCTTTTCTGAGCATCCTACAAAAGGAACTAGCACCTAGCCAGGCACATGTTGCATTACTTTATTTTGCTGCCACCTCACACGAAGGTCGCCCATGCGATTGGTGGGCTCCTATCACCAGCATCACTGCTTTCCAGGTTTAGCCCTTCAATTTATGAGTGTGTTTTGAATTATTTCCCCCTTTCCCACATGTGCAATTTGTATTTTTTTCCTTGCTGAATTGCACTTTGCGATTTCATCTCCAGGTTCTTTGTAGTCTACTGGCCAGGGGAGCATCCATATGCATGATCGCCTTCTGCTAGAAGGAGTCCCCAGCTCAGCTGTCGGCCTTAGGGCTTATAGACTCAACACTGTATGGGGGAGCTCCCTTAGTTCAAACCACAGGAGGTCTTGTTGGCTGGAAAAGGAAGATCTGGGTCCTATCCCTCCTGCTGCAGTGCAGTGCTAAGTGGCCCGGGCGGATAATCTTCCAAGGGCCAAGATCACTCATCTTCACCTACCCCAATGAAGCCTTGTTTATGAACTTCACTGTTTCCTTCCTGTGTTCTCACATCAAACTCTGCAGCTACCTCCTGGATGTGTCCCTCCCCTCTTGATAGACCGCTGGGTTTTTATCTATTCCTTGGCGTCTGTCTTCAGTGAGTTGTGGGTCAAGAGGGCCTTCATAGTGGGATGGATCTTGGAGACGGGTGATGTTGTTTTACTCCATGGGACAGGAGACAGGCTGCTGGGTGACAAGCAGTGAAGGACACGGCATGGGACTGCTTGCTCAAAGAGAGACCTGGCAGGTCACTCCTGGAAGTTGGCTGCCTCAAGCTTTCCTTACACAGGGCAATCGACAACACGGATCAAAGCTGATGGGGATGGGCTTTAAGAGATGGGCGTTTGCTAAAGACTCCCTTTGCCATACTTAGTTGTACAAAAAGAGTTTCTCTTCTGCCCTCATGCCCTGTACACATGTGAGACCCCATCAATAGCACTTTTGGGGGGTGAAGGCTATTCTTGCCTGGACCTTGGTCACAGAGGAAGCCTAGACTTTACCTCACTCAAGCCTCCTGCATGCTGAGCCAGTGCTTTGCTTGCAACCCTGCCTTGGCCTCTGCTGGTTATCTGTGTTCCTCAAGGGCAGGCCTAAGTAGGATGTTGCTCACCCCCTTCAGCTGTGGCCACAGGTCTCCTTCAAACTCACACGTGCATCCAGGAGGGTGCTTCAGGATGTCCATTTGTGGCTGCTCTTGAGACCTTGGTCTGCAACACAGTTTCATAGTTTCATAGTTGGTTGGGTCAGAAGGGACCTGAGCAGATCATCAAGTCCAATCCCCTGCCATGGCAGGAAAGAGTATTGGGGTCAAACGACCCTGCCAAGGTGTTCATCCAGCCTCCTCTTAAAGACCCCCAGGGTAGGAGCCAGCACCACTTCTCTTGGAAGTTGGTTCCAGATCCTAGCCGCCCTGACCGTGAAGTCGCGCCTCCTGATATCTAACCTAAACCTACCCTCTGCCAGCTTGTGACCGTTATTCCTGGTCACTCCTGGCAGTGCTCGGGGGAACAGGGACTCCCCCAATGCCTGCTGGTCCCCTCTGACTAATTTGTAATGGGCCACTAGATCCCCCCTTGGCCTTCTCTTGTGGAGGCTGAACGGGTTCAGGTCCTGTTGCCTCTCCTCATAGGGCCTGCCCTGCTGCCCCTGATTATGCGAGTGGCCTCTTCTGGACCCTCTCCATGTTGTCCACATCCCTCCTGAAGTGCGGCACCCAGACCTGGACGCAGTACTCCTGCTGTGGCCTGACCAGTGCCGCATAGAGGGGGGGTATCACCTCCTTGGACCTGCTCGAGATGCATCTGT
>NW_017729004.1:3193833-3198245 GCF_001723915.1 Gavialis gangeticus
CTACATCTAAGGATTTTGTGACCTGGTTGTAGAAGGCCACCAGGTTGGTCTGACAGGACCTGCCACTAATGAACCCGTGTTGGTTGCTCCTAAGCATAATCTCCCCTGCTGGCTTCTTGTGGACATGCGCCAGGATAACTCTGTCAAAAAGCTTGCCCAGGATCAAGGAAAGACTAACTGGTCTATACTTTCCTGGGTCCTCCTTCCTCCCCTCTTTGAAAATGGGAACCACATTGGCCCTTTTCCAGTCCTCTGGCACCATGCCAGAGCACCTTGAGTGCCAGGGGTCCTGCAATGACCTGTGCTAATTCCCTCAGCACTCGGGGGTGGAGATCATCAGGACCAGCTGATTTAAATACATCCAGTCCCTCCAGAAGTTCCCTGACTAGGTTCTCACTGACCCTAGGCCTGGGTACATCTCCCCTGGGGCTTACGGGGGTCCCGGTGGGGAGGGGGAGTGACCTGGTCCCTGCTCAGAAAAACTTGCTAGGGAATAACCCTGAAGTAGTGGCACTGGTATACCTCTAATGTTGATGTATGGCTATGGGTGTGAGAGGTCAGGGTTTATATTGAAGCATCTCATTTTAGTCTAGACAAGCCCTTTGTTTCCCCCTTTCTTTAAGCTTTGTTTTCACCCAATTAACCAAATATCAGACCTGCATGTGGGGAGGGGCAAAGTGGTGGGGGAGAGGTTTTCAACAGCAACCAACCCATTGGGAAGGGCCCTGGCAAATCTGGCCCAAATGGAAAAGAGCAGCAGGCTCTCACTCTATGAGCACTGCCTTCACTCTGCTTGCCGCTCCATTAAAATGCAAATGAAGGAGAGTTTCCATGCCATACAAACTGAAAACACTTGAAGGCAGCTGCAGATCTAAATTGGGAACTGGCCAGAAATAGTTCTTCCTGCCTCAAAATGAAGCAACTTCAACCAACACTCACGGAGATCTTCACCTCCTTCTGAGGTGTGGGAGGAACATAGCACTTAAGAGGAACTTCCTGGGTCACTGAGTTCACTCCCCTGCTATGACAGACAACCCCATCATATAAATATAGGCATGAACTTATCAAACTCTCTCTCAAGAGTACTTAGGATTTTTGCCTCCATTTCACTATTGTTGAACCTTGCTCTTCTGAGCTAAGTACAGACAGTCAAAAAGCCTGAGGCTGAATCAATTCAATATCCACAGGTTAGTCTAAACTGCGTAAATTGAACCAATAAGTGAGTGAACAGACATTCACTTTTGATTCTGGAAATGCATCTATGTGCCTGCAGTGGCCCAGACCAGAAGCCAGGGGGTGCTAGAGCATACCTCCCTGCTTGGCTGGAGCAGACAACTTGGGCCAAGGCTAGCTCACCACCCTGCGAGGGGGGAGGGTTTGTTGAGCAGGGGTGCAAAGCATTCTGGGATGCTGGGGGACTGAGAGTTAACCTGAATCTCAAGGGGGTCTGGGACAGAAGTTCAATAAACTGAATTAACCTAAATCAGGTCTGAAACTATATCCATCTATCCAGGTTTGTCTTAAACCAGTTTCAGCCATTTCAAAAGCAGCTTATGTGCACTGCACTTACGGTGCGTTACAGATTTGAACCGGTTCCTGTTTCTGATCACTTATACCAGTTTATGTCCAATTTCTGTCCCTACCCCTGATGGTGAGAAACCTTCTCATTTCCAGCCTAAATTTGCACATGGTTGGTTTATATTGGTTAGTGAGATAGTACCTGCACCACGATGCTGGCCTAATTGGTTCAGGATTCAGACCATAGTGATTGCTGCTACCTCTAATTTTCTTTAGTACCTTAGTTACCCACCAGGAGCAAGTCAGGTCACCACATGCACAGATCACCCCGGAGTGGGAAGTGCTGCAAGATCGGGGAGGAAAAGGAAAACACTCCAGAAATCAGGAAGCATCTCGTATGGAGAAAAAACAGTGCAACGAGATTCAGCTCAGGAGTGGAAAATGACCCGAACACAGCTCACACATCTGGGAGAAAACCATCTGAAGCCCATGGAGCAGGGAGGGCAAGCCTGGCAAACAGCCATTGTCCTAAAAATGACCTTGGACTAAACAGTGATTTCCATGCAAGCTTGCAACACAAATATAGCACCAATAAAAATAAAAGCCAGCACACTTCTCAGCTGCCTTGTGAAGGCTGATTGCTTTCTTTTTATTTCTTTTTTAATTTTCCTCTCATCTCCACATGAGACCCCATTTCACGAAAATGCAGAGGTCAACACTGGTTAATTATGCCAGGCAATGGGAGAAAATTCATGGTTCAGTGAGGAAGGGCAGAGGAGAGATAGCACACTTAGGCCATAATGCAAAACCTGTGGAAGGCAATGGAAAGACTCCCGTTAACTTCCCTGGGCTTTGGATTGGGGCCCAAATGAAGAGAAGGGATTGTAAAAGGGGAAGGAGGATTAGCCTCCTGCATGTAGAGGAGTTTTTGAAGGAACGGAAGCTCTCGTCTGCAGAAATCCGAGAGTCCCTGGGAAAAAGACTTGGAAAGCAATTTTGAGTAGGAGGATTAAGCTCCTATATACAGCACAGCCCCCAAACTAGTTGTTTTCATGATTATACCCTGCTTTTTTCCTGACCCTAGCACCGCTGGCTGAGGTTGCAGGAAGAGATTCCAGAGAAGACGGGGATGTGACGGGAGCCAAGGAACGCGGCTGAGCGCACTACTGCAAAACGAGCCGGGGCTTTCAAGGTACTAAGCCAAATCCCAAACCCGTGGAAATCAGCTAATCTCATGGAAATCAAAGAGGGTAAATCCACAGCTGGTAGAAATCAGCTGGGCCCCTTCGAGGCCCGTGGAGGTAAGTCAACTGATGCCCACTAAGGATCTGGCCTGCTATATTGTTTGTGAATTGTTGGGGGTGGAGACAACCTCAGGGCTGGAGTTAAGATTACGGGGCCGGGCGCATGGAAGAGCGCTAAGGGGAAGTGAAGAGAAAGGGATCGGAGATGCTTCGGCTGGGTGTTAACAACCGTTCAGTCAAGGTCAGTTCCTGAGCAGAAGAAAGGGCTGGCGGAAACTGTGGGAAATGGATCTGGTCCCACACTTCTCTCTCTCTCTCTCTCTTTTTTAATGGGGTCAAGGAGGGCTCTGGGAATGGTTGTGGGATGCAGGGAAAGAAATTACATCAACCCACAGATTCCTGGTGGGTAGGACAAGTGCTTCATAGGACTTCAACATGCTGGAAAGGACGGAGCTGGGGCAGCCATGCCCGACTGCCGTGAGGTCTGCACGCCCTGTAGGAGTTTGCATCTAAAACAGCCAGAGTACAAGGCATCTTCTCCTTTCTCTCTGTAACAGCTCGTGGGGACCCTCCGATTTCTTTGTCACCGGGTTTAAAACAATTGGATGCTGGTCGCAGACAGTGAAATGTGCCCCTGTGCCGAGGACCCGTGCCCGGCAATGTACTACGTATGCCCCATTGAAACACTGCAAGACAAATCCTGTGTCTGGGTGAAAGCAATGGAACAATGCTCATGGAGGAGCTGACCCACCACGACTTGGGGAAAAAAGGACCATAAATGGGTACAAAAATCAGACTTCTCCCTCCATCGCAGAAGGTCTGGGCTCTTGCTGGATAATTTAACTATAAGGACACACTTGAAAATCAGGTTACTTATACACCTCGTATGATTTCTCTTAGGTACCAGGGTGCAAAGCTACCTTAAACACCCTTGCAAAGGGAGGCAGCCCATTGCATTTCTTCCCTCGTTGTTTCAAATGCCAGCCATCGTTTTGGCTCATGGTGCTGGCTGCAGCTTGTGCTCCTTTGAGCTCTGTGTGCCTCTCTGCCCCAGGTCTCGTTTCCTGGAGCGTTTGGCTTCTCTAAGGCGTTGTCTGCAGCATCAGTACAGTGTCTGTTCTCCATTAGCTCCTGTCTATACTGGGTGCATCCCACTGCTTGGACATCTCTACTTGCATTGTCAGGGGTTAATTCTGAGCTGTCTGCTAGTGTTGTGTTGTCTCAGCTATCAGCCTCTTATTAGCCCTCCAGCGTTTCACCTCAACAACCACAATGCACATGTTCATGTCAACGCTACGTTTTGTCGGGAAAAATGGCAACATGATCCAACTCTGTCCTACCTTGGTGTGACACTCGACCTCACCTTAACCTTTCATGTTCATTGCTGAAAAATAGCTGTGAAGACCATGAGTTGGGTGAACGTGGTGTGAACACTGGCCGGAACGAGCTGGGGTGCCACTGCGGGAGTATTTTGTACCTCTTCTATGGCATTGGTCTTCTCAATGGCTGTGTACTGTGCACCTGTCTGGGCTGCTAGCACTCATACCAAATGCATGAATGTCCAGCTAAATTCTGCAATGTGTGCTGTGACCATAACCTCGAAAATTACGCTAGTTCAATGGTTACCAGCGCTGGCCAACATTGCCGCGA
>NW_017729004.1:3203245-3204558 GCF_001723915.1 Gavialis gangeticus
GAATGTCCAGCTAAATTCTGCAATGTGTGCTGTGACCATAACCTCGAAAATTACGCTAGTTCAATGGTTACCAGCGCTGGCCAACATTGCCGCGACAAAGCTACATACAGAAAAATTGTCTGCGTGAATGACAACCCAAACCTCCCCATCCACAGAGATTTAAAGAACCTCCCAGCTCACCGCTTGGTCTCCTGGAAGCCTTTGTGGACATGTGTACAAGCCCTTATAGGACACAGCAGTGCAGCAGCTTGGAGGAAAATGTGGAACGAAACCACCGTTTGAAATAAACATCTACTTTCTGACCCAACAATAAAGCCTCCTGGTTTTGACCTTCTGCAAAATACATGGAAGCTATTACATTGGATCCAAACCGGGCATGGCCACTGCAGTCACTCGATGCACAGATGGATTTTTAATCATTTTGCAGAATGTGACTCTGGCAATCCTGATCAAACTATGGAGCACATAACAATACTCTGCCCACTATACAAATTTGATGGTGACATTGCAGAGATGCACTCCCTTTCCTCAAGAGCATTAGGGTTAACTAACCTTAAACTAGACTTATAATTGTTGCTCCAAGTCTGGCATACAAAAGAAGAAGCAGCAGCCCTCCAGGATTGTAAGGCTGTCTCTGGCTTGAAAGCAGTCACAAGACCACTCTGTAGTTTCACCTCCCTTTTGTTCACTCTCTTTAGAAAACACCACTCTCACCTTTCCATTTGGGAAGCTGAGCAGTGCAGCGCTCCTCATGTTGCTGTAATACAGTGTTGTCTCCAGCCTCCTCTGCACAGACCTGTGTGAATATTAAGGGACAGATCCCATTACCCTTATATTGACAAGCATTCTCAAAAGGATGCAAAGAATGGAAATATTAGTGGAGGAAGGTGGTGTGTCACACAAAAGCAGAGCAGAATCTAGGCTCAAGTCTGGAATCTGGCCCATACGCACCCAGCTTGGACACCCAAGTTTAAAAGTCTGGCTCTTACAACTCAAGTGTCCAGGGTCTGGAATGGATTCCCCCCAAAGTTGGTGCAATCGCCTACTCTGGAGATCTTCAAAAAACATCTGGATGCTCACCTTGCTGGGGTCATTTGACCCTAGCAGTCTTTCCTTCCCAAGAGTGGGGTGGCTGCACCTGATGATCTTGAGAGGTCCGTTCCAGACCCTAAAATTTATGACTCTATAGTGGTGTTGACCAGCAAGCCATCCAGCATTGCATTTGGCTCTGAAGTTCTTCACCTGCAATGGCAGAACAACATGATCAGCATAATTTCACAGTTTCATAGTTTCTAGGGTCAGAAGGGACCTGA
>NW_017729004.1:3204569-3209077 GCF_001723915.1 Gavialis gangeticus
CGTTTCATGCCGTCTGCCACGTCCACTCACTGGCAGGATAGAAGAGAAAACCACCTGTGTGCCCATCTCCCTCAGCACCAACCCCAGAGCGTGGTAGTCCTCCATCAGATGATCAGGGCTTCTCCTGGCTGCATCATTAGTGCCCACATGGACTAGGACCATGCGGTAATAATCGGTGGGCTGGATTACGGCTTGGAGCATCTTCTTTTGTGTTTCGCAGAGAAGTAATGCGGCTTGTCCTTCTCATCCTAAGCAGCCTCTATACACTCTTTAAAACCAGTGCATTGATCTTTGCCTCTGTTATACCACTGGAATAGCTGATGCAATAATGTGGTCATGCAATTTCTGCTGATTTTGGCAGGAGGATTGGCTTGGCTTTGCATGCCATTTGCATTTTTGGGTGCCTGTGGGGTGATGTCCCCATTCCCCGTTTAGTGCTTACCATCCTGAATGAGAGGCAGAGACTCTGAGTCATTTCTCTTCATGGAAAAATCTGTTTTCTGTAAGGATCGGACAAGCTCATGACTCACCCACCTTTGATACCAGTGTTAAACAAGAGACAAGGCAGTCAGAGCAGATACTTGTTTCTTCCAGAAGACACTTCAACACCGGTCTTGCTGGGTATGACTATTCCTTTAGGAAGAGCCCAGAGCCAGGGGTGCTTCCTACAAGGGACCCCATGAAAACCCCCAAGGAGAAAACACTGTGAAACCCAGCTCACCTCCCCGCTGTAATGAATCGGTATGTGGGTGGTCTTTACAATCTATTTTCTTTCATTACAACCTGCTAATAGATCAGACAATGAATTTGGATATGATGGTTTGGATAGGGATCAGGCAGGAGGTTGGACTAGGTGGCCTCCGGAGGTCCCTTCCAGCCCTGCTTCTCTATGATTCTCTTTTTTCCATGGTGGTAGGAACATGTGGCTAGGGTATAGATCTTTTTAGCCACATGGGAGAATGGTCCCCCTCGGTTGTCTTCAATGGGACTCATGTGAGGAAGTGCTCATTGCATGTAAGACATACATATCTTCCAGCAGCAATAAATTATTGCTGTGCCGGCCATGTGCTGGCTTAGCTTTCCTGGTCAACAGGTAAGGAAATGAACCTATTTTCTGTCCCCCCAGGCCCACACCTTATTTGGAGAGGGTTGTGTGTGGGAAGCCCTATTTCCTTTCCTGAGTATAGACCCCGGGCCAGGGTAGACCCCATGGGCTCTTAAGGGTCCTTATTCTGAGCAGCTGAGCTGCATGGGAAGGCAACTCCGAGTCTAAATCTGCTCCTTGTGGTCAAGTGAATCTAAGGAAGTCACTTCTGGACCAGCACTTGTATATACTTTCACCTCCCCTCCTGGCACTGAACTAATAGATCCATAGAGATTCATAGACATTAGGGCTGGAAGGGACCTTGCAAGACCATCGAGTCCAGCCCCGCTGCCATAGGAAGGAAATCTGCTGAGGTTAAATGACCCCCGCAAGATAAGCACTGAAATGCCATTTGAATGAGTCCAGAGTAGGTGCTTGCACCACTTCTGGGGATAATCTGTTCCAGACCCTGGACATTCGGACGGTAAAGAAGTTTTTCCTTACGTCCAGTCTACATCAGTCTTCCATAAGCTTGTGGCTGTTAGACCTAGTTATCCCTCAGGGAGCCCTGGTGAACAGCTGTTCTCCCAGATCCTGGGGCACCCCCCGTATGTACTTATAGGCAGCCACCAAGTCCCCCCTGACCCTTCTCTTCTCCTCGCTGAAGAGTCCCATGTTGAATAGCAGCCCTCAACTACCTGAAGGGCAGCTTGAAAGAGGATGGAGCTGGACTGTTCTCAGTGGGGACAGATGACAGAACAAGCAACAATGATTTCCAGTTGCAGCAAGGGAAGTTGAGGTTGGATATTAGGAAAAATTTTCTCACAAGGAGGGTAGTAAAACACTGGAACAGGCTACCCAGAGAGGTGGTGGCATCTCCATCCATTGAAGACCCAACTAGACAAAGCCTTGGCTGGGATGATGCAGTTGGGGCTGGTCCTGTTTGGAGCAAGGGGTTGGACTAGATATGACCTCCTGAGACCCCTTCAACCCTCCTTGTCTGTGATTCTATGACCTTAACCACAAAAATGGGAGCTGAAATCTTCTCCCTTCAATCCTGGGGGTGGGACGAGAGGATGCCAGCTTCAGGACACCTATTGTTTCCACCTGTGGCACAGAAAAAAGGGCTCACTGGTGAAGTAGCTTGGTCCTAACCCATGATGTTTCCCTAGGATGATCTGTAGAGGGGATCAATTTTTTTTTTTTTGCCATTCTTCCTATTGGTTCTGCTTCTGTGATATCAATAGGGGTGCCGAGAAGTTCCTGATGCAATGGGGCAGTCAATGCTTTTATTTTTCTATGTTGTTTTAACGTTATAAATTCTGATTGCACTATCCTGGAAGACTCAGCACGACCCCCTGCATTTAGTAGGGTTGTGACTCCCTCTGCATTTGTGCAGGGGGGTTGGATCAAGTAACCCGTGAGGTCCCTTCCAACCCCAAGACATCACAAAGATGAAGGAAACGAGACCTACGTAGAAGGTTTGCCACTGCTCCTTTCAAGTTCTTCAAGGTGGCACCACCATCACATTCCCAAGCTTTCTCCAGCAACCACGAAGGCTAGAAAATGAATTCGAAGCCAAAGGAAAACACTCGATTTCAGATGCTAGGATTGTAAGAAAACCAAATATCCCCAGACTTAGCCACAAAGCTTGTAAAGAGTAAAATCCACCCCGGCACAGACAGGCAACCCTGGCTCATCCATTAGCAAAGTCCTTCCTGTTCCCCAAAATGGAAAGTATGTGGGATTAAGGTGTGCACGAGCCTGCTGTTAGTTTGATCCCACCCAGGTGCACCGAGCAGCCATGAAACGGCGACAGTTTCCAATGTCACGAAAATACTTAGGATGATGTTCAGCAACCGGAGAAATCAAGTCTCCAAGGGATGACCTTTCAGAGAGACAAATCTCCTGTGCTTGGGGAAGACCCCCCCATTCCCAGTGTTGGCAATAATTTGCTATCTGATGAGCTAACCTCCTAGGGTTCGAATTCAAGAGCTGAGATGGTAGACTGGTGCAACGGGGTAAAAATTCGACTGTCGTTAGTCATTAAAGGGCAAGAAAAGTCTGGTTTTGACATTTTTCACCGGCAATTCTGAGCTGCGGTGCTCACAACCCGATAAAGCCCGGACTGTGAGTCACGTGAGCAATATGAAAGTAGAAGCAGCAACGTATACCGGCAACTGGGTTTTATGAGTCTTCGTGTAATTTATGGCCATCTCATTGATGTGGTCAGATTGGAATATTCGTTGTAGGCCTATGGCAAATCTTTGTGAGCTTTAAGGAAAGGAAACATTTATATTGGCCAGACGTTTTGGAATAATAAATCAAAAACTCAGCAATCCATTACAACAATATAGATAGGAACCTGAAGGCAGATTTCTGGACACATTTCAGAGGCCTGCTCTTACTTATGTCATAAGGAAATTAGCCAGCGTGAGGACGGTGGGTTTGACAGCCGAGTGGTATTATTAAAAGACCTTTTTTAACAGGAGAGAAAGCCTTGGGCTGTGGGGGTTGGGTAGGCATGTTGCTGTAGCTTAAAATGAATAGGAATGAGTCTGATGAAAGAGTAGAGAGCTGCATATATTTTTCCACTTCCTTCTGCTGGCTTGCAGAGAGTGAGGAGTGGTCACAGGAAAGGGGCATGGCTGGAAGGAAGGGGCTGTTTGCAGACCGAGGAAGTCAGAGCAGCCTCCAAACTGCTCTAATTCAACTCCCTCCAAGAGGCTGCCGTAGGCTGGGAGGATCCCCAGAGTGAGCTTTTTCAACCTCTGTGCCTTGCACCATGAATGCCTGAGCCCTAGCTGAGAGGTCCGACTGGGTATCCGGCCCTACGGCTTCCAGGGGGAGATGGAAACCCAGGCTCCCGCCGCGCCTCTTGATCTGCAGCTGCGGGCTTGCCAAAATACACAACAAGACGGTGCCATTCGGAAGGGAAAGTCTTCAGCACAGCTGCCTGCGAGAAGCCAACAGGCCGGAGAGCAGCCAGGAGTGGAGGCATCCATGGCAGTGGGGAGCTGGGGATTTCTGGCCGAGACTGTGTCTACGCTTCTCCCTAATCAAAGACAGCTCAAGAAGGAGACACCAACGAGAGAGCGTGACCACTCACAGTTTGAACCCGTACGGGATTTGTAATATGTAAACCACTGCAGGACCCTGAGGCCTGAGAAAATGACTCCAGTAGAAAGTGCAAGGATGATCCTGTGGGAATGACGGTGTTTAAAGGACCGGCCTGCATAGGAAATGGTGCCTTTAAGATGGTAGGGGCCGACTTTTTTTTGGCAGCTGCGCCACAAGGTAAGCCCCGCACCCTCCCCGAGCGCCACTCTGATCCCCTTCCCCGTCCAATCCATTGCTCCGGTTTCCGCTTCCTGCCCAATCTGCTGCTCTGCTTTCTGTTTCCTCTACTGCTGTTCTCCCTGCT
>NW_017729004.1:3214077-3219525 GCF_001723915.1 Gavialis gangeticus
CTGCCTGCGAGAAGCCAACAGGCCGGAGAGCAGCCAGGAGTGGAGGCATCCATGGCAGTGGGGAGCTGGGGATTTCTGGCCGAGACTGTGTCTACGCTTCTCCCTAATCAAAGACAGCTCAAGAAGGAGACACCCACGAGAGAGCGTGACCACTCACAGTTTGAACCCGTACGGGATTTGTAATATGTAAACCACTGCAGGACCCTGAGGCCTGAGAAAATGACTCCAGTAGAAAGTGCAAGGATGATCCTGTGGGAATGACGGTGTTTAAAGGACCGGCCTGCATAGGAAATGGTGCCTTTAAGATGGTAGGGGCCGACTTTTTTTTGGCAGCTGCGCCACAAGGTAAGCCCCGCACCCTCCCCGAGCGCCACTCTGATCCCCTTCCCCGTCCAATCCATTGCTCCGGTTTCCGCTTCCTGCCCAATCTGCTGCTCTGCTTTCTGTTTCCTCTACTGCTGTTCTCCCTGCTCCCTCCACAACCTGCCACGGAGGCTGCGCATGTGGGTTGGCCAGCCCTGCTTTGAGAGATCCTGGCATGAGCCATCTGAAACCAAGGCATGAGACTCATCCCTTGCTGGTTGATTATAACTCAGGGGCTGATCAAAATAGCTTTGGCTCTGAGTGATCCCTGAACAACACACAGTACAAAAGAGACTAAGACAATGCTCTGAGTGGAGGAATGGGATAGCTCCCACACACCTACCTGACCTGAGACTCCCTGGAAATGCAGAAAACATGTCCCTCTGTATCCTCAAGCAATGGGGTTTTAATGGCTTTCAGTGAATGCAGGCCATCCTTCTCACGGGGGGTTTCTGAGGCCACACTAAAATAATCGTTATGAGGTGGTTTGGGATAGTGAAGCCCAGCATCAGAAATCACTTCATGGACATTCTCACAAAAGTAGCTGTGCATTTGAATTGTAGCATGCAAATGGCCTGATACGAAGTGAAATATCTACCGGGCCTTGCAAATCTCTGGGATACATTTGCAATTGGTAGTCACTGCACCTGGTGGTTATACCCGCAACAAGGGGTGTCTGGGCTCGTTTGCAGTTGTGTTCTGGAGCTAAAAATCTAGGAGAGCCAAACCGGACCTGTTGCATTTCCAAAGCTTTTGTTTTGTTTTGTTTCCTCTGCTTTTTGGGTGTGTTGGCTCAATCCAGTCCATCCACATGCACATGCTTGTTCATCTGTGCAGTCCTACCTCCACCAGGCAGGCAGCCCCTGGAGAACAGAAGCTAACTGCAAAACCAATGCCTCTTCCCACAGCACTGGAATGAGTCGGGTGTAACATTATCCTGTGATGCAAAGTCAGTTCTTGTAGTTAACACTGATGTCAAAAGCCCATGATGATGTTATGCCGCCATGGCTCATGAACTTTGAAATCATGCAACGGACAACACATCCTTTGATTTACAAGGGATGATTTACAAGGTCCCTGGGGGTGGGAGGCGAGTCCGCTGTGCTGCTACAGATTGCTGCAAAAGGTTGGCGGGTCTGCTGTGAGTTGGACAGTCTTGCCAAGTGTATAGGGCACTGACCTAGGGGTCACGACACCTGGGTCCTATTCCTGTCTTGACTTTAGTGTGACCTCAGCTAAAACATTTTGACTTTCTTTCCCCTCTGCCTGTCCTGTTTAGATTGTGAGGCCTGCAGGGCAGGAATTTCTCCCTATTATATGCCTGGGTGTTGCCAGATAATGATCTCGATGGGCACCTCTCCATACTATCTTATTGCAACCCTTGCTATGCTTATCGTTGCGTACAGCTTATCACAGGGCTGCTTTGTGGGTCCTCCTATTGTGCTCTGAGATGCCTGGAAAGGTCTGTGGGAACTGACTGGGGCGCTGTATAAAATAGGATCAGACTGATTATGACTTGCTGGAAGCAACAAACTTTAGAGGAAGGGGGAAAAGTAGCATTAGGATGCCACCAGCTCTCTCCAACCCCATCACTAGGCATGGAAAACCAGCAATAAGTTGGCAGAGGGAGAACAGCTGGAGGGGTCAGAGGTGCGACAGGGTGTCAGCTCCTGTAACAACCGTGCGCGCTCATCCCCAAATCCACCCGGGCGCGCTCTGTCACCAGAGCACTGATCTGCTGCTTGGAATAAACTGTCGGCTAAGATCATCGAGAGGAGGTTATTGTAACCGGAGTCACTGGAATGGCTCTTGGCGGGCACCGAGCTCTGTGGTCTGGCGACGGCACTGGGGATAATTCTGCCTAGCTATCTGGGATTGCCTGCTAATACAAAATGCCATTATCCATCTCGTTAGCTGCAAATGGCCTTTATTTACATTTCCACTTAGCTAGGTAGTTTCCTTAAGACCCCAAGAATTCAAAACACAGACGTGTCATTAAGACGTTTCAAATACCCACATGTTTAACAAAAACATCTGATGTGTGTGGAAAGCCATCGGAGTGCTTCTCTCTCTCTCTCTCTCTCTCTCTTTTTTAATAAAGAACAAATGCAAATAATAGGCTGAAGCCCCATTGCAATCGTGACCCCTCGCAGGAGGGATTTGCAGCCAGAGGGCATGGAAGCAGCCCTGATATTTTTATGTTCTTCAACAAGAAAATATTTGAAATATTAGGTTACAGGATCTGCTGGGATGGGACTCAGCCAGGTCGGTGACAGTGGGTGAAACGTATGTCTGCAAAGAACTAGGAAAAGACCTGGGAAAAGGGTTTTTTTTTTTTTTCTTTTTTCCCCTTCTTTCTTGGCTGGCCCATTAAAAGACTAGATCTCTGTGTTTTTGTTGTCATTGGCTGCTCTCGAGCTGGGCAGAGAAGGGGAGACGGGGAGACAGAACCAGAAAAAATTTGGAGAAAAGGAAAAGTCGAGCAAGCAGCCTTGGCTAAGGGAGGGTAGTCTCCATTACTCCAGGCCTGATTGCTTTGCGTTGTGCAAAGCTTCTCCCCTCCCTCGCCCCGCGGACCCTACACTGACACCATAAAGTCTTTCCTAAGTTTTCTCCTGGCTGCCACTGGGTCTCACAGATCCCGAGCAAAGCCAGTCGAAGCCCAAGGGGTGTCCACTATGCCCCGTGTGCTATGGGTTCCTCGGCAGGGACCTGCAGAGTTGGCATGGCCACATGTGGACCTACTTTTCCAGGACCTGACCCCCCTCCGCTCTATTCAGCACTGGAGTACCATGCCCAGCTTTGGGCCCCACACTTCAATAAGGATGTGGAAAGCTGTCCAGTAGGGAATGGGGGGGGAAAAAAAAGATTAGATGCCTGGGAAGCAATACTTATGAAAAAAACCGGAAAGAACTAGGATTATTTCATCTTTAGAAGGAGGGAGAATTTGATAACAGCCTTCAAATCCTTGATTTCATAGATTTCATAGACACTAGGGCAGGAAGGGACCTCGGAAGATCATCGAGTCCAGCCCCCCACCTCAGGGCCAGGAAGTCAGTTGGGGTCAAAAGATCCCAGGGTCAAAGGATGGTGACAGCCTTGCCTCTGTGATGGCAGGGAACAGGGTCAGAAGCACTGGTCTCAAGCTGCACCAGAGGAAATTTAGGTTGGAGACGAGGAGGAACTTTATGACTACGGGGCTGCTCAAGCATCGGAGCAGGCTGTCTGGAGAAGTTGTGGAGATTCCCACCCTGGAAATCTTCAAAATCAGGTTGGATACTGATGGTTTGGTGGAAGATGATCCTACCTTGAGCACGGGGCTGGACTAGATGACCTCCTGAGATCTCTTCCAAGCCTACTTTCCTATCACCCTTTGATCCCACTTTGGGGAGGAGGGGTCATATCACTCTTTGTGCCTTGTGTAGGTGGCAGAGCAGACGAGCTTTCCCTAGAGAGCCTGCATGTGAGAAAGACCCGAGGAAGGAGGAAATATGCCCGTGTCCAGAGAAGAAGAGGCAGAGGGAAGCTGATAGCACCTCCCCATTGACTGGAAAACCAACTGGATCCCTTCTTCCATGTGGACCCCACAATGAGATGCTTCAGCTCGTCACCCGACACACACACACACACACACACGTCTTTGCACTTCAGGCCTGCCAAGCTGTGCACCCTGTGGTCTCCAGGAAGTGCTCAGACAATGAAGTCTCTCCACACAATTTGACCGGGATCCTCAAGCCGACCCAAAGCAGAAGGATAGGGTTGCTGTGAAACCTTTCCAAAATAGCCCGTGACCCAAAAGAAAATTAACACTGAACAACAACAACAAGAAAAAAATGCAGCCGGCAGCATAAAAAAGAGCCCATGCTGTGCCCTCACCAGCTCCTTCTCTGTAATTAAGTGAAAATGCTGGAGGTTTGGTGTTTTTTTGGTTTTTTTTTTTTTTTAAACTGTCCTCTGGTTTCCTTAGAAAGTCATATTCTTTTCCTGGGTAAACACACTGCAGAAGCTCAGAGGAATTTGCTCTCCCTGCTTTCCTTCTCCCTTGTTTCTTGTTTTTTTGGCCTGTCATTTCTAATTTGGGAGCCGTAGTATAGTTTTACCCCATACTACGGGGGAAAACTTTGTGGGGCAGATGGAGGGGAGGTTTTAGTTCTACGTTACCCAGGCAAAATGGCTTGGCATGCTGCATGAACGCAGCTTGAATTCAGGTGGCAAGGAAAAGAGGGCTGCTGGTTTGTACGTAGCAGCTCAGAGCTTATTCATTAAGGCCCATGGTAGGAGGAATTAGGTAGCTGAACCGGTAATAGCACCGGCGGGAGTCCTACTTTGGACAGGTCTCTGGGGGTTTAACAAATGCACCGTTGGAACATGTCAGGGAATAGTCATTTTAAGTGAATGAGTCAATGAAAAGAAAAGCACCTAAATGTCTCCTCAAACTTATTTATAAGCAAAAATGTAAATGGCTATGATATGGTGGCTGAACACCTGCAAGGCTGAGTCTGAGATAGCTACTGAGGTGCCTCATGGGTATTGCACGCCTGATGTCCTGTATTCCTCACTCCATCTGCAAGCCAAACCCCCTCATTACACTACACATCCCATGATGCACCACGGTTTCTTGCAGGGAGAGAAAGCAATTGTGTCATGGAAGATATAATCATGCAGATATACTGGAACATGAAACATCTGCTGGACGTATCTTTGAACATCGGCTGGACAGAGGCTGGGATGAGATAGTCGGGTTTGGTCCTGCTTTGAGCAGGGGGTTGGATTAGATGTGAGCTCCTGAGGTCCCTTCAACCCTCATTTTGTATGCTTTTATGACTCTGTGATATCGGAGTCCAGCTCTTTTGGTGTATCGTCAGTACTTTTTATTTTTCAGAGCTTTGGTTTTCCAATTAGAAGTCAAGATAGAATGCAGAAAACGAACATCCTTTGCAAAAACGAGCCATATAATGAACATCCCAATATGCCACCAAACAAGATTCTTCAGTAGACATGGATTGAAACAGCCTTAATGTGACAATGCAAACAAGACTGGCTGCAGGAATGTCAGACACGGCTCCACTTCCACGCTTCCAGTTG
>NW_017729004.1:3224525-3225064 GCF_001723915.1 Gavialis gangeticus
TCAGTACTTTTTATTTTTCAGAGCTTTGGTTTTCCAATTAGAAGTCAAGATAGAATGCAGAAAACGAACATCCTTTGCAAAAACGAGCCATATAATGAACATCCCAATATGCCACCAAACAAGATTCTTCAGTAGACATGGATTGAAACAGCCTTAATGTGACAATGCAAACAAGACTGGCTGCAGGAATGTCAGACACGGCTCCACTTCCACGCTTCCAGTTGTCTGGTGCAGCCCTCCCAGCACCCAACATAATGAACAGTGTGAATTCCAGTTTGAGCTGTCTGCATCTCCCCAATGGGAACTTTAGGTCCCTAACCTGACTTCAAGGATTTCATTTCTGGAGCCAAAATGTATATCACATCCCACCGCTACAGTCTGGTTCACATAGAGGATACCTTTGTGCTTCTTCAACCAGCAGTTCCTTTAGCTCTTGGAGAGCACTATCATGTGCTTATACTGGTATATAGGGTGCATCTACATGTTCATTAATGCACCATAGTTATTGCACATTAAGTTTAGTACTTGGATAACCAAGT
>NW_017729004.1:3225075-3226173 GCF_001723915.1 Gavialis gangeticus
AAGCTAACCTATTTAATGACTTATTTGCCTCCATTTTCCTGAGCAGGAACCAGATCACCCCCCCCTCCCACGAGGCCCACTCAGACCCCAGGGGAGGTGCACCTAGGCCAAGGGTTGGTGAGGATCTAGTCAGGGAGCGTCTGGAGGGACTGGATGTATTTAAATCAGCCAGTCCAGACGATCTCCACCCCCGAGAACTGAGGGAATTAGCTGAGGTCATTGAGGGACCCCCAGCGCGGCTGTACGAGCACTTGTGGTGCTCTGGTGAGGTGCCAGAGGACTGGAAGAGGGCAACGTGGTTCCCGTCTTCAAAAAAGGGGAACTATGGGCCAGTTAGTCTTACCTCGATCCTGGGCAAGCTTTTTGAGAGAGTTATCCTGGCACATGTCCATGAGGGGCCGGGGGGGAGGTTATGCTTCAGGGCAACCAACACGGGTTCATTAGAGGTAGGTCCTGTCAGACCAACCGGGTGGCCTTCTACGACCAAGTCACCAAATCCCTAGATGCAGGGGTAGCAGTGGACATCGTCTTCCTGGACTTTCAGAAGGCCTTCGACACTGTCTCTCACCCCGTTCTCATTCAGAAACTGTGGGCTGTGGTGTCGACACCCACACAGTCCAATGGGTCGCCAACTGGCTGGAGGGCCGCACCCAGAGAGCGGTGGTGGACGGGTCATGTTCGACCTGGAGGGATGTGGGCAGTGGGGTCCCCCAGGGCTCGGTCCTTGGGCCCGCACTGTTCAACATCTTCATCAGGGACTTGGACGAAGGGGTGAAAAGCACCTGTTCAAATTTGCTGATGACACTAAGACGTGGGGGGATGTGGGCGCGCTAGAAGGGAGGAATAGGCTGCAATTGGACCTAGACAGGTTACAGGAGTGGGCGGATGAGAATAGGAAGGGATTCAACACCGACAAGTGCAAGGTGCTGCACCTGGGGAGGAAGAGCCAGCACCATACCTACAGGCTGGGAACTCCCTTCTCGTCAGGGCAGAGGCAGAAAAGGATCTTGGAGTCATCATTGATGCCAAGGTGAACATGGGCCGGCAGTGTGGGGACGCGGTCAGGAAGGCCAACCGCACCTTGTCATGCATCCACAG
>NW_017729004.1:3226510-3229477 GCF_001723915.1 Gavialis gangeticus
AGGAGAGACAACGGGACCTGAACCTGTTCAGCCTCCACAAGAGAAGGCTGAGGGGGATCTAGTGGCCTGTTACAAACTGGTCAGGGGGGACCAGCAGGGACTGGGGGAGTCACTGTTCCCCCGAGCACTGCCAGGAGTGACCAGGAATAACAGTCACCAGCTGGCAGAGGGTAGATTTAGGCTAGATATCAGGAGGTGCAAGTTCACGGTCAGGGCAGCTAGGGTCTGGAACCAACTTCTAAGAGAAGTGGTGCTGGCTCCTACCCTGGGGGTCTTTGAGACAAGGCTTGACAATCACCTCCTGGGGTCGTTTGACCCCACTACTCTTTCCTGCCATGGCAGGGGGTCGGACTAGATGATCTGCTCAGGTCCCTTCCCACCCTACTATGAAAGTATGAAACTATGAAACTTGAGCTACTGTCCAGTAGTTCCAGCACATTGTTCTTTTTCCCCAACATTAACTGCACACTAGCCTAATACTACTGCACAGTAATGTATTAGCATGAGTTTTGCACAGCACGCTACTGTGCAGGGTTATTAGGCTACTGTGTGGTTACCGTCTTGTGTAGACGCACCCACAGAAAGGCACTGGTCTTGCTATTGGGTCTAGATGGGTTAATCTAGTAGTGAATCCACCTAGATGTAAATATTCATATTCCCATAAATCCAGGATGTCCAGTAGTCTCCCAGCTTCTTGATGTCCTACGGGTTGGGCATTGCATACTCTTCTCCCACGTACAACTCCAAATGGAGCCTGCTCCTTCTCCCATGAGTGCACACTAGAGCAGACAATGAGTGGGAAGGGAAACAGAGATACGAAGCAACTTGCTCAGTGTCACGTAGCAGGACCCTGGCAGAGATGGGAAATGATGGCTTAAACTAAAGATCTTACCATTGGCACACTGCCTCTACAGCATCCCTCTGGGTTTCAGTACTTGCATAATTGCGATCAAAGTCCTAAGCCTTTAGAAGTCATGCTCACAACATTATTCGTTGAGTTACACTTATTTAAATATATATATATATCTACTGCACTTTACCAGCTAGTCAGAAGTAATAAAAAAATGGGTACGTGGCCTCCTGAACTTAAAAGGTGGTCCAATATATTTTGAAAACAAAAGAATGGTACAGCCACGGAATTGTTCACTCATTTTTGCATGGCACATAGGTGCAAAACCCCAGAGAACCATCTATGAGAACAGTGCACTACGAGAGAACAGAAACCTCAAGTCTGGTAAAAGAAAGGTATGGGCTGGAGCAACGGAGGTGTGATTCAGCAGGGTCACACTTCGGTTTGGTGAAATTAAAGACCACACCACTCAGTTGGCAGAAACCATGGTAGCTTCATTTCAAGCAGATAAGCTATACTCATTTATGTCAGTTGAGTATATGTCCCAAAACCCAGTGGAAATGCTTTCTTTATCTTCTTTCCATTTTTTAAGTCCAATGGAACAGTAGCTTTATTAAGAATATCCATCCATCCATCCATCCATATCTTTGTGTAGTACTTGCAAGCAAACATTACCATACTCTGCCAGGGCATGTCAAGCTTTATGTTAAAACTATCTAGAAACAATTTGGTAACAGATCTATTTTTGCTGTCAGGGGTAAAAACATACAGAAAGAGAATAACAGAAATGGTGCAAATGGCTTTGGTTTTAACATTCTTTGCAGCTTCATGCATCTTCTAATGGCAAAGGGCAAATTTGGACATCCTTCTTTTTTTGTCCTCCTATTTCTCCTATACCACCTAAATGGAGTCACTAATATGATAAATAAGGGAGTTATATGTTGGCATGTAAGTATATGCATATGGTGTGTGTGTGTGTGTGCATGCGTATCTTGGAAGAATTGCAGCCGATTCCGTTGGTACTGGGGAGCTGAATGCTTGTATCTGGAGAGCTACGGTGTTCCCTGGAAGGATCACGGAGTGCCTATGGGATCTTTAGGGGATCAAGCTACCTACTAAGCTGAGCATTTACAGGGCATTGTTACTGATAACCCTGATGGATGGATGTGAGATGTGGACTGTATACAGAAGATACATCCAGGAGCTGGAGAGACTGCACTAGAGATCTCTCCTTACCTTGCATCTGGGTAATTGGCCTGATAAAATGATAACATCAGAAGTTTTGCAGCAGACTTATTGCAGGAGTATAAAAGGGCTACTTGTGAGGCCATGGCTGATCTGGTCTGGACAGGCTGGCTGGCTGGATGAGATGCAAATGCTGCCTCAGGAACTGCAGCTTGGCAGAAGGAAGCATGGCTTAGGGAGTATTTTGAGGATGCTATTAAGTGACCCCTGGCATAAGACAACATACCAGCAGACTGTTGGGAATCTAGCTGTTGGCTGGCTTCAGTGGTGCACGGAGGTAAAAGACATTTGTGACACATTTTGAACGGCAATGGGCGTGTGTAGATGAACTGGGGGCCATAAATTGAAGCTGTGAGTTTTAAAACATGCTGCTTCAATTTAGGGCTGATTAAACCCCTGTGTTGTACACATACCCCGCTGACTTACCTACCTCTCCAGCGGGGAGGAGACAGTGAGCTGCCGGCAGGTGGAGCAGTCTCTGGGCTGCGGGGGGGGGGGGGGGGGGTGGTGTTTCCCTCTGCGGCAGTGTTGCCCCCTGCCCAGGAGGCACCTGCCCCCAGGCACCTGGCTCGGGTGGTCCCGGGAGGCACTGCAGGCATGGAGGGAAGCACCAGGCCCCTGTGCAGCTCAGGCAGGCAGGCAGGCTCCAGGGGGGGAAGGCAGGGGAAGATCAGGCTTACTGCTTTTCTTAGGCAGATCCTGCTTTCCCGGGCTGCTGCCAGGCTGCCTGCAGGGCTTCCTACAGAGCCGCGGAGCTGCACGGACCCTGATGCTTCGCTCCGCAGCTGTAAGGGCAGCAAACTAAAACTCCTCAAAGGAGTTTGCTGCACCTCAAGTCATTTAAGGTGCATTACACCACCAAATTTCCTACA
>NW_017729004.1:3229972-3230474 GCF_001723915.1 Gavialis gangeticus
CCTCAGCTTCTAGCTGCAGCTGGTATTTCCAGAAGTCCCGCACAGAGGATGGCCCCTCGGGGCCCACAATGGGTTCAAGATGGACGCGTGGAGGTGATCTTGTGGCCTGGTCATTATCACACCGGATCTTAATCAGGTTTTCTCTCTTTTGCTCCTTCCTCACTGGAAGGCCTATCTCTTTCATCACCTCTTTGAAGTCGGCCACAGTCATGTGGTCATACTTGTCAGTCATCCTACACTGTCCGGTTGACCCAATGCCAAATTAGAGATTGTTTGCTATGGGGTTTTCAGTGACTTTATTCCCTTCCCAAAATTATGCCTTCAGGACAGCAGGTTGTCAGATCCCACAACTCCCACCACGTTGTCTACACATGGCCTTAAGTACCCACAGCATCTTAATGGCACGCCTGCTACCCTACTGCTGCTGCCCTTGTTGCACAATGATGATGATGACATAAATGTGCATGTACATGGATCACACCCAGGGACCATGTTCCAGTAT
>NW_017729004.1:3235474-3246090 GCF_001723915.1 Gavialis gangeticus
TGACATAAATGTGCATGTACATGGATCACACCCAGGGACCATGTTCCAGTATATGTGTGCATATATACACACATTAAATATAATATCCCATATATTGTATATAATGTTATATTATTTGATATATAATATATAAATTAGAGATAGATAGATAGATAGATAGATAATCATAGAAAATGAGGGTTGAAGGGACCTCAGGAGGTCACATCTAGGGCAACCCCCTGCTCCAAGAAGGACCAGCCCCAACTACATCATCCCAGCCAAGGCTTTGTCTACCCAGATCTTAAAAACCTCTAAGGGTGAAGACTACATCACCTTTCCAGGTAACCTGTCCCAGTGCTTTACCACCCTCCTTGTGAGAAAGTTTTTCCTAAGATCCAACTTCAACTTGCCTTGCTGCAGCTTGAGCCCATTGCTCCTTGTCCTGTCATCTGCCCCCACTGAGAACAGCCCAGCTCCATCCTCTTTGTAATATATATATGGTCTTTGTTGGAGAAGGGTGTCTGGGTTACTGCACTATATGGTGCTTGGGCATAAGCCATATGATGGAGGGGATATACACATGCACATATACATGCACATTCATATACATTTTACAGATACATACATATAATGTGCATGTATGTGTATATGTATGTACGGGTGTATGCATGTGTACATCCCCCCATCATATGGCTCATGTCCAAAGATGCTTCAGTGGATGCTATATGATTCCTGAATTGCATACACAGACTTCACACTTAGTTCCCCCCTCCTCTCTAAGAAGAGGCACAAATAGGGTTTTGTAGAGGTAGGGAAAAATTTCAAGGGGGCTCTACCCTGGCACAGGGACCCTGCTGGCTGTGCCATGCTGTGGGCTTCTTGCCTTAAGCTCCAAAGCAGGATGTTTAAAAGTCCTTCCAGCATCTGTTGTAATTACAATAATTTAATACACAGGGACAATTTCTCCTTCCTGTCCCCTGAGTACCGGCCCTTCTGTGTCCTGCTGGGCTGCCTGAGAAGAGTACTTGACCTAGGAGTTTTGAGCATGATCATGTCCTTTTAAAGGACATTGAATTATTGAGCTGATCTCAGATTTACAAGAGAAGCTGGCTTCCTCCCACCCCCCAAGTTCACAGCTGCTGGGAAGAGCTTAATAGTCAGTAATGGGACTTGCATTAGCTGGTCACAAAAGCCACCTCTCTCCCATATTCCTTTATTTGCTTGTCCAAATTGATGCACATACACACACAGAACCAGCTGCTTCAGCTCTGGAGAATTGGCCCAGCTGCAAGCTTATCTCCTCTGTCGGCATCCCAGGCTCAGCGCCGCTGACAGCGCAGAAATGTTTATATGGGGACGCTGTGGGAACACGACACTGTGTTTGCAGAGTTTGCCGGTGCCTTGTTTTCTGCAGAGTGATTAGCAGTGGGAACCACTTATCTAAATCATGTAGCCAACAGTCACAGTGTAAAGCACCGTGGGTCGAAAAGGTCAGGCAATGGGCAGCGAGAGGCTGTGCTGACATTACAAAGCAGAAAAGCCGAGTCAATACCAGTATAAGTCATTGTGGGCACTGGAACAGCACGTGAATTCAGTACTCAGCAGGCCAGGCACGGAGCCGGTGGTAAGTGCTCTTGTTCCCTGAACTGCAGCAGAGTGAGATGCTTTCGTATCTGCTGAGGGTCTGGAGCAGTGAATGCAGACCAGTGTCTGGGTCTCTCACCCGAGACACTTCCACAGCACTCAGAGAACCCATCCTCTGAAAGGCAGGCCCCTTCTAGCTGTCTCAGCTTTGGACTCAACAGTGGGTTTGGAGCAAAAATCTCAAGTCACCTTGGACAAATTAGCTGTTGCCCTTTTTTTTTTTTTAAATGCCCTCAGAAAATATCCAAGGAGAAGGTCACAGTTTCTGCAAATGCACTTGTTATTCCCATTTTCACCTAGCAGATGGGTTGCAAATGGGCGAAATTCAACTCGTGCTGCTGAGTTCTGGCGGATACATAAATCTCAGCATCTTGCTTCTGTTCTTCTCATGTCAGGACTGTGCAAATGTTTCCAGCGTGAACCCTCAGGGGAATTTCAAACCCAGCATCCAGGAATGCTCAAGCATCCTGGGGCTGAGAATATTTATGCCAAAAAGGTGATCGCTTGAATGTTTCCACCAGCTGGCTTCATAGGTAACCACCTATGTGCTTTAATCCTAGCATCAGCAGGAATTATAGGGCACCTACACATGTGCAGCGAGGCTGCTCCAATGCACTGTAATTACAGTGCGATGGAGCAGACTCAATTAATTGAACCTGTTGGAGTGTGGTAATTACCAGCATCATGTGTACCAGAGTCCCTGCACTGAAATATGGTGGCGGGGTGCTTTAACTAACGCACATTCAACTAGCTATAGTTAGTCTCCGTTTTTCAGCATGGGGAGGCTGATACACATATTGCTTCTGGCGCTTTAATTAGAGTGGCTCTCAGAGTCACTTTAATTAAAGTGCTTTCTCCCACTCCCAGAGCATGTGTATGAATGCCCATAGGAACCTATTTAGGGGTGGGTATAGAGGTCACTCAGGGCCAAATCCTGTTTTGTCTTCACACGCTAAAGCGGTGTGTATGTAGCTACTATTTTTGGCATTTAGATGGAGCTTAGATTCTGTTTCCACTTGGGTAGCTGTGCTTAAATCTGTTCCATCAAAGGTGGGATTAGAAACTATATCTGTATAGGTGTCACTTGGCTGGGATTAGATAGTTGGGGCTGGTCCTACTTTGAACAGGGGGTTGGACTAGATGTGACCTCCTAAAGTCTCTTGCAACCCTCATTTTCTCTGACTCTATGGGTCTGTCTACATGAGACGCTTTACTGCGCATTAGACTAATCTAATGCACAGTAAACCATCAGCATTTACATGTGCACAGGAATTAATGCACAACAGATTAGTCTAATGTGCTGTTTTCTAGTACCTGTAGATGCAGGTACTAAAAATCAGCGCGTTAGACCGTGCACAAGTAGATGCTGACCGGGAGCAAATTGCTTCTGGTTAACCTAGGCAGCAGGGGGCCACAGGGAGTGGTTGTCCCAGCTCGGCGGTATGCTGCCTCCAAGCCACATGAGGATCAGGACAGGTCCTGTTCCCCCTGCCAGCCTAAGGCTGGCATCTGGGGGAGCCTGGAGCTGCCCTTGGCTGCTGAAAATGGGCAGAGCAGGGCAGGGGCAGCCCTAAACTGAACTGCTCTTCTCGGGAGCAAATTTGCTCCTGACAGGCACACTTGCAGATGTATGTGGGGGCCCAATTTAACGTGCCTAAATTTTCTGGGCAGAAAATTCAAGCACATTAATAATTACATTATTAGACCTGCTTTATGATTCTAAAATGACCCGACCCACCTCTGGTCATTGGATAATGCTGATTCAAAGCCTTGAATTGTTCAAGTACCACTTGGGAAAAGTATTTTTAGCACAGCCTGGAACTTCTGGTGAAAACTAGGCAGCAAGATCCTGAAGGAGCCAAGAGACAGGTAGTTCAAGCACTCACCTGGATGGAGGAGAAGGAGATTCAAAGCCCTGTTCTGCTGCCCTCTCACAGCACGGGTGAGTGCCATAACCATGCAGTTATGGGCTATTCTGTGCTGAGTTTCCCCAGTTTTTCCCGTTGGACCTGTTCCATTTTAAACAATGAATGAAGCAGTAATTAGAGCATGGATATGAATCGTAGTATACCTTACCCCTGAGAAGTTCCTGGACGGGCTCTTTGCTCTCCAGGGATGGGCCTTTCTCTATCTCTGTAGTTTTTGGCAAAAAACCCGAAAGTGTGTCCAATTTATTTGGATGTGGACTGGGAACTTTTTTGAAAGCTCAAAGCTTTCTGGGATGGGAAAAATGTTTCTCACCTGTATCTAATGGGAACCTTGCTCACCTTTAGCAAAACAGAGCTGTTGGGGAGGCATGCGCACAACATTGTACGGGTTTGCATAAGAGCCATATTCACCAGATTTGCCCTCCCTACACCCAAAAAAACAGGAGAAGTCATCCCACGAGGGGTTGCTGTGCCATCCCTGGCATAACCCCATTTCTACAGGACTACATTGCATCCATTGAAATATCCTGAGTGAGATTAAAAATGCAGATTGCCTCTTGGGATTGTTTGTTCCATACCTGACTCCTCCCCACCCACCTTTTATCTTTAAGTGGGGACTCCGGTCTGCATTCCCTTTAAAGAGAACAGATGATCTCTGGTTAAAGAAAACTCTAATAGGTGCAGAATTGTATGAATGGGTAAGAACAATGTAGACACGTTTCTCAGATCTAATCTTCTATGACCTCTGTGCAACTGTTAATGATTCTCAGAAAACCTCCGTGCATTTCCTCCTGTCCAGAGTCCAATACTTGCAAAGCAGAACATGGAAGGAAGTTCATGAGGATGATGAGATCAAGGGTGGGTCAACCACTGCTTCTCCCACTGACCAACACCACCTCATTGCTTCCACGTGTTCCCCCGTCTGTCTGTATGCATCTGTTGCCCATTGTCTGGTACTGAGATTGCAAGCTCTGCAGTCTAGGGGACTATCCTTTTTGTTTGTGTTTATGCATTGCTTAAAACAATGGGGCCCTGGTCCCTTAACGGAGAGCTCCCTAGCCCTGTCAGCACAGATAAATAGCAATCATAATAATTATAATCATTACTATCATCCTCATATCTAACAGCAACCATATTTAGTCACGTAATAGCCAAGCTCATGTAATAGCTGTACCCCTGACTAGTACCTCAACATTTTAAAAAATAAATAATTTGTGTCAACGGGCTGCACACAAATTTCTAAAGAAGCAGATTAAAATAAAAATTCTTGCTTAGAAAACATGATGTGGTAAGGAATGGAAAGCACCCAAGTGGGAGACCAACCCTACATGATGCTATTAACACCATGGCTGCAGGTTTGATCCTTGGTTGGACTAGATTAGGGGCTCCCAAACTGTGGCACACATGCCCCTGGGGGTACACAGGACATTTCTGGGGGGTACATGGGAGAAACTGTATAATGGTGGATTTAATTTTCATTATAATAATAATTGGTATTTACTCGCTGTAATTACAGTGCATCGGAGCAGACTCGATTAATTGAGCCTGCTGGAGTGTGGTAATTACTGCACTCCAGCAACCTCCCGCGTCTCATGTATCAGCATCCCCACACTTCAAAATGGTGGTGGGGGTGCTTTATTTAAAACTTGTTCGATGAGTGTTAGATAAAGAGCCCCCACTGCCATTTTAAAGCACAGGGATGCTGGTACACAAGACCCTCTGGGAGCTTTAATTAGAGCAGCTCTTAGAGCCACTATAATTAAAGTGTCCCTCCCCCACTCCTGGATCATATGTATAAATGCCCTAAGTCATTAAGTATGGTGGTGGGGATAGGCAGGCAGGTGGTAAATCTGGTAGGAGGTATGCAATAAGAAAAAGTTTGGGAACCTTTGGACTAGATGAGCTCTTCAGGTCCCTTCTAGCCTCACTTCTCTATGATGTGGCAGTTAGCTTTTCTATGGTCCATTAGTTCCCCTTTGTGTTCAGTCTTATCTGTACAATTGTGTAAGACGGGGAACTACAGATGGATGCTCAGAAAAAGAGTTACAGCTTCCTTGGTCATTTTGGGGAGTGTGTAATGACCATACACTCATTTTTGGTGGCAACTTTTTCAGGGGAAAATGTGGCTATGACACAAGTAAATACGGTTTTTAAACCCTTGAAAGCAAGGACAATAAACCAACATGAGGTCAAGGAGCATGTTTCTCACCCTCATTTCCATAACACCATGGTGTGGTTAAAACAAGGTCTCATGGAGCTCCTGTAGAGTTAACAGCCCAACATTAGAGCCCAAATGGCCAAGACAGGTAGCAGAGATGTGGTCACGGCCTACAACAGAAGCGGTCAAAGAAGACATGAAAATATTGACCCAATCTCTACGTGAAGTTCAGGGATCCTGACATGAAGTGGTGAGCTCTTGATTTCCAGAGATAAACCTGCCCAACAGATGTTGGATGGGAGCCTAGATGAGAAGGGGTCTGTTTTAGTACCAGTTCAGAGGAGGACCACATTTTTTTTTTCTGGGAAAGAAGATGTTACAGGATTCTTCTCAATGGGATGCTCTTTTGTTCCTGGCTTCACTTTGGCAATTACACGATTCAGGGCTTGATTCTTCCTCAGACTCAAACCATACCTTCGGCCTAATATCACCTTGGACTCAACTACGAGTTCCCCAGGACAGGTTGGGTGCTTGGCTCTGAATGGGGAGGGTGAAGGTGCTTAATGAACATGGGTGAGGGAGCTGCTCCAAGCCTAATGTATGGACCTGGGCCCAGAGACTTTGCATTGACGAGGCCAACAAGGACAATTCATCCAGACTATGAGAGTGAACCCCATGGACTATCGTTGGAGAGACACCTGAGTCTACTAGGTGTGACGCAAGTGGAGGAGAGGGAAAGGCAGGCTGGAGGAGAAGACAGGGAGCATGGCTGGATGGAGGCAGAAGTCTCTATAGTCATCACTGCTGCCAGTTATCATCCTGGGCAATGGCAGATCATGGGGCACATGGGAATTTGAGGCAGTAGCTGCATTACTCTGAAATCAAGCAGAAGGCAGGACAGGGTGGCACCTGAGAGGCTAACATGCTCAGAAAGGTGGCAGCTTTCATAGGTGGCAGCTGCCTATACAAGCTCATCCCTTTCTGAACAAGTTAGCCTCTAAGGTGTCACCCTGCCCTGGCTTCTGCCCAAAACCCAGACCAAAAGTACTAAATCCTCTCAAAAGTGCTTCTCAGAAGTCCCCGGATCACAAGTGGCGCACACCATTACTCATGGAAAGGATGCCCTTGGCTTTCAGGAAAGCACTCAGCTGAGGATCATTGTCGCCTCACTTCTAAGTCCATTTGCAGCATAACAGATGCTCTGTGGTTAAAGACACCCTAATAAAACAAAATCGCAGGGCTTAAGTAGACTCCTTCCCCTCATATGTCTCTAATCCTTTAAATTCCCCTTGCCAACTTAAAGGCAAAAGCCAATGTGGTCCTTGGCAGATCTGAAGTCAGCTATGCCAATTAAAACAAGGTAAGACTATGTCCCTGTTCCATATAATCAATGAATCATAGGAAAGTAGGGCTAGAAGGGACCCCAGGAGGTCACATCTCATTCAACTCCCTGCTCAAAGCAAAATAATTTCCATCTAAACTATCTCAAACAAGTGTTTGGCTGACTCACTCTTAAAATTGCACAAATACACCTTTCTAACAACTACCGAGCACTTTTGTCCCAAAACAGCCAAAACTGCCATAGGCAAAACAGGAGGAGGATGGCACTGCCCAGGCCCTGCCACTGCAAGGACAGAAGTAATTTGTTAAATGAACTCAAGATATCCAAGAAAGAGAACCATGCCCTGCACTGCAGAGAAAAGCAAATCCATGAATGTGGGGGTACAATTCCTTCCCGATCTCAAATGCGGTGATTACTTCGATCCTGAGCGGAGGGGCAAGACCTTCTAAGTAGGAAACTCTGGGTTTTACTGCACACTCCAGCCCTGGCTGCAATGAGGAAGGCAAAAAAACAAACCTTGATACCTGCAGCAACATGAGAAAAAAAAAATCCTTCTCAGCCCCATGGGGAAACTAGCAAAGTCCAGAAGTCTGGGAAATACTAAACACCCTCCTATAACCTAGGGACAAACAAGACAACTCCATACATCACATACCTCAAGAGGACAGGCACCACTGGAGCTGTCTGCCCAAAACCAAGTGGCCTCTTTATCATCTAAACAGCTGGCATTAATGGGCCCAACACCATTGGTTTCTAAGTGACTCTGCTGCTTGTAGATTTGTCAGTAAAGGCTAAGAGAAGCTACGCATAAATGCCAGGCTTTCTCTTCATCCCTTTAATGACAAAATATTGTGCCCTCAATGTAGAACTGCGCCCCACCCCTGCAGTCTATTATAATTTATCCTTGAGGACTAATATGTAATGGAGCATGACTGGTGCTGGATTAATGAGGGAAGTAGAAGGCATTAGAGTCGAGAGCATCCAGGCAGCTAGGGATGAGCAAATGCAATGCAGGTTTCCCACTGTGCCACCTGACTGTGCTCATAAATTGAAAGGCATGCAAACAGCTAAATATTTATATTTGATATTTAAAGGATATGACATAAGATAATGAGTCTTGATTGTTCTATGCCACCGTTCATGATCTGGAAACGGTGGGAGAAATGCATCTCCATGCAGAAGGTCAAGACAATGCACAGTTTCATAGTTTCATAGTTTCAATGCCTATCTAGTGGGCACGCCCGCCACGGCTTGCGTGCAGCTTGCCGGCTTTGGAGGTGCCCAGGGCCGGACCCTGGCCTATGAAGAAGGACCCCCTTGCAGTATGTTGGAGCAGCATCCGTGTCCACACAGGGGGGAAAAAAAGCCTACCGCATCCCTGCTTGGGACAACTGTGAGATCAGGGAATAGGGGCTTTGCAGGGGAGGGGCCGGAGAAAAGCAACCCCCCACCCCCTCCTTTCAGAGAAGTGGGTGAGAGTGTGCCCTACAAAATGGGGAGCTGTGCCTACTATTTTGAAAACGGGTTGTAGCATGTGAGTTATGTTATATTTTAGCTGGTAGATAATTTTATGGTTGTTATTTTCTATTGGAGCCTTGCTTTTTAATTTGTTGAGTATTATATTGGGAATCTGGTACTTACCTGCTGGAGGCCTGCACGGGATCGCTCGGTGGGTCTAGTGGCTTATCTTAAGGATCTCGGGGTCCTGGGTAAGGGGGCTGCTCTCCAAGCATACCCTGTGCAACCCCATTCCCAAATATAGTTATAAGTATGTGTATGCATAAGGGTATATAGTGGTTCATTTTCTCTAAAATGATCTATTGCTTTGGAATATATATATATATATTCTCTATAGAGCCACACCATACAAAGGGGTCTTAACTATATACAGAATTTATTTAATATATAAAGAATTATATACAACTATATAGTTGTGTATAGTTGCATATATAGTTGTATATAATTCTTTATATGTTAAATAAATCCTGTATATAGTTAAGACCCCTTTGTGGTGTGTGGCTCTATAGAGAATATACCAGTCTGTACCCGAGTCACAGCATCCCTCTCACAGCACTGCCGCCTTTCCACCTATCCCATCCAATTGAGGACGGGGCACACCCTTGGGTGTACCCGGGTTACACCTAGCTACCACTAAATGCTAGGGATCTGATCCCAAACCCACTGAAATCAGTTGAAAGTCACCTGAGCCTGTTGATACTGTGAGTACAAAGCCAAGGTGTCATTTCAGGGGAGTGTAAAGAGGTCCTTAGCCTTGAGGGGCTAAACCCATCTGCAGGTAGTTAGCAGCTAATGGTCTGCCTAGCTGGAGGGCTGGGAGCCAGCTGCAAATGATGACTAGTAAATAGGGGTAAGGCTGCAAGAGCATTAAAAAACTCCAGGAGCAGAGTGCAACGGGGAGAGAGAGGAGGGCTGTGTGCTGAGAGAAGCACAATCTGGGTGGCCCCTCTCTAGGTCTGGAGCAAGACCATGGGCTTTGTATTTATTTGTTACTTGCTTATTCTCCTTGTTTGCTACGGGGACAAGGTTGCACATGTACAAATAAACTGACTGGGAACCTGAACTGAGAACTGCCCGGCTTTGATGAGGAAGCTGCGTGAGTGTCCTGTGTATAGGAAGAATAGGATCGGATTCTGTCACCGAGGTCCGTGGTAACATTAGGGGAGTCACTTGGCTTCTCTAACACCTTCGTCCTCTCCCGATCTTCATGTCATCTCTATAGATTGCAAGCTTTTAGGGCAGGAAATGCATGTGCACTGCTAGGCCCATAGGTGTGGCATCCCATCTTTTACATGGATACTTCTTTCCACCTGTAAGTAGTCTGAGGATTGGTCGTGCCCATAATCACACCAGTAATTCGTGCATGGGCACTAAAAACACATGGGTTTTGTTCCAAAACCTGGACAACTGTGAATCTGCAATAGGGGAACAGCATAAGACAAATAATAGATATTGCAGAACAAATTTGCAGATGATACTAAAATGCATGAAGGTAGCAGCGCTGGCAAACTTTCTTTCAATGCCACAGCCAGCAGAATATCCATGAATACTCAGGCCCCGAGAGAAAGAGATTAATGACGATATCAAATTGTTGCTATTATTCCAGGCCTTTTCCCCACAAACATATTTCTCTCATCATTGTCTGGTCTTGAACTGAACCGTTATTGCACCTGGGTGGTGCCACAAGAGCTGTAAAAACCATCTGTGATGGCTTTTCTTCCTTTAGAATTATTCATATATATTTTCAGGAGAAGGTGGTCCAGCTTCCAGTGTATTCACAGACCCAATCCTCATTCAGGCCAGGCCTCAAAGGGACAGGTTGGAGATAGAAACTTGATCAGAGCCAATTTAAAGGGCTCTTTACACTGCCAGAGTGTTAGGAGGAGGGTCTTGTATAACTAAAAATCCCCCCCTTTTAAATGCCCTGAGGCCTGCCTGTATCAGCTCCACATTGCATTAACCTGTGTTTCTGCTGCAACTAGAAATATTTTCTTTTTTTTCATTCAGTGAACAACTTCAAGTTGAGCAAAGCACGGGGGGGGGGGGG
>NW_017729004.1:3246374-3261689 GCF_001723915.1 Gavialis gangeticus
CGCGGGGGGGGGGGGGGGAACCCCAATGTTAATGCTTTACATGTTATTCCCTGACTGTCCATTTGTCCATACAGTTAATCAAAAATGCCATATTTTCACACTTTTCCCTAAAGTTCAGGTGCTGGCAATCAGGTTGCAGGTTATAGCAAGGAAATATGATAACAGCAGTTCTTCCTCTGCGAGGGAAAGCACAAAACATAGTGTTGGGGGTAGCACACTGAGTACACACGGCTCCCTAGCTGCTGGCTGCAGATGCTTTTCTATCCACCAGCAGAGGCTTCTGTTGCAGAAACCTCTACTCAGTTACCCATACCTGCTTACCAGTATATTCAAGATAGATCATTTTTTCTTCATCTGCCTTTCAAAAATGAGGTCCATATCTCATGCATGGAATCACAGACTCATAGACAATGAGGGCTGAAAGGACCTCAGGAGGTCACATCTAATCCAACCCCCTGCTCCAAGCAGGACTGTCCCCAACTACATCATCCCAGCCAAGTCTTTGTCTACCCATGTCTTCAAAACCTCCAAGGATGGAGATTCAACTACCTCTCTGGGTAACCTTCCAGTGCTTTATTACCCTCCTCGCAAGAAAGTTTTTCCTAATATCCAACCTCAACCTCCCTTGCTGCAGCTTGAGCCCATTGCTCCTTGTCCTGTCATCTGCCCCCACTGAGAACAGTCCAGCCCCATCCTCTTTGCAGCCCCCCTGCAGGGAGGTGAAGGCTGCTATTCAATCCCACTCGGTCTTCTCTTCTGCAGGCTAAATCAGCCCAGTTCCTTCAGCCTCTCCTCACCAGTCCTGTCCCCCAGCCCCTAACCATTTGTATTGCCCTCCGCTGGACTGTCTCCCATTTGTCCACGTCCTTTCTGCCATGGGGGGCCCAAAACTGGACACGGGACTCCAAATGTGTTGAATAGAGGGGAAGAATCGCTGCCCTTGATCTGCTGGCAATGCTCCTACCAATGCAGCCCAGGATGGGTGTGTTGTATGTGAGCAAGTATGGTAAAATATTCCATAAGCCTTCAAATCCCATTCATTCTTTAGGAAGAAAACATGTTTTGTTTTCACAGGAGCTGAGTGGGCTTCGCTACAAGTTGCAAAACAAGGGAGGAGGACTGTGAACAGCCTTCAAACTACAGTCACATAGCAGTCCAGGCCCTTTTTGCTGTCTGCCGTGGGGAAGGCTAGTTGTTACGATACATCTGAAATGCAAAAAGGACAACACGGGGTAACAAGCAGGTGCAGAGCATTTGAGCTATAGGAGAGGGACTTCATGACTGTTACCAGCAAAGCTCCAGCACTTCCCAGCGTCTCTCTCATGTTGCTGTTTATTTGTTGTCTTTTCAAAAGAAGCAAATCCTAGTCCGGAAATCAACTTTCTCTTTTCTTTTCTTTTCTTTCCTTTTTTTTTTTTTTTTTGACCCGGCCTGTTTCATATTACCATGGCCTTGAAATGTCAAGGCAGGATGTACTTTTGCTGATAATTTTGCAGATGTTTTCTTTCGATGGGTCCAGCAGAATCAGGTGAATTAAGGACATGGCATCAGCATGTTAAGCTGCATTAGAAAGTATCGTTTTCATTTCATCCAAGACCTCCCTCTCAGAGATCTTGGACAGCTCTCAAAAAATAGTATTTGTTTGTATAACATGGCAAGCACAAATGAAACTGTGCAAAACATCATTCCTGGTCTCATAGTTGCTTCAGTTACTCCAGTTCACATGGCACAAGTCCACGGGCTACACAGGAACACAGGACCAGAAGGGGACTTCTGGGTCATCAAGTCCAGTCCATTGATAACACAGACCACCAGGTCCTATCACGTCTTGTGCAAACTGGCTGATTGCCTTATCGATTGCTGGTGGGACGCTGTTTCGCAATGGCATCCCAAAGGCACAGAGGTCATTTGGTACGTGCTGGGGTGAATGTCCAATGCTATCTGCAAGGTGTGTTATGTTACGGAGGTGAGTGGTGTCATTCCAGATTCACATTGGCATAAATGAAGGCATCAGCAATTAAAGCAATCTCAGGTCTGGGAGCTCACTGCTTTGACCCCTCAAGTCACAGAGATAACCCCTCAAGTTGTCATCTCTACTTTTGGAAAGTGGCCATTAGAAGCTATGACCAGCAAGGGAGGACAGCTTGGATCCTGGAAGAACTTTCTATCTGCTCTGCATGCAAAGGGGATTGGGCTGATGCTGGGCCCTACCAGTTCTGTACTGGTGCAGTCAGTGGAGCTATGGATGTGACCCACAGTCATGGCTCTGCTGTGATATGTTGAACGTGGGTTCTGAGACAGACAGTGCTATGTTAAAGTTACCTTTTCCCCTCCCATAATGAACAGACACACCAAAATAAGCCATGCCTTGCTCATAAGCATCACTGGACAGCTGGTTTTGGCTCAACAGCAGGAACCAAGTGCCCATCCAGGTGAGCTTCAGAGCGAGCTGTAGCCAAAGAGCAAACTACAGGGGAATTCCAGTAGACATGGGTAGCATTGAGAAGAGGGTTTGTCTGTCAGATGAAGACCCTCAGACCTTGCCGACGTTCAAAAATGCAATGCAAAATACAGTGTAGACTCTCTTGCAATGAAATGCAAAATACAGTGTAGAGTCCGTCCACCCTCTCCAATGCTTATCTGGCTTTCTCTTGAAAACCTCCAATGAAGGGGATCCCACAATACCAAGGAGGAGTCATGGCCACAACCTCTATTAGCTTAATTCAGGTGAACAACACAGCATGGATCGTCTCAATGAGGCCGAAGGCAAACTTTGGCCACTTCAGTGCATCCTGGGTCGAGCTCAGTCAGGTTGAAGCTGGTGTGAGAGCATGTACCCCATGTTCTGCCCCAGCTTTCTGTAAGCAATTGTTAAATACTATATCGACCCGCGTAGAAGATGACTTTGAATTTAAGATGCCCCCCATCAACAATTAGATTCTATACACAGGAAATATATAGTTTTTATAATTGTCCATGTCTAGAATCCAATTATTGCTGGGTCGTCTTAAATTTATCTCCCTCACGACCACAGCAGGGGCATCAGCATCAGGGGGAAGGTGGTGGAGAGGTAAGAAGATGGACCCCTACCCCTTGTTCCCCACATGTACCCCTCCTGCCACCTGCTGCCCCTGCTACTTGCCTTCCCCAGTGCCTACCCTCTGACATCCTGCCCCCCCACCATCCACTTGCCCTCCCTGCTGCCTGCCCCCCACTTTCCCTTGCACGGCTTACTCTATGTGGCACCTGTGGCTAGGGGCACAGGGCACACATGGCCCTGGCCCTGGCCCTGGCCTTGGCCAGGCAGCAGGGGTGAGAATAATTCCCCTCCTGCTGCAGTCTCCCCCATGCACCATGCGGTCTCCTGCACATTCCCCTCTGCACTGCATAGTCTCCCCGGGGCCTTCCCTGGAGCATACTTGAGTCCAAGACAAGGTTTGTTTGGTTTTTCCCCCCTCCCATATTGAATGGGGGAAAAAAAACTTATCTGGGTTTGAGTAAATAAGTTAATAAAAGCATTAAAGACCATATTTTCTAAGCCCTCAACGGCCTGGCTCAGCTGATGTAGAAGATCGTATTGGCAGGGCCTTCAAGTGGGTTATCTACTCAAGACAGGGGTATACCTGTCTAAACCATCCCAGCCAAGTGTTCATCTAACCTGCTCTGAACTTCCACAGATGTTCACAACAAAGAGCAACGGGCTCAAGGGAAGTTGAGGTTGGATAGTAGGAAAAAATATCTCACTAGGAGGGTGGTGAAGCACTGGGACAGGCTCCCCATCACCATCCTTGGAGGTTTTTAAGACCCAGCTAGACAAAGCTTTGGCTGGGATCTAGTTGGGGCTGGTCCTGTTTTGAGCAAGGGGTTGGACTAGATGTGACTCCCTGAAGTCCCTTCCAACCGTCATTGTCTCTGATTTTATGAGATCCCACAGCTTCTCTATGTAGCCTATGGTACAGTCATTGCTTTGGGATGGGGACCGTGGGTGACCCATGAGGTCCTCTAGCTTGAGGGAATGATCTACCACAGGGGGAAAGGTTGTCTGCAGGGGAGACAGGACTTCCTCAGGGGCTATGGACAGGCTTATATTGCCTCTGTGTCACGTCTGGAAGGACTACGGTGATACACCTCCTATTTTCTTCCTCCCACACCATGCCCAACAAAGCCTGGAAACAGGGCGGCTATTAGACCAGCACCAAGTGCCAGTGTATGTGCCAGAGACAGAGGCTCAGCACTGCTGTAAGGTGGCTGCATTGCCTCTTTTCGCAGTTCTGACATTCACGGGGTGGGCAGCCCTCCCAGAGGATGTGGTGTAGACGTGGCCTGTCCCATGTCTATACCATGCCCCTGTGTTATGCTTGCCCCAGGCCTTGCTCCATGATGTGGGAGCCCACTCCCATCACAAACCTCCCCAGGCACCCTTCTTTGACCTGCCATCTCTGGCGCAATGTGTTTATTCGATGGAGCAAAACCCAACCCTACCCAAACAAGAAGTTCTTCTACATGCACAATTTTCCACCCCCTGGAGATGGACTAACTCATATTAGTCATGTCGGTGCATGATTGGAGAGTGCTCAGATACTGGGATGGCAATAGGGCAGCTGATATGGAGTAGACTATAACCACACCTTTCAGGTCAACTGGTGCACCTTTGCATACAGAAGAGCAACCCAGACAGTCAGGTAACAGATGACATCGAGCTTAAGATATGGGCAAGGAAAGCTTCAGGTTTCTAAGTGCAAGGGCACGATTTCATTGTGACATTCAAATGTAATAGCTTGGTAATTCCCCTTAGCAATTTGTCTGTCTTCACCAGCTCGTCTGCAAAGCAAGCCCTGGATTTAATTCCATGTCAGTGAAAGAAAAAGGAGCCATGATATAAACTGAGCTGCGGCTGCTTTGTTTTATTGTGGGTTTTAAACTTTTTTCTCAGAGGGGAACAGACACAGACAAAGGAGGGAACATGAGCTGAAGATGAAATGCAACTGGTAATGGGCAGAGTGTCTGGAATTGGCAAAGAAAGCTCACCAGTGTCAAATCCTAGAGGGCCGGAGATGGGAAAGAGCTAATAGGTCCCATTGAATATTTCTCCGTGCCCATGCAGAATTGCACTCTATTTTACATTTGCTAGAGTTGTATACAGCCTGGTTTTCAATCTCCTGTAGGGAAAAAGAAAACCACCAAGCAAACATATTTCTCGTACAGGTTTGGACTATGCAACACACACACACAATGTGCATCTTTATGAAAGGGTAGGGGTCCCATTTGAGAAGTTGCCATCTGTGATCATCTCCTTGGGTCATTTTGCTGTGCCTCCCCTAAATTATTTTCTCTCAGTGATGGAGGGTCAGATACTGATGGTGCATCAAACTCCCCTGCTCCTGTAGTGTACAAAAGTTTAGTTGAAATCACAGGATCATAGAAAATTAGGGTTGAAAGGGACCTCGGGAGGTTATCTACACATTTTCTTACCCCAGATTACTGGCCTCGCTACATGGTGATGGGTGGAATTTAATATAATGAAATAGATGATCACACTAAAAAAATTAAGGGTCTCTTCTGGGCCTGAAACTATGAATATACACAGGCAGATTCTCAGCTAGGGAAAATCAGTAATGGAGCTACGCTGATGAATGTCAGCTAACGATCTAGCCCATAGTATTGGGAGGGAGGGAGCTGGTTGTCTCCATGTGAAGATCGAAAATGCCTGCTCATGTAGACACTTGCTCTGAGGTGCAGAGGGCAGGGTAGATTTGCACCTTATAGACCAGCAGTTTTCAAACCATCCTGCCGGGGCTTGAAGCAACGTTGTGGGAGGGGTGCTATGTGCAAGCCATATTTTGCTTCCCAATATGTATTATTATATAACAAGAATGTGTTATTTGACAACATCGCACATTGAAATAGTACGAGTGAACCTTTTGCACCTGATTTCACAGGTGTAACAATGCATTTAATGAAGCCAGCGATCATTTCCATAGCAACAAATACCTTTCCCGCCTTCTGGTCTAGTACGCCTATCAAATCTACTCTTACAACACAAAAAATGTGCAATGAGCATTTGTGCAGCACAGCTTTTCCTGCTGGGGAGTTCCCTTTTTTTCAGACTATGGCAAGGTGCAAACGGATCAGTGCTTATTGCCAAAACATACTGTTCCGATCTCTCCCCAGACTGATAAACTGCTTGCAGACAAACAGGCGCACGCTTCATATTAATGGGTAGGTATCTGTGAATTTGAAACAGAAGTAGGTAATTGAATGACCTCATTTAATTTGCATGAGTCTCTGTTAAGATTATGGAAGCATAGTTTGCATGTCCAAAGCAATCAGGACTCGTGGTAGAGGTGATAACTTTTATTAGACCAACAGGATTTTTGCAAAAAAAAAAAAGGCTTTAATTGCAAGCTTTTGGACACAAACTCACCAGGCATTGGAGAAAAGATACTTTCTCCTGGGTAGAAATGAAAGTTCATATTTTGCATGTCTGTTTTTGTCTGGGTTGGGATAGTGGGGAGGCGCAAACAAAATTGTAACCCGAAGGGAGGGCTCAGCTCAAAAAGTTTGAAAACCACTGTTATACACTAACCATATCAGAGAGGTATCAACTTCTCTAAGCATTAGCTTGCTTCATCAGATGCTATGAAGGGACTGCAGGAAGCAACGGAAAGCACTGAGTAGCATACAAAGGGTAGGGAAGGGAAAAAAGAGGGGACACAGCTGAGAGAGGCAAGGTGTCCAGGAAAGAGGAAAAAACAAAGCAGTTAATCCATGGAGGGTTTATAAAATCTAATCCAGGAAAGGGGATAAGAATCTGTCATCAGTTTAGACTGTAGTTAACACAGTCCAGACCGTGGATGATTTCTTGTTCTGTAGTTTCACGTTCCAGTTTGTTTCTAAAGTTTTGTTGCCTAAGAACAGAACCTGCTCTGAGGTCAGCGGCAGGGTGGCCAGGGAGGTTACAGTGCTTGGCCACCGGTTTGTGTGTCTTTCTGGAAATGGTGTCAAATCAGTGTGGCATTACCCATGTAGACAACAGAGGGGCACCGTACATAGGTGATGGCATATATGATGTTATCAGAGGAGCAGATGAATGCACCTCAGATGTTATAATAATGTGTTATGGGTGCAATGGTGATGTGGGCGATGTTGATAAGGGGACACAGCTGGCATTCAGGTTTAGAGCAAGGTTTGGTGCCCTGTTAAGGATAGGAGGTAGGTAGTCTGCTACTGGAAAGATGTCGTTTGAGCTTGGGGGGTGCGGGAGGAGGCTGTCTTGTAAAACTGTATGATGTACTTCCACCCCGCCTTCTGCCTGAGTTCAGGCTAACACAGCTAAGTACCTGAGATGTAGTGCCTTCTACCATCAGCAGCACCCGCGCTAGGGACAGAAGTTACACATACACTGGTATAAGCGATTGGGAACCAGTTCAAATCTGCAACACAACAGAAGTTCAGTGCATATTAACGGTCAAAACCGGTTTAAGATAAATCTGGATATAATATCAGACTTAACTGATTTAGGTTAAATTGGTTTATTGAACTTCTGTCCCAGATCCCCTCCAGATGCAAGTTAACTCACAGTCCCCCAGCCTCCCAGGATGCTTTGCATCTCTCCCACAAACTCCACCTCGCAGGGGGGGTAGGCTAGCCTTGGCCCAGGCTATCTGCTCCAGCTGAGCAGGGAAGTGTGCTCTAGCACCCCCCGGCTTCTGGCCTGGGCCACTGCAGGCATGTGGGTGCATTTCCAGAATCAAAAGTGAATGTCTGTTCACTTACTTATCAGTTCAATCTCCGCAGCTTAAACTAACCTGTGAAGATTGAACTGATTCAGCCTCGGGCTTTTGACTGTCTTTACTTAGCCCCACAGAAGGGGCTCTTCTCCTTTCTGGGTACCTTCATCCCTGTGCAATGATTTCTGCATAGCCCAGGAGATAATAGTTTGCCCCTACAAAATTTCCCCAAGTTGAGACTGAACCTAGACTGCTGTATATTCGTGCAACACCAGAACAGGAGAATGAAGTAGTCCAGGGGTGTCAAGCTCATCCAGGCCCCAACATGGATCTGGATCAAGGCAGGGGCTCTTCCCAGGGACTGCAGGGCCTGAAGCTACTGCAGTGGGGACTGTGTTTGGGCAGCAGCACAGGTCTGGGGTCAAGTGGCAGCATAGGACTAGGGGCATGCTACCAATGGCTATATCCCTCAGGGTCGAGTGACCCTAAATTCTGTGCCAGGCCATGCCCCACAACTTTTGGTAGCCTGCCAAAGTACCAGCAGGCTGGATGCAGTGCGTCCATGGGCCAAACCTGATGCGTGGGACATATATTTGACACCCTGGGTGTAAGCGAACCCAGGGGAGATCAGAGAGGTGTATAAATAACAATTTTAGGGAAGGAGAGGCTGACTTAGAAGGAAAGAGGGAAGAACTGAGATTCCCACCCTGCAAGCTCCAGGCTTCGATTTCTGTGGTGTTCTGCACAGGGGCTGGGAGCGGCTGGAGATCAGTGCCTACCTGCATGCAGCTTGGCCAAGCGATGGGGCCATGATGACCATCAGGAAGTCTCCAAGAGCACAACTGGGAATAACACAAAGAAGTCAGTCCTGTGTCGGCGCCGGGCAGAGACATCCAGTCTGAGTGAGGGCGAAGGGGTTGACAAAAAGGACAAACAAAGCTCAGTTCACACCAGGTGGCAGTGCAGATTGTCAGCAGGGAGTTCAGGTCTCAGCAAAAGGGCTAAACATTGGCACGTATAGTCATAAACAGGGTGGTGGTGGTGGGGGGAGCAGGGAGATAAAGTCGTGGGAGGTGGAGCTCCATTGACTTCAGTAGAGATTTTGCCCATTTACCTCCACTGAGAATACAGCCCTTTGGATCTGCCTGTGAGATGTTTTTATTTCTACTATGGGTTGATTCCTAGATGCCTAGATTATGAGGCCAGAAGGACCACCGTGATTATGAGGTCTGAGCTCCTGCATAACAAAAGCAATAGGACTTGCCTGGCTTAATTCCTAATTGCACTAGAGCACTGTTTTTTTGAAACTTTATTTTAAAACTCTCAGGGCTGGAAAATCCACTGTAACTCATGGCTGGTTGTTCCCATAGTTAATTACCCTTGCTGGTTAAAACCCGTGCCCTGCGTGTCATCTGAATTTGTGGGTTCAGCTTCTAGCCATTGCTCCTGTTATCTGCTACATAGGAAGAAAAAATCCTCCTAGTATCCAATTTCTGTTCCCATGTCGGGAGTCAGAGATCGAGTCACCCTTTGAACTGTCTCTTTGATACAATAAATTGATTGAGTTGACGGTGCCTTCTTCTATGAGACATGTTTTCCAGCCCTTTCATTATTCTCAGGGCTTTTATCTCCTCCCTTTCTCCCAGCAGCTCCATATCCTCCTTGCACTGCAAACATCAGTTCTGGACACTATTCCAGCTGCCGTCCTCCCAGTGTCAAACGCGGCAGTAATACGACCTCTGTTCTTACTCAATATACTGCTGTTCATGCAGCCAAGGACGGCGTTAGCCTCTCTGGATATCCCAAGCTGGAACTGGATGTGCCATTCCATTTATTACCCATTAGATTTGATGTACTTTGAAGCAGATCAAGGAGAAATGCCAGATGAACATCCCCTGAGACAAAACTTTTCCATTTTCCCACAGATCCACTGCAGTTTAGATAGAGCCAGTGCAAGGTCCCCCTTGTTTTATTTGCTGATATACCTCCTCCTGGCCTATCTCCATGGCCCATTCCCTTCTTGGCATCCCTGCATAGCCTGTATCATTGAGTATCATCATTTCCATCCACTGAGAACCAGACTGGAAACCATTAACTCCTTTCACCAGCTCACCAAACAGCTAGCACATGGTGACAATGTGTGGGTACCAGTGACCTGCATGTGGTTCAGATGGAGGACCCGGGATATGTCGCTCATGGTTTTTCCTTGTGGTTCCTTTTGCAGGAAAGAACTGCTTTAGAAACCAAAGGCAAGGTGTTGCTCTTTGGTTCTTTTTAGGGCCAAATCCTGAGAAAGAGTACTGAAAGCTTGACTATTGCAACCATGCAGTTGATGTAATAAAAGATCTCACCCACAAAAACCCTTGACTCTCACTTATTTCCTGGACTAACATCACTTCAACACTCCCCAACTCCCATAAGTGATTGAAGGTCCTGGTAATGAGGCACAGCCATGCCTGGCGTTGATGAGGTTGGACAGCTACCGGTTGGGATGATCTAGGTGTAGCTATGCCTGTGCTCTGGTATGGGCAGCTCCCATGCGTCTGGACATTGCTGGCTGCAATACAGGGCTGGGAGGGAATTTCTCCCCTCCTCATCTCTCTCCACACTCATACTGCCATGTATCAGGGTTTTTTTAAGCCTTCCTCAGAGGCATTCGATGTTGGCTGCAGGCAAGTTTGGGGATTTGGACTGGGCTGGACATAAAGTTAGAGGTTCCTGGCTATAGAGGGTCAGACCGATCACTATATTTGGGGTCAGGAAGGAATTTTACCTACCCCATGGTCAGATTGGTATGGGTTGTGGGGGGTTTTGTCTTCCTCTGTAGCAGAAAGCATGGCAGTCTCTTGAGCGTATATGAACAACCCTTGCAGCAGCAGAATATTGCCCGCTGTGGTCTCTCTGCTTTACCTGTGGCAGATTCAGGTGTAACATCTTGTAGCTGTCTCAGGATTGACTACGTCGTTTTGCTAAGAGTTTAGATTATGTATTTGTCTGAGATGGTTTGGACAGGGCTGATCCTGCCTCAGGCAGGGGGTTGGCCTAGATAACCTCTGGAGGTGCCTTCTAGTCCTACGTCTCTATGACTCTACAATTTAAACCAGTTGCAGGTTGGCCAGTTTGAGTGCCTTGCAGGTTGGTGCAATGAAGTGAAAAATGGGGCTCCTTCTCTGCAGTCTATTATTGGCCCTAATGGGTTATTGATTAATATGGCAACGTCCCTGAAGCAGGAGATCTGAAGAGAGCTTTTTTTCTCTGTGTCTTCCAGCAGAGTTGAATCAAATCTTAGGTTCGTGAGTTCACTTCTGCACATAATCAGTGGAACAGAATCTGGCCCCTAGGGATCAGATGCAATTAATCACCCAATGGGTTTTTCAAATATGCCTTGGGGCCCAACTCTCGCTGAAATCAATAGGCACTGCATCTCCAGGCCCTGGATGGTTTAAATGCATAAATACCTTTAAAAATCTGCCCTGTCCAGCCAGATGTTAAAAACCCCCCACCCTGCAGCTTCTACCTAGGCACCCACATAAAGAGGCCCACAGGGGTCCAGTCTCCAGCCATTCCTATTGCTTTCATAAGTATTAAAAGAGGAAGGGTGACTAATTCAAAAGCTTAACAGGCTAAGAAGGTCAAGTGCGACGAGTCATGGAAAGGGTCACATGGAGATGATGAGGTAAATGGTGCATAGATGTTTTTCACACAATATGCAAAATCACTGGCAAAATTTTGGAAGGGAAGTGAGGTTGCAGGGAAATCTACTTATCTTTTGGGACTGTCCTAGTTTGAGAAGCTTCTGTGCTAGCAAATGGGGCCATGGCTTGTTCGAGGAGCATTTCCCTCAAATTATTATTTGAGTGCTGTTAGGAGACTCTCCTTGTTTGTTGAAAGGCAGACAGGCAGGCTGGACAGCCAACTGACCTAGAGCATTTGCTTTTGCAGTTGGGAAACCTCTTAAGGAGATTAAACTGTTCGTTCCAAGTCTCATAACATGGAAGGTAACAATTTCCAGCTTTGGATTGTCTGTTCCTGATTTTACCTGCCAAAAAATAAAAATATAAGACAGACAAATCACCATTTGCTCGGAGCACTTGATGGCGATTGACACAATTTGTGCAGGGCTCCTCAAAACCACATTACCCTTTGGTGTGAAGCCACGGTCCTTTTTTGTGAGCAGGAAGTTGAGAATGGGATCTTCAGCCGCTTCCAGACAGGAGCCCAGGTGCAGACAGCAAAAACACCCAACAAACTTTAAGCTTATTCACAGAGAGGGCTGGTGAAAAGAAAGAAAATATCATTCCAATGAATTCTGACTATCTGCCAAGGAGAGCAAAATATAGCAGCCATAAGGGATCTCTTGGCCTTGTGGAGTTGCACACATTTTTCCAGCTGATAAAAATATAGACATGAGTGGAGCTTTGAGGAAGTTTGAGATCAAATGCTGGAACAGGCAGCCTGCTTTTGAAGAAGCTTGCCCATTTCTACTTGGAGCAAAACTAAGCTATGTGAAGGCGCATGTAGGGATGGATGCTTTGCATCTGAGAAGGAACGAACAATAACATTGATAATTATTTATATCTCAATAATTCAAGAGTTTTAAACCAGGGCTTGGTGTACCAGCACATAAAAGATGATCCCTGTCCATCTCAGCAGGGCCATACAACCCCTTTGCCTCCCCCAGTGCTAATGATGTTCTGCCCATCTGCAACGTTATTAACAAGGAAAATCTTATTGGTCTAATAAAAAACATCACTGTACCACAAGCCCTGGTTGCTTTTTTGCTAGACCAAGATGGCTACAACCTAGATGCCATTGTCAAGGAACACCTTTAATCTTAATACAAATAAGCTTTTGAAAAATTTCAAACATTAAGCTCTATATCTATATTTATATCAGTGATTCTCAACCAGGGTGCTGCGCTGCCCAGGGGTGACACCAGATCCTTTGAAGGGTGCTGAAGAGTTGGAGGAGATAAGCAGATAAAAATCTAGCTTGTCTCTGACTGGCCAGTCCCCCAACAAAATTGGACAGCCCCTCTGCCAGGATGTAAGCACTGTATTATATATTAGTTTTAGAAACTGGGTACCCCACAATTCACAAAAGTCATGGAGGGGTGCCTTAAGCCCCCCACAAGATTGAGAACTGCTGATCTATATCTATCTATATATTTAACATCCAGTGAAAAAGAAATTAAGAAAAATGTAAACAGTCCTTTTGAACACTTTGAGCCCAAATAGGGAGGTATGGGTGCAATGTATGAGAACCAGGAAGTGAAATGAACGGCCAGAAATTGACTAGGAACCAATGGGAAACTGACTAGCTTGTTCTTATAATCTAGCCCGAGAGAAATGAGAAACAAACGGTGTCAGGATGCTTGAGTGGGAGGCAGGGGGATGGGACCAGTGCACCCTAGGATGTTGGAGGACTGTGAATTGCTTGCTTTATCTCCATGGAGCAAGCTGATGTTACCCTAACGTGAGCTAGGTAGCACAGCCCAGAGTTAACCCTCACCTGGAGTGGCATAACTTTGAGACTCTCAGAGGGTACTTGGCATGAGTTAACATGTGGACACTTGCCTTTTAAGTGCTGTTATCATGGTCTAAGTCTAACCTGGAGCAGAACAAGGAGCAATGGTCTCAAGTTGCAGGAAGGGAAGGTTAGGTTAGATATTGGGAAGAAATTTCTCAAGAGAATGGCTGTTAAAGCACTGAAACAGGATACCCAGAGAGGTGGTGGATGCTGCATCCACCTTGTTCTTGTTCACACACTGGGGGAGCTATGACTGGACTGGCTTCAGGGGAGCACTCAGAGACCATGCTGAGGCTGGGTATTCCAAGGAGAAGCTCCCCTGCACCCAACACCACTCCCCACAGCCCCATTTTACAGGTGGAAGATGAACATGTAGAGGAAGTGAGCAATGTCTCCGTGACCACCCATGGAGGCTGGGACAGAACTGGGAGCTGTATCCACATTTGTTGAGTCCCTGTCCAAGGGCTTAATCATTAGAGCATGGTGTTTAGGTTACTCATCGGCCATTCACGCTCACATATGTGTTTCTGGCAGAGAAATATTTAACTATGATTTGGTAGCAAAATATTTGGACACCGAGGCATCCAAGCAGAAAGGTTTCCAATACAGAAACCCACTCCTGCTGTTGTCCCGGAGCAAGTTCAAAGCCTCTCAATCCCAGATTGTCGAGCAATCATGTTCGAATCTTTTTCCACGCAGCGCTGATGATTGGCCTTTTCTGAACTGGCCCAGGCTTCCGCTTTGAATTGGGTAATGTCTGGGCCATGAGCATGAATGGAAAGAAGAGCTGCAGCTATTTGTTTTATTGCAAGTGGTTTCTGGAGGCCATCTCTCACACAGCCGTGCTTTGAGCTGCATTTGTATTGCTCGAGACGCCGATGACCTAGGCAGCCCACACACCTGCTCAGCTGCAGAGCTTTTCCAGATGTGCACTTCCTCACTGAGGGTAATAAACTCTAGTCCTTGAATTGTTGGATGGTTTTTATACTTCTCTGTTATTGCCCAGGGTGAAGTTTGTTCCAAAAAATGTGATATCACTACATCTGATTGTGCTGAAAACAATCGCCAGGGAAATACCTTGGACCTCCTGGACTGGTCTGTCTGAGGCGCAGAGAAGTTCTGCAGGGATATCCCTGAATTGTCTTTTATTTTACATAGGAGAATTGCCATTTTCAGCCTTTTGGTCTTCCAGCCTGCCTTACAAGACAGAAAGGCAGCACGGTTTAGTGAACAGAGCACTGGTTGAGCTTTTAGAAGGTCTGATGCCACCAAGAGTAGGACAGGGATGGATCATTCAAAACATGCTACATTCATATACCCTTCTCCTAAGGCATATGATCCCTGCCATTGCTGCAGGCAGGATGGACCATTGGCCTGGCTCAGTATGACACTTCTTGCATTCTTATGGCCTGAGTATGTCTCTGTTTCTAGGGCAGTAAGGGCCAACCTTTTTGGGAGGCATGCCACAAATTAAGCTCCATGCCCTTCCCAAGTGCCATTCTGATCCTCCTCTCCTGCCTGATCTGCTGCTCTGATTTTTGCTCCCTGACCCCTCTGCAATCTGCTGTGTGCCATGCACAGAGACTCTGTGTGCTACGAAAGGCAGACATGCCATGTGTTGGTCAACGGTGTCCTAAGGAACTGCCTAGCTTCAGCTTAAAAAGACGCTCAACTGAGACTTAACGGTGGGGGTCTACTACAGACCTCCCAACCAGGGGGAAGAGCTTGACCAGGAATTCTTGGGTCAGCTCACAGAGGTAGTGAAGGCTAAGGATGTGGTAGTCATGGGGGACCTGAACTTCCTGGACATCTGCTGGGAAGAGCAGTCAGCCAGGTCTGACCACTCACCTAAGTTCTTAGAGTGCAGGACCTCCATCTAACTCAGGAGGTGCACAGCCCCACCAGGGGAGACGCCTTGTTGGACCTGGTGCTGGCCATGGGTGATGAGCTGGTGAGGGGGCTGTGGGTGCCCGACCACCTGGGCGACAGTGATCATCGTCTGCTGGGTTTCACCTTCCAGCACAAGGTGGCAAAGGCCTGCAGTAAGGCAGCAGCC
>NW_017729004.1:3261700-3283133 GCF_001723915.1 Gavialis gangeticus
GAGCACTGCCAGGGGTGACCAGGAATAATGGTCACAAGCTGGCAGAGGGTAGATTTAGGCTAGACATCAGGAGGTGCGACTTCACGGTCAGGGCGGCTAGGATTTGGAACCAACTTCCAAGAGAAGTGGTGCTGGCTCCTACCCTGGGGGTTTTTAAGAGGAGGTTAGATGAACACCTTGCTGGGGTCGTTTGACCCCAGTACTCTTTCCTGCCACGGCAGGGGATCAGACTAGATGATCTACTTAAGTCCCTTCTGACCCTAGAAACTATGAAACTATGAAACTATGAGACAAGGGTCCCACTGCAAAAAATATTTAAAAATCTATGAGCACAGAACAGTCAACAGAGGGGAAGGGAAACAAAGGCATAGTGAGGAGTCAGATATGCCTAAATGCTTTACTTTGTTCACTTACTTACAGTGGAGTATATAGATAATAGAAACATAGAAACTGAGGGCTGGAAGAGAGCTCAGGAGGTCACATTTAGTTCAAATCCCTGCTCAAAGCAGGACCAGCCCCAACTAGATCATCCCAGCCAGGGCTTTGTCTAGCCGGGCCTTAATAAACCTCCAAGGATGAAGATTACATCACCTCTCTGGGTAACCTGTTCCACTATTTCATCACCCTCTTAGTGAGAAAGTTTTTCCTAATTTTCCTGTGCTGCAACTTGAGCCCATTGCTCCTTGTCCTGTCATCTGCCACCACTGAGAACAGTCCAGCTCCATCCTCTTTGGACCTCCCTTCACATACTTGAAGGCTACTATTAAATCCCACCTCAGTCTTCTCTTTCCAGATTAATTAGGCCCAGTTCCCTCAGCTTCTCCTCACAGGTCATGTGCCCCAGTCCCCTAACATATGTTAACATTAAGGTGCTTCACAAAACTGAGGCCTGAATGTCTCCAGCTGCAAATAGATAACATAATTCCTATGCAGTGACACCCCAGGTTTCACCCTACAGTAAATGTGCTCCGCATTGGGAAGAGGACATGCAGTTCTCCCATGGCAGCTCTCTACAGAAAGGGTATTTCAGCTCCTGACCATTACAATCACAGTCATAGCCTTGGAAGGGATCTCAAAGGTGGTCTAGCCCAGTCATGCTCAACCTTTTGGCCGTGCAGGTCAGATGACTGGTATTGAGCCCATCCATGGGCCAGATTGGACCATAGCCTAACTCTGCCTCCGCCCTGTTCTGCACTGCATGCCAGGATTGGGTGCCAACCCCTTATGACCTCTGTGTGCTGAGATTCCGTCTCAGGGGCCTGGCACCAACTACTTCCAGCCTTGCATGCTGATACTGGACACCCCATCCAGTGTGCAAGTCTTAGGGGTCCTCGTGGGTCTAGAGATTTGGGAGCAAGGGAGCAATGGTACTGCTTGTGGAGGAATCCCCTTCTCTCTGCCTCCCACTTGGGACAAACCAGGCGACCCTGGCAAGGCTCTATGAGCGATCGTGGTGCTTGGGCCAGGTGCCAGATGATTGGAAGGTAGCAAATGTGGTCCCCATCTTCAAGAAGGGGAAGAGGGAGGACCCGGGTAACTATAGGCCCGTCAGTCTTACCTCAATCCTGGGGAAACTCTTTGAGAAGATCATCAAGGAGCACATTTGTGATGGGCCGGCATCAGAAATGATGCTCAGGGGCAATCAGCATGGATTTATTAGGGGGAGATCATGTCAGACCAACCTGATTGCCTTCTACGATCAGGTCACAAAGGCCATGGATGCAGGTGTCGCGGTGGATGTAGTCTTTCTGGACTTCAGCAAGGCCTTTGACACCGTCTCTCACCCCATCCTAGTTAAAAAACTAGGTGACTGTGGCATCGATGCCTACACAGTCAGATGGATTGCAGATTGGCTGAGGGGTCGCACTCAGAGGGTGGTGGTGGATGGGTCATATTCGACCTGGGGGGAGGTGGGTAGCGGAGTCCCCCAGGGCTCGGTCCTGGGGCCTGCGCTGTTCAATTTCTTCATCAGCGATCTGGATGATGGGGTGGAAAGTAACCTGTTTAAATTCGCTGATGACACCAAAATTTGGGGGGAGGTGAGCACGCTAGCAGGGAGGGAGAGATTGCAGAGGGATCTGGATAGGTTACAGGGGTGGGCTAACAGGAACAGGATGCGTTTTAATACGGACAAGTGCAGGGTGCTGCACTTGGGCAGTAGGAACCAGCAGCACACTTACACAATGGGGAACTCCCTACTCGAGAGCACGGAGGCAGAAAGAGATCTTGGAGTCATTATTGACTCCAAGATGAACATGGGCCGACAATGCGAGGTCATGGTTGGCAGGGCTAACCGGACCTTGTCGTGCATCCACAGGTGCATCTCGAGTAGAGCCAAGGAGGTGATCCTCCCCCTCTACGCGACACTGGTCAGGCCACAGCTGGAGTATTGTGTCCAGTTCTGTGCGCCCCATTTCAAGAGGGATGTGGACAATATGGAGAGGGTCCAGAGGAGGGCCACCCGCATGATCCGGGGACAACAGGGCAGACCCTACAGTGAGAGACTGCGGGACCTGAACCTATTCAGCCTCCACAAGAGAAGGCTGAGGGGGGACCTGGTGACCGTCTATAGACTCACTAGGGGGGACCAGAAGGGTTTGGGGGAGACGCTGTTTCCCCTAGCGCCCGCTGGCATAACAAGGAGTAATGGGCACAAGTTGATGGAGAGGAGGTATAGATTGGACATCCGCAAGAACTACTTCACAGTTAGGGCGGCTAGGAGCTGGAACCAACTTCCAAGGGAAGTGGTGCTGGCCCCTACCCTGGGGGTCTTTAAGAAGAGGCTGGATGCCTACCTGGCTGGACTCGTTTGAGTCCCGTTTCTCTTTTGGTGTTTTTTGTTGTTCTCCTGCCCTGGCAGGGGGTCGGGCTAGAAGATCTACTAGGTCCCTTCCGACCCTTAATCTATGAATCTATGAATCTATGAAAACCCTCGTATCTCCTGGGTTTCTTCATAGTACTGGTTGGTCAGTCAGGTGACCTGGGCTGGAGACATGCCAGAGGGAGGCGGGATCTGCTCCCTTTGTCTCAAGGTTCCCGCCACTGCAGCTCATGTGACTAGTTCCATCACCTGGAAAGGTGATTTCCTGAGGAAGCACTGGGCATCAGCCAATGGGGCTGCTTCTGGTAGAAACTTAGTGATGAGGTCACAACAGGGGTATAGAGAGTCCCCATGAGGAAGGGGAAAGAGCCCCATATTGGGGATCATGTGAGTAATGGACCAGGCAGAGAGGTGGGGATCTCTCTTGAAACTCATGGACACATCATGAACTGCTTGCCTCCAGAGGAAAGCTCAATCAGCCTCTAGATGATACCTGTGAATAACTTACCAGAAACTTACCTTGAAATATAGCAAAGTGCAGCATAAAAGCATGACAAAAGACTACCCACCTAGCCATAGTATTTGCTCTAAGGTTATTCTGTGATACTTCTGTATCCTGTATGCTTCCCCAAGCCTACCCTCTTTAACCAATAAGGCTCCCCCACTATACCAATCATGGTGGTCTGGCTGGGAGAGGGATCAGGGCATGCCTTTGGAAGGCTACTTTTTGTGCATCAGGCTAAAGGAAGCACCCCAAGTTCTCACAGTGGGTCAAGCACCCTCAAGGTCTACGTACATCAGGGAGTACAGGGCCAAAGACAGACCAGAACCCCTGGGTGGTGGCATCAATACCCCCAGGCTTGTGGATGTGCTCTGGGAAGGGGGTTGACGGGATGTGAGGTGCCCCTGGGGAGCTTAGTAGGTGGTCGGGCACTGTGAGGTGGGTGGCTCAGTGCAGGAGTGCCCCCTACTGGCTTGCCACACTGCTGTCAAGTTTATAGGCCCACGGAGAGCTCTGCAGGCCAGATGACGTTACCATGGGCTAGAGCTGGCTGATGAGACAGAGGGTGAGCACCCCTGGTGTAGTCTAATGCTCTGCATCAATGCAGGAAGCGCTGTTCCTAAGCCATCCCAGACAGACACCCTTCCAAGCTCTCCTTGTGAACCTCTGACAAAGAAACTTCAAACCTTCACTGAGCAACTTGTTCCACAGCCCTGATGCTCTGCCTGTCAGGAATCTTTTTCCTGACATTTTACCTAAATCTGCATTGCTTCCATTTATGCCCATTGCCACATGTTGTGCTCTTTTCAGCAAGGGAGAACAGTTGTTCTCTTGAGTGCTCTGGGAATCAGTTTTCATAGAGCAAATAGCTATGGTGGGATGAAATGGGCTAGAAGAATGAGGTCACGACTGGCATATCCTTGCAATGAACACCTACTTATAGGCTCTCCTCACTTCCTGAGAGGGTAAGTTTTATGGAGTGACTGACATATTGGATGTCCAGTCCACTTTTACTCCGCTGAGTTTACTCTGCGATAAGTTTAAGTCTCATGTCTGCACACTCAGTTACACACAGGACCCCAGACAATACAGCGAGAAGCAGCTCTGTGTTTAGATTTGTGAAACATCCAAGCAGACTGTAGGTGATCCACTGCTTCTTCCCATTTGACTCTTTGGACTGCAGCCCTTTAAGCCATAAATGCACATCTCCTTTGCAGGAAGAGAGGATGTTCAACAGGTGTTTGATGCAATTCAGTGGATTTGACCTGCAGACCTAAGAGAGAGAGCAGTCCCAGGCCACATTCCAGAGAATTATTTATAGAAACTGTTAGTTTAATGTATAAAATGGATTATCCTTTTGGAGCTCGGCCTTCCATGTTGTGGATGAAAGAGGAAAATGGAAATAAACACTCGTTAACTTTATTAACAGAAATAAGCAACCGGGAATAGAAGTACGGTGAAAGGACAAAAGCACAATCACTCAGTTACTCAGGGCTGGTTAATAGGTGTTCTCACACAGCCTCCGTGGAGCATGGTGTGGAGGTGATGTACTGCTCAGCTGAATGGTTCATTAACAGCTGTGTCAGCTGGGGACTCCCACGTAAGCACCTCAATGACCTCACCGTCTCTCAACTTCCGACGCAAAGCCAGATGCAGGTTTTCTCCTTTATTTTTCCTACTAAACAAATAAATATGTTACTGTTTCACCACCCAAGAAAGGCAAGTGTCTTTTTTTTCCTCCAAAACACACAAAACTCAGGTCCCAGAATGGAGGTAGGAGGCACAGTGCCATGGGAGGTTATTTTGTGTTATGCTCAAAATACAGAGATCCTGGTGATCTATGGTTGTTCCATTTCCATAGATTCATAGACTGGAAGGCTGGAAGGGACCTTGGAAGATCACTGGGTCCAGCCCCCTGCACTAGGCAGAAAACTTCCCTTGGCAATTTTCGTAGAAATCCCTTCTTCTAGCCCTGTTTCCCTTCCAATTGTTGAATTGTGCCCACTAAAATTCCTCCTGCAGCATCTAATAGACTCAGGATTGTGATTCTTACCCTGTCCTAAATGACTGCTGAGTGTTTCTGGAGGCTGTTCAACATCTGCCATTTTCCAACCATTTCTGGGGTAGACAAATCAGTCTGGTATCTTCATAAAACCATAGAGTGAAGTTACACATTCTACTATACCGTAGTAGAAACACTTAAAATGTGAGCATCTGTTTGTCAAAGTTTGTTAACTTGTGCTAAATGCCCTCTCCGTGTCTCAAAGTTGCACCACTTCAGGCAAGGGTTAATGCTGGGCTGTGCCACCTAGCTCATGTTAGGGTAACTTCAGGCTGCTCCATGGAGATAAAGTGACCAATTTTTAGTCCTCCAGCATCCCAGAGTGCACTTTTCCTAGCTCTTCCCCCCCGACCCCAAGCAGGGATAGAGTTCAGGTGTCCTGGCTCCTGGCCCTGCCCATATTTCCCAGCCTCTAGTAGCAAGTCAGAGATGTGCAGGCAAGAGACAGTATTAACTGAATGTGTATTTGCTTACAGCATGTTCCAACTTTAACATTGTATAACATTGCACAGCTTTGGTCTGTGTGTAACGTATAACTTCACCCACAGAGAAGTAGTGCCTGAAGAGATCTCTGAAGGTCATCCAGTCCAGCCCTCTGCTCCAGGCATGATCATCCCTATCCAAACTATTCCACACAAGTCCTTGTTCCTAAAGCTACAGACTCAATCCTGTTGCACAATTATAAGTAGGGATCCTGGTTTTCTCTGATAAAATCCCCAATTTTCAGTTTCAAAAATGTAACCCCAAATGCACATTTTTCCATGATTAAAATGAAACACCATTAATATACACACATGTATATATATGGTGGTGCTTCATTTTAATCATGGAAAAATGGGCATTTCGCGTTACATTTTTAAAACCAAAAATTGGGGATTTTTTTTTAAATCAGAGAAAACCAGGATCCCTGATTATAAGGTGTATTGCCCTAAACACCATAAGCATCCTAACTTGCTATAGGCAAAGCACAGGGACATGGGCTGGAAGGGGCATCTTTTGAAGTTACTATACAAATAGATATTATTACTCATATGCAGAAGAAGGATGGACCAGTGCTAGAGTTGAATGGGGAAACCCATGATCCATTCTCTGCCCTGGCATTGACACCCTGTGAGACCTTGAACTAGTCACTCAGTTGATCTCTGTGAAATCCATGTAGAAAACATGCTCATCATGGTCTCTAGCAGGTTATTTTGGACTCTCTGATTCCCTGATGATGAAGCGAGTGGCTCCACACTCATATGTTGGAAGCATGACAGCCAGCCGTGGGTAGAATGGTCAATGTCTATAAGACTTGGGTGCCCGAAGGAGGGCCATAAGGGCATTTGTAGGTGATGTGGTTAGCCATCTGAGCTTGAACATGCCACAGCTACAGCCAGCATTTGTGGAGAGGCCCCAAGAGTGCATGCTTGCTTTAAACCACCCAACACCCATTCTGAGATGGTTATGAGCAGCCCAGGCTCTTTGAGGCAGCTGCCATCCTGAGTGGTGGAAGCTGGTGTCGGGGATGAACTTCTTTATTCACAGTTCTTGTGCAACATATTGCCTGCCCCACTGATGTGGGAGGTCTGTGCTGTGGATGACATGCCATCTGCAGATTTGATGAGCTTATTGGCCTGCATGGAGAATGGGTTCCCATTGCTGTTGGTTGTCTGCCCTGCAGCTATTAAGCTGAAGTGTAAAGAATGGTCCAGACCTTGGGCTTTGAGGTCTAGGGCCAGGGTAGCAGCTTGTTTCCAGATGTTAGGAACAGGGGGATGCCTGAGAGGACTGGTAAGCAGTCAACTGAAGCTGGCATAAGGCATCTGGTGATGATGCTCCTTGAACATCATAAACACCAACTTTGCATTAGGTGGAGGACACATGATAAATGGATTCCTTTGATTGCAACAGTATGCAGCAGCCCCACTCCAAATCACAGTCCCAGGGTGCTAACTGCTATAGAGCAATGATACAACACAGGCTGTGTCACAAACAGTTTGTTTAAAGAGACAACATCAAAGAGGAAACACATATAGGACTGTAAAGAGACTTGCCAAAAACATCAGTGACAAAGCCCTGAATGGAACCAAATCCACCTGGGCGATAGATTTATAGACCCAAAGTCTCCAACGGGCAACTTGGATTATCACGTCTAACTTTCTGATACTCAGGTTGTGGAGTTTCTCTCAGAAGCTGTCCTTTCAGCTCATCTTTCAGAAAGATCCCAAATCTTGGTCCACACACACCAAGCAATGATGAATCTACCATGTCCCCTGTGTTGTGGCTCTGTATTCCTGAGGAAGGTGACACAGTTAACATGAGTTCTCAGAGCAGGTAGGGTACAGCCCCTTCATTGCGAATGGGCAAGAGGACAGTCTCATCGTCAATCTCATAGACCATATTGTACAGCAAGTGTGTTGAGAGCCTGACCACTAGCTGGGAGGTCTGTAGGCGAAATATGGGTCTGGTGCCTGGTTCAGTCCCCTTGCATCCCGCACTGTTCAGTCCAGTTCCAAAAGTTTCAGTGAAGCAACGACATTTAAATAAAAGCAATCAGAGGACATTTATTGGAATAAGTCATCCTTAATTCTAGGGTATAGTCTGGGGGGAAAGTTGGAGAACTCAGCACAGTCAAGACCTGCTGCCAATCTCCTGCCCCCTGTAGTCAGTATAGGCCAGAGTGTGTGCTGTCATGGATAGCTGGATAGACTATCCACTTATGGACTAATGCTTTGGGGCAACCAACATGGGTTCATTCAAGGCAGGTCCTACCAGACCAACCTGGTGGCCTTCAGGTCACAACATCCTTAGACGCAGGTGTCGTGGTGGATGTAGTCTTTCTGGACTTTCGGAAGGCCTTCGACACTGTCTCTCACCCCGTTCTCATTAAAAAATTAGGTGACTGTGGTGTCGATGCTTACACAGTCAGATGGGTCACAAACTGGCTGGAGGGCTGCACCCAGAGAGTGGTGGTGAACGGGTCTTCTTTGACCTGGAGGGATGTAGGCGGTGGGGTCCCCCAGGGCTCAGTCCTCAGGCCCGCACTGTTCAACATCTTCATCGGTGACTTGGATGAGGGGGTAAAAAGCACCTGTTCAAATTTGCTGATGACACTAAGATGTGGGGGGATGTGGGCAGGCTAGAAGGGAGGAATAGGCTACAATTGGACCTGGATAGGTTACAGGGGTGGGCGGATGAGAATAGGATGGGATTCAACACCGACAAGTGCAAGGTGCTGCACCTGGGGAGGAACAACCGGCACCATACCTACAGGTTAGGGAACTCCCTTCTTGTCAGTGCAGAGGCAGAAAAGGATCTTGGAGTCATCATTGATGCCAAGATGAACATGGGCCGGCAGTGTGGGGACATGGTCAGGAAGGCCAACTGCACCTTGTCGTGCATCCACAGATGCATCTCGAGCAGGTCCAGGGAGGTGATCCCCCCCCTCTATGCGGCACTGGTCAGGCCGCAGCTGCAGTACTGCGTCCAGGTCTGGGTGCTGCACTTCCCTTCTAACCCTCTTTTCCTATGGGTCTATGACTTAAATACTTCTAAGGCCCAGAACTGCCTTCAATACTCCAGCCAAGGTCTTATCATCTTGAAGCAGAGTGCTATCACCACCTCACATTTGAATTTGCCTAGTTTTATCTCCCAGGCATTGGACCTTGTCATGCCTCTGTCTGTGGGAGTGAAAGGTCCCCCAACCTCCATTAAGATATCTTTCCTATGCATAAATTCTCATGCACGGTGATCAAGTCAGCCCCCAGCATCACCCTTGAGCAGAACGGGTGCAGCTCCTTAAGCCTTACATTGTAAAGCTCATTTTTTCTGCCTCTGAATCATGATTGCGGCCCTCCTCTGCCCTCTCTCCAGCATTTCCACATCCTTCCTGTAGTGTAGCCTCAAGAACTGCTACACGAGTGGTCTTACAAAACGCTGTGCACAGAGGCACAAGCTCTTCCCTGCTTCTGGATTGAAGCCTCGTTGTTATATGCCCCGTTCGGCTGCAATGCTGCACTGAGAGCCTAGACCCCAGCCCAGGGCTTTCCAGCTGGCAGCCCACAGGCCTGTGAAGGATTAACTCAGCCCTCAGGGTCCCACACTCTCCCGCTGCTTCTCCTTCCTGCCCTCGCCACCTCCATCCCTGGCACAGCTCGGAGGGACCGGGGACCCCCTAGTATGTAAGACCCAGGGGACATGGGGGGCCTGTGTGATGTTCAGAAATGGGACAGCCCTGCTCTAGCTAATGCTCCTCACTGCCTTCCCCTTTTCTCCACTGATCTGAGCAGCAAAACGTTGCTTTGGGAGGGAAAAAAAATATATATAACCTATATGGGAATGATTTTGTTCCCATATTTGGCCTAGAAGCTGGGTGGGAAGCTGTAGGGCTCTTATGAACCGTGGCAGAAGAAACCCCTAGCCATTTCAGACTGGATGTAACATTCACCCTAATTTTCTATGATTGCTGTGGTTCAGGGGTGGATCCAGGATTGCCCAAAGCAGGGTGTGGGGTGGCTGCACCCCCTGCCGCCAGGCTCTTCTGTCCCCACTGGTGTGGGCATGCCATGCTGCAGGAGGGCTTCTTAAAGTCCCTAAAGTGGGTGAAAATCCCCCTTCCCATACCCCCCTCCCCTGCCCAAACTTCCCTGTCTGGGTTAATGGCAGCAGTGTAGGCCCCCCTACCCTGTCTGATCCCTGGGAGCAGGCATGGTGAAGGGGACCACCCCCATCCTCACCACCCCTCCCCCCTCCCCAGGTGAGCCCAAACCCCCCGAGGATGGGAACAGCTCTGGTGCTTCCCCTGCCCTGGGGATAGTGGGAAAGGAGCAGCAGCAGTTCGGGGAAGAGGAGAGGAGCAATGTGCCTCTGAGCTAGAAGGGGAAGGGGTTTACCTGCTTCAGGGACTTGAAAAAGCCCCTGGAGGCTCCTGTAGTGCAGTCCAGCCCAAAAGCGGGGTGCAGCCACACCATTGTACCCCTTCTGGATCTGCCCCTGGTCACACTAAGAGCCAGCAGGGTCATTAATGAGCCTGCATGCTGGTGAGAGAAAATGACATTACAGGAGCCAGAAGGACAAGCTGGACCGGGACTCGGTCCCCAAAGCGCAATTTCCCAACAGCCTGTGGGACTTCAGGTGAGTCTCTTCATTTCCCCGGCTCTCCAGGTCTCACGGGCAGGGCAGGGATAGTATCACTTTCTGACCGTTGTGCAAATACCTGGCAGATACCACGGTGGTGACAGCTCATGGAAACACCCGGCCAGAGGAGACGTTTCTGACACAGCACTGAAGGGACAACTCTCTCTTTTCCCATTGCACTTCCCCATCCCACCGTCAGAGCAACGTGCCTTCCCTATACCTGAAGACGGGCGTTAGTGCCTGAAAGCTTGCAAAGGAGAATTTTTTCCCCACTATTTAGTCGGTCTAATAAAAAAAAAATCACATTTATCCAAAGGACCTGCTCGGCTCCCAGATGCATGCTCTATGTATCAGTGATGTTGCACACAGTGACCAGATGGGGTCACTGGAGAATTTCCTCAGGTGTTTTGTCCTCGGGTGGCTGGTCCTGCTGCTTCCACATGACCCTTAGGAAATAATACTGGACACTGGGACTTTGAGTGTTAATACTTCCCCTCTTGCCCAGGACCCCTGGACCCCTGGCACAGGGGGAGATGCTGGAAGCAGGGACTGTGTTAGCACTGAACTGCAGTTCAGAAAGTGGAAGAACAGTGTAAGACAACATGCACTGGCCCCTGATCTAGCTGGTGGGATGGCATGGCAGCACCCAGAGCCGGTTGCTTCTCTGCACCGCTCCACCCCATCACTCGCGCTCCCCGTTGCAGCAAGCAGGGGCAGGGCTCTGTCGAGCGGATGCAACTGGTCTTCTGCTCTCTCTGGCCCAGGTGTGTCTGGTACAGAGCTGCCAGTCACCGTGAGTTGCTGCAGCAGCCAATGTGGGGAACTGCACCTTTAAGAGGCGCTTGATGCAATTTCCAAATAGCACGACAGCCAGGAAGTTTCTCGGTGCGACGGAGGAGACTGGTCTCAGGTGGAAGGAGGTCTCCTCTGTAGCTGGTTTGACAGGGATGCCTAGAAAAAAAAAAAAAAGGGGGATACCCAACTTCTCTTGTGTCTTAAATCCACAGCTGCAACCCACAGTCCCCAGCACGGACACTTGGCGCACAGCTCAGACAGCTCCCCTGGGCCGAACCTGCGCGGGGCTGGGTTTTTATGAGCTGAGCGATTACAGGTGGGACCACATTGTCCAAAATGCTTAGTGCTCAGTGTGACACGGATATAACCACAGAGTCAAGGGCCTCACGGGTCACTTGACTCAACCCCCTCTGGCCAAAAGTGTAACATTAGGCGTAAGCCTGCCATGCTGGGCTCTTCCTATCTATTTAAGCGTTAAGAGAGGATCTGGGTGTTGAACACTTCTAGACAAACTGGCTCCTAGCAGGCCCCAGAAAAGGGTTAACATGGAGGGAAATAGGTAGCCATACTCCTCCAAATATAAGGTAAGTGCTACCCATGAGACCCGCCGCTTACTATGGGGATCGTAGAGATGCTCAACCCGCAACGGCGCGCGTTCTCCGAGAGCTCCTCTGCCATCCTTGAGTTGGACTTGTTCTTGAATAGGGGAAGAAAGCAAGTCATCTCTCTTTCCAATGCCACCCACTTGGATCACTAAAATGATAGATCCCTCAAAATGACTCATGGAAAGGAGGGTGACCTCTTTCTTCTTCCTCACAGGAGGAAGGACGTCGTTAGCAATGCTGCTGTCTTAGTATCATCATAGCCTCTCAGTTAATACCTCCCTGGGATGAATAAGGCAACTCATGTTCCTTCTGGCTGTTATTGATCCTCGCTTCAGCTGCACTAGGTTCACATGTCTGATGCTTTCTTTGCAATGCCTAATTTTGCAAATGCCACGTGTCATTTTGGACACCTTGGGTTTTTGGGGAAACCAACAGGGGATTACAAAAAGGTACCAGATTGTCTAAAAATAAATGCTCAGCCCTTATTGCAAACCAGCCTCCTTGCAGCGTCTTATAGGCAAAAAAAAAAAAAGACGGTTCAGTATCAAGAGCTGCTTTCACACATAAGAGCAGCTCGGTGCGCTTCATTCTCACAAAGGCTGAGATTTCATAGAGAAGATGGCTGTTGAAGCGTCGTGCCGGCGTGGCCCATGGCTGTTTTGAGCCCAAGCATTATGAAACCCTCTCTTGATGAACAATTGCAATGGAAGGAGTTGGCAAGCTCCAATGCATGCAGAAAAAAAAATTTCAAAAAAAAAATTAGTCCTTTTTTATTTGGTCTGGAGCGCTCCGCTGTGACATTATCCTTTGGATGCTGTCCGCTCCCGAGCAGACCACAGGCATGACTGGCTGTGGAAGGGGATGGATGCCCAAGTGACACCACAGCCCCTCTGCCTGCTCCTCCGGACGGTCACACAGGAGAAGTCTGTGCATTCATGTGCAATACGCTCGGTCTGGCTGCTCGGTTTCATGCGCATCTATTTCAGACGGCAATCAACGGGCTCTTTTTTTCCTGCCCTCATTGTGCTCTCCGTGTTTTCGTTTCGTGTCTGAGGTGTTTATTAGGTTTTTCAGGTCGCCCAAGCTAAAACAGACCGGCAGCTGGCAGCAGCCCACGGGTTTGTTTAGTCAAGCAAGGGTTATTTTTGAAAGCCACCGCATGGCATGTAGATGCTGCCGGGAATCCAGCTGTGCAGAAGTCCAATTGCATGCTCTGCTTTTAACTCATCTCTTGCAGCCTGCGGGACTCGGGGCGAGTTTTGCAAGTGCAATATTGGGGCTTCGTGGGAATGCAGCGACTGAAGATGAGATGCAGCAGGAACAGGTGACCTAGATGAGGAACAGAAGGTGAGATGCAACTGGAACAGATGAGCTACAAATGCTTCTGGCCCGCTGCATACTGAAGGTTGTTTGCATGGGGGTGATGGCCTTGGTGGCCTGAGTCAGGACATTTCAGATCTTCTGGTCTTCAGTTTTCCCTCATCCCTTTGTCTGTGGGACAAAATGAAGGTTGAAGGGAGCTCAGGAGGTCATATCTAATCCAACCCCCTGCTCCAAGCAGGACCAGCCCCAAATACATCATCCCAGCCACAGCTTTGTCTAGCTGGGTCTTAAACACCTCCAAGGATGGAGACTCCACCACCTCTCTGGGCAGCCTGTTCCAGTGCTTCACCACCCTCCTCTTGAGAAAGTTTTTCCTAATATCCAACCTCAACTTTCCTTGCTGCAGCTTGAGCCCATTGCTCCTTGTTCTGTCGTCTGCCCCCGCTGAGAACAGCCTAGTCCCATCCTCTTTGCAACCCCCCTGCAGGGAGGTGAAGGCTGCTATTCAATCCCCCTCGGTCTTCTCTTCTGCAGACTCAGTAAACCCAGTTCCCTCAGCCTCTCCTCACCAGTCCTGCCCCCCAGCCCCCAGTCATCTCCATTGCCCTCCACTGGACTCTCTCCAATGTGTCCACATCCTTTCTGCAGTGGGGGTGCACAGCTGGACACAGGACTCCAGATGTGACCTCCCCAATGCTGGATAGAGGGGAAAAATCACTGCCCTCGATCTGCTGGCAATGCTCCTGCCAATGCAGCCCAGGGTGCCGGTCATCTTCTTGGCACCAAGGGCACACTGCTGGCTCCTGTTTAGCTTCTTGTCCACTGTCACCCCTCTATTTAGGTCTGAGCACAAATGAACACCAGGAATTGCCACTGCAGAATAAACCAGCTGTGTCTTGAGCTCAGTGCCACACCTCAGAGAGCAGCAAAGGAGGGCACAGCCCTCCGGGGCAGTCCAACAGCTCCATGAAGAAAGTCCTCACCTAGCTCTCATCTCATGGATTGGTTTCTGCCCTGAAGCACAAGGCTTCTCCTCTCTATGGTTTTTGCAATCCAGATAAATAAATGCCCAGTGCTTTTATTTAAAATCCTGCTCAGGCATGCACCTCATTGATGCCTGGTAGCAGCGAGTTGCATTTGCTGATGATGGCACAAGGCCTTTGCTGAATGAACCTCTGCTTTTTTCTTTCTCCACTGGGGTTGTCCCTGATTTCACCACCTGTGGAGCCTCCATGCAGTCTTGACTGGAGGGACTATGCTTCTTCATAACTATTAGGTCTATGGCTGGCTACATGTAATGCTGCTCAAGGCGACATAGGCAGTCCTTCTGGTTGCATGCAGAAGACCCCAGGCAGGAGGACAAAGACAAAGATAGGCAACCAGCAGTGGGTAGGAAGATCTCCTTCTGGCGGGCCAAGACTTCTTGGGTCTGACTCCCACCATGCTATGCAGGCTGGTATGGCTGTGCAAAGGACCAGCAGCAGTAGGGGAAAATCTGGCAGTTGTCACATCATCATAGCACCATACACCTTATCCCCTGCTCCCCATGGGATCTACATCCATTGGGTGTAGCTCCAAGCATGTCAAACTTGTCACCCCCCAACAATGAAGCCAAGAGCAAAAGCAAAAGCGGGATCCTTCCAGCAATGTGGAAGCAACTCCCAACCCACCCAGGACTGAATGGAGTGTGTGTGTGTGTGTGTGTGTGTGTACGTGCACATGCATTTGTGTGTGCATTCATGCATTCCTGTGTGCATATGTGTGTGCATACATGCATTTGTGTGCATGTATGTATGTGCACATGCATGCATATGTGCACGTGAGAGAGAATCCCAGGATGTGGTAAGTTGGAGTGCATTCTGGGATACTGATGAGTCCACTGCGAACGGGGAAGTCCCTGCTTGAGCTGATGATGTTCTTCAGCAGTGTGGTGCTGGAGGTTGACACTGGCAAACAAATCCAGCACGCTCCCAGCCTCAGGTTCCCATGGACATTTTATGACCACGCCAGTCCTACCCAATAACTCCCCTTCCTTTTGGCTCCAGCCTCTGTACATCTCTCCAGTGGCAGCCAGGAGTCTTAAATAGCTGGGAAGGGACTGGAGCAGAAGGCATGCACTGCATTGGACCTCCTCTGGCAGCCCTGTACAGCCAACCCACTGAGCAAGGGAGCTAACATCACTTAAAAAGAAGAGTCTTAAGTTGCACCAGATGCTGCTTCAGCCCCTCCCAGCAGCCTTGAATCAGAGCTAGTAATACAGCATGGGCAATGCTAGTGGAGACAGAGCATAAGCTAGAAAAGGAGAGTGCAGCATACCACCTCAGCACCGATACAGCATGAGAAGAACCACAGAAATCCCCCTATCCAGACAGCCACACTGCCCAGTTTGCCCTGAGACCGCTCTGCTCGGATCCCAGCCCCCGTCCAGGTGAAAAAAAAGGCCTTTTTAATCCACCTTTCTGTGCTGCTGCTGTGAGAGAGAGTGTCGCTTTTCTGGCTGTAACCACAGTGCAAGGAGAAAGTTTACCCACACCGAAAGCACAGGGTGGTCCCTGAGCTTGCACTAGACAGCAGGTCCTGTTTCCAGCCATGCACTATTTCGGGAATGCGTTGAAAGCACCCCGGGTCATGTGAAAAGCGAGGGCAGCGCTCGATTCACCTGATGCCTTGCGGGCAGGCGCGCGGCTTGCGGGGAGGATGGAGGAGGCAGGGCGACCGCACCAGGGCTGCACGCAGACACAGCTCTTTTGATTCCCTGAAAATTAAATAAGGAGGAATGGTCCACAGTGTCGAGGACATGCAAGTATGTGTGAATTGCTGGTGTCTCAGCCAGAGGTCAGGCGGGTGAAAGGTTGCACGGTATCAAGCATTTGCAGAGGCCTCCTGGGAGCATGGCCACTCTTCCCTTTTTGCACAGCAGGATGCTGAGATATGGAGGGGAAGGACAACCTTTTCTGAGGTGGCTGTTGATTGCTGGGGTCTGAATTGGGGTTTGAAGAAGGGCTGGGCGGCCACAATTCACCTGCAACTCAGCCCCTCTCCGATCCACGCCTGGACGCCCCATGGTCAGAGGAGGAACTGGGCGAGTTCCCATCACGCACCAACCGGGAATAGGCACCACTACGGTGAGAAGCGTTTGTGTGGCCGGCAGACACAGGGTTAATTCAGTGGCCACAAAAGTGGCTGCTGGGACATAAAGAGGGTGCCTTCACCTGGCGGCATTAACCCCCTGGCTGCTGGCTTCACCCACAGCAGCAGCGTCTTTCATGGAGGGAGGGAGGAGGCGAGGTGGATAATGGGACTCCTGTTGTGCTTCTAGTCTTCCCTGCCCCTTTGCACCCACAGCCTGTGCCCTGCTCGCCCACCCAATAGTTACGCTATTCTCATGGTAGAGTCCCACTAAAGTGAAGGACATCAGTGGTCACCTCTGGCCTGGCTGTCTCAGTTAAGAGGCAAAGCCAGAACTAGCACCGGGGACACCTGTGCCATAAAAGTTGGGTGGGAAGCGACCTCCGGAGGTCATTGAGTCCAACCCCCAGCCCGAGGCAGGATCATCTCCATCCAAGCCATCCGGTACAAGTCCATTGTGTGACCTCTTTGCAAAATTACAGTCAACCATACGACATAGCACCCTAAACCTGCCACAGGTAAAGAACAGCCAATGTCCGGCTGCTGGTAAAACATGTTCAAAAGAGCCAAGGAAGACCACCATGCCCCCCACTACAGAGGGAAGCACCACCCCCCAGTCCATACCAAACTGACCAAGGGGTCAAATTCCTTCCTGACCCCAGCTATGGTGTCAGTCTGACTCTGAGCAGAGGGGCAAGACCCTCCAGCCAGGAACCTCTGGCATTAAGTCTCAGCAGCAGCATGTCTTACCATTGGCTGTAACAAGTAGATGAGCATCTGCTCCCCAGGGTGACATGCTTACATAGACATGGATCCCCACCAAAACAAAGGACTTTCCACATTGGTGGTCACCACTGGCCTGGCTGAAGCCAGAGGCACCTATGTCATATTAATCATAGAAAAGTTTTTCCTAATATCCAACCTCAACTTCCCTTGCTGCAGCTTGAGCCCATTGCTCCTTGCCCTGTCATCCGCCCTCACTGACAACAGTCCAGCTCCAGTGAGGACCGTTTAGCTCCAGTCATGGCATGCAAGCCCTTTGCTCTTGCATTTTGGCTGCCAATCCCACCCCCCATACTGACTGTTCAAAGCATGATACATTCTCCCAGTATCAGATCTCGTCCAGGCCGCGCCGGCCCTCGGCTGCTCCCCACAGCACATTTCTTAGTGTTTCCAGGTGAATCAAGCCATGGGTGTTTCCTTGGTAGACTATTTCACAGCCTAGTACAGTGGGGGCCAAGTATAACCTAGTATAGTGGGGGCAGGTGAGCCACAAAAGCTAAGAACTGGAGTGCCGCTGTAATCCCCTTCCTCTTGCCTGATCTGCTGCTCTGCTTTCTGCTCCCTGCCTTTGCTGCTGCGTTCCCTGCTCCCTCCCTGGCTGGCCACACGCCACACACAGACATTGCCCATGCCTCTTGTGCAAACCCATGCTGCAGGCCTAGTGCAACTCACCGTCAAGAGCTTTGCTTTGCTCTCTTCTACATTTGAAAGGGTTTTCCAGCATAGCTGGACTCGCCTCCATGACTTCAATTCATCCCCATAACGGGATCAGGCTGGGTCTGCACTGAGACAGCTCTGTTGGTCTACCTCTGCTATACCCACCAGCCACTCCTAATGTGGATGCAGCTCAACCACGGACCCAAACCACACAACCCCACCCCTGAATAACACCAAGTCTACCAGCTGTGCCAAGACAAGCGTCCCTATGGTTTGGGCTTTGGTTAGCCAAGCAAGACAAGCGACATCCGTACAAGCCTGCTGTAAGGACCTAGTCTAAAATACTGATTTTCCTGGCTTGCCCATGCCGGGAAATTAAACCCCGGTCACTTTCTGCCAGGAATTAGGCAGAGTAGATGGCTTCGAGGGGTTCAGGGTATGGGCCCCGGTGCCTCTCTTTGGATCTCTGTCTCTGGAGAGCCTGAGCGCACCTCTGTGGTCCACACACAGATGCCTATGCTACATGAAGGTTAGGCTTGACTGCATAGCAAATGGGAGGGAGCACTGGTATGGGAGATAAGCAGGGAACCTGGTTTTCTCTGACTAAAAGAAATCCCCAAGTTTTGGCCAAAAAAAAAAAAAAAGCTACCTAAAATCCACATTTTCTCATGATTAAAATGAACCACACCAATATACATATACGTGTGAGTATGTGTGTGTGTGTATGTATGTATGTATGTATATACATACACCCACACACATATATACACATAATCACACACCCACCCACCCATGTATATAAATATATATATAATGGTGGTTCATTTTAATCATGGAAAAATGTGGGTTTTGGGTTACTTTTTTTAAACTGGAAATTGGGGATTTTTTTTTTATCAGAGAAAACCAGGATCCCTGATGATAAGAACATGGCTGTAATCCTGGCGGCAAACCTCTGAAGTGTAAGATGTCCCATAATTGTGTTCTGTCACTTCCAAGTCGACTCTCTTCCTTCAGTCCTTCTCTGCTTCTTGGTTATTTGGACTTCTCATACATTTTCACGTCAGAGGACGACCACACCAAAGAACTCAACCTGGACTCTTCTGGAGCTTCCAAAACCCTGGATATCCATTATTAATAATGAAACAAGTGACATCAGTAATTAGACCTGCAATTCCTGGTTACAAAGATTCATAGGATCAGAAGGGACCTCAACAGATCATTGTGTCCGACCCCCTGCCTCGGCAGGGAAGAGCGCTGGGCATCGGAGAAGCTGGCTTGCCATGAAACCCTCCAGGATATCATTAGAAACCACAACAAATGTTGCAAGCAGTCTGCAAATGTTTTTTTTTCCCACTCTTTTGCCCCCGTTAGCTTTGCTTGGAATATAACAGCTGTTGGACGCAGCTCAGAACAGTTTCAGTTTTGAATTACAGATGACAGTGAAGATAAAAAAGATTTCATAGGTAAATATAACAATAAGGGGGGTTAGTGATAGTTGAATGTAAATCCTCTGAACTGGAACGTGTCCCAGAGTCTAGAGTTTATGACCTATTTGTAGCAACAAAGTGCTAGTTTGCTTTGTAGTGAGCAATCGCAGGTGGGTCTTGGTTTCACATCTTTTTGGAGAATTAAGACATCCACTAGGAAGCTCATGAAGTCATGGCTTTGCTTGGGCTCAGAGAGAGCAGCACGGCCTCCTGAATAAACCAGAGACCACAATGATGGACACAGCACAAGAAGCAACTTCAGTCATCGCTATCGATTTGGACTTTGCTTTTAATCACATACTGATGAAACCCACGCTGTCTGCGAGATGGGGCAATGCCATCACAATCCCACATTATATGTCTATGTTATATATATGTTAAAAGCAGACATACATACATACATATATATATATATATACACATACAAATAATATATATCATTAAATAATATAATTTAATATATATTAAAAGCAAACACACACACTATATATGTTAAAAACAGACACACACGTATATATATGTTATAGATATATGTTAAAAGCAGATACACATGCATATATGTTAAAAGCAAAAGACACACACTATATATGTTAGAAACAGACATACATGTACTTATATGTTAAAAGCAGATACACACACAAAAAAATGTTAAAAGAAAGCCACACACACACACACACACACACACACACACACACACACTAAAAACAAAAGTCCCAGGTGTGCGTGTGCATGTGCTTGTGCATATGTACACACACCGGAGCCGGGGACAAACAATTTGCATATTATATTAAAAGCAAAGATTTGGAGCAGATAGCAGCCTGGCACTTTTGCGTGTGTGTGTGTGTGTGTGTGTGTGTGTGTGTGCTTTTCACTTATATGTACGTGTGTCTGTTTTTAACATATATAGTGTGCATCTGCTTTTAACATATATATGCATGTGTGTCTGCTTTTAACATATATCTATAACAGATATCTGTTAAAAGCACACACACGTATGTTAAAAACAAATCTGTATATGTAAAAGCAAAGATTTGGAGCAGACAGCAACCTGTGTGCTCATTTTCTGTTGGAAGTGCTCATTACTGTAGAGTCAGGGCCCCTCGCAATCCTCATTCAATTGAGTTTATCCCCATGACACCCTTGTGAGTGAGAAGTGACATTATCTCCATTTTATAGATAGGGGAAAAAGGTACAAGGAGACCTGAGGGCAGATTTGAAAGCTACGGAGGTACCCAGTACCATTTAAAAACCCATCAGGCACTAAGTGACTTTCCCAAGGTTGCACAGGAAAGTCAGTAGCAAAGCCAGGACACATGCTACCACTAGATTCCCTAATCCCAGATTCACGCTCTGACCGTCCTTGCTCTCCATGCTGTTCCTGGGCTAGCATGAACAAATCCGCCAACCTTGCAGCCTAAGTGGCATGGAGAATGGTAAGCGTAGCTCATACTAGGTTTGGATCATGAATAGAGATGACTGATGCTCCTGCTTGTCCCCAGCACGTTGCAATTAAGCAATGAATAATCAACTTCACCTCCATGCCACGGCACACCTCACATGCAGCTGCAGGAATGAATCAGCCCATCAGCCTGTGCCGTATAGATCAGCCTCACCTTTCCCCACCCGGGGATCCACTGCAGCTTGGGGGAAGCCAGAGCCTGCAAATGAAAGAAGCAGCTTCAGCTGTTCGTTGGAAATATGCAGCAATGCTGCGGAAAGAAAGGTTATTTTGGAGTGCCGCGGAGCACTACAGACCCCTCATTCACTCCCTTTGACTCGGGCACATAAAGGGCTACAGAGCAGATAAAGCCTTAACTAATGTAAATTCCTCTGTTAATTAAATTACAGGAAATTAAAAAGACGTATTTCATGGGCAAGTGAAAAAAAGGCGATATTTGTCCCCTGAAAAGAGGTCAGGTTTCCAGTCTGTTTAGCTCTGGATTTCCCTCTCCTGTCTCTGTCTGCTTTCTGGAGTCCAGTGGGAAAACACATAGACACACATTTGAGCATGCTAGAGGGAGGAAACTTTTTCCTGGCAGCCACCATGCCGCTTGCTGTCGTTGTAGCTGACCAGCAACTCTCCTCGTGAGTCAAGAAGGGATATATATATATATATATAGATAGATAGATACATACATACATACATACATA
>NW_017729004.1:3288133-3302294 GCF_001723915.1 Gavialis gangeticus
TTTTCCTGGCAGCCACCATGCCGCTTGCTGTCGTTGTAGCTGACCAGCAACTCTCCTCGTGAGTCAAGAAGGGATATATATATATATATATAGATAGATAGATACATACATACATACATACATACACACATATATACATATATACACACAAACATATGTGTGTGTGTGTGTGTATGTATATATATGTGTGTATATATGTGTGTGTGTGTGTGTGTGTGTGTGTGTGTGTATACATATACACACACACAGAGCTTGCACATGAGGCCCAGAGATAGGATGTACATGGGGCCGTACATGCACCACATAATGGGTAATCCTTTCCCTGAAAAACTGACAGTGCAAAGTGACTTGACCAAGGTCACAGAGGAGGGCTGTTGCACAAACTCAGCTGTGTTGAGTGCTGTTGTAGTGGATAATCCCATCCATCCTCTGCAGATTTGCTTTGCAATCTCTTGGCCTCTACCCTGATTTTTGGCCTGCCTATCTTCCCGCATCCCTTGCTCTCATCATCACAACACGATGTGTTCCCTTCACGCCACTAGCTGCGACCCTGCTGCTATGGCCCTGAGCACATGCACCCTGTGCAGAATCAGTACAGCTCTCTATATTTAGAGAAAGGCATTTCCCCTCCCACCCTGTCCCCACTATAAATAGATCTCTAAAAGCCATGGGGTAATTAAGAAAGGGTGAAGGGGGGCTATTTTTTGCCGTGCACAAACACAATTCAGGCCTTGTTAATATAGATGGGTGGGGGGAGGATCTACTTTGTAAGGGTTTGGGTGGTGGGGGGAAGAATTCATAAACTTTCGAGGCCTCGGTTTATTTTGGAACCTCCTGAGGTTTGATTTAATTAGCCCAAAACACAGAGCTCCACTTTCTTGCCGCGTCGCGTTGATTTGCTGGAAGGTGCCTCGATATGAAAAGGGAAAATTGTACCTTACTGTGTCCAGGTCAAAACAGATGTTTGTGCAGCAAGACAGCAGCGGCAACTGAATGGTTTTGACAGGATAATAAATACCGAAGCCACGTCTGTTTTTGGCTCCCGGTGGTCGGTGCTTTGCCGACCCACTTTCTCCCACAAAGTTTGTCTCCCACTTTCTCGGAGAAGCAGTGGCAGGAGGAGCGACGGCCAAATGCTTGGGACGTCTCCAAATACATCCTTTTCTCCTCCCCTCCCTTTCACTTGGGGATCTGGAGCAATGCACATTTTTGCCAGGATATGACCTCCTGGTTGGGCCAGTGCAACAGGAACAATGAGGATTGCAGCTCGTCCGTGCAGTAACTGGACACCTTCTCCCTTGTGGGAGATGTAGGGAAACCTGAGGGATGGGGTTACATGTTGCAGCCGGGGAAGGGCAGGCTGAGCTCAGGCAAGGCTGCTATATCTGCAGCTGGAGCAACCACTGTCTGGCACAGGACTATGCTCCCGTGATGTGCACCCATCTTGGTTTAGTGCTGCGTGCTGTGGGATATCAAGATGTTGCCTGCTGGCCAGGAACTAGCCCGGCGACTTGCAACCAGGGTGCTATGAAATCCTATAAAGGGCGCCGTGCAATGTGAACACAGTCTAGTGTGCCGATTCACCAGATACACCCAGAGGGTTCAAACAGGAAACCAAAAGGTCAAACCCATTCAAACGTCTTGTGATCTACCCAAGTTCTCTGCAACAGAAGAATTGCTCTAGTGTTTCCCCATATGTCAAGAAATGAGAGGAAGCCAAGAGCTGGCATTTCCTGAAGGGTCTAACTAGGGGTGCCTTGAGCCTGACAAGGTTGAGAACCACTGAACCCGAGGCACAAGTTATGTCTCCCACCCCAAGTCCAGCAGGTATAGAAGGGACTTCTCATCGCAGACTGCAGAGCTTGAGTTTTTGGGGTTAGTTTTGGTATTAAGGAGCTCTCAGTGGTGACAGAACAAGGAGCAATGGTCTCAAGTTGCAGCAAGGGTTGGATATTAGGAAAAACTACCTTACTAGGAGGGTGGTGAAGCACTGGGATGGGTTACCCAGAGAGGTGGTGGACTCTCCATCCTTGGAGGCTTTTTAGACCCAGCTAGACCAAGCCTTGGGTGGGATGATGAAGCTGGGGCTGGTCCTGCTTTGAGCAGGGGGTTGGACCTCCTGAGGTCCCTTCAACCCTCATTGTCTATGATGCTATGAGTTCCTAAGCAAGGGAAGCCAAAAATTTCCAGCTTCCTGTAATTGTCATGCATAATGTTACGGTAATGACAACCTTTGGCATGGGTTGACAGCAGGAAGCAGGAACTGCAGCACTAAAATGCCCAGCTCATCCCTGCTCGAGCTCAAGAAGCAGTTCGAACAGTGGCAGTAAGTTTTGAGCCCATAGGTCAAGGGTGGCCAACTTGTGGCATCTGTGCCACACGTGGCAGCTGCTGTGTGTGGCGTGTGAGGCCCAGGAGGTCAGGAAATGGAAATGCTGGAGTCTAGGCAAGGGGGCTCTAGGCTTTGGCGATGTAGACAGGCAGGATGCTGCTGTGGGAAGTGTCAGCTGTCCTCACCAAGAGGACTTGGCAGCTGCCATCAACTTCAGGACTTTGGATCTTCACCCACCATATAAAACTGTGGGGGTTGCAGGGCCAGGGAAAGGTTAACCTAGTTCTTAGCAGTGACACCCCCTCTCACATCCTGCCCCCACTTGTCTCTGCACAGCCAGAAGCTCAAGTCCCCCCATCTCTACTCCACCACCCTAGGGCACAAGCTCTGACTTCAGCCCCAACTTGAAGGTCAGCTGCTTTCATTCAGACTTCCCGGTCCTTCCTGCCCTTGGCCAATGGACATCACGTTTATAGGAAGGGGTATAGCCCAGTGGCTGACCACCACAGCTATATGTGGTTCTGTTAAGCCCAAAGCTTTAAATATGGGCCAAACTTTAGAGAAGGAACATTAGTCCCGTTGCTTTTGACGGAGCTACTCGCGTGCTTAAAAATTAAGCGCCAGCTGACGTTCGTTTCTGAATCGGAGCTGGGCAAACTTCAGTTTTCTTATCCCGTGAATGTTTTCAGGGTTCCTAAAGATTTTCCTGCTTCTCAAATCCAGATAAGAGTGAAGCTCAAAAATGGGTGAGACTTAAAAATCTGAAAAAAAACCCAATCAGCCAACCAACCAAGCAAGTTGAGATTAGTGGAAATGTTTTAATTTCAACCATGCCTAGACTTAGGGGAGGAGGGGGGATATCAAAGGTTCGATTTCTAGGTAAAAATCATTTTGAGGCAGGAAAGATGATTTTTTTGAACATTTTGACATAGGATCATAGGGAAGAAGGGCTGGAAGGGACCTCACAAGGTCACATCTAGTCTACCCCATGCTCAAGGCAGGAGCATCCCTGACTACACCAGCCCAGGCACGTGTCTGTCCAACCTACTCTTAAAAACTTCCAAGGATGGAGATCCCACAGCTCGTCTAGGCAGCCTGGTCCAATGCTTGGCCACCTCCTGCCTCAGACACCTCCTCCTCATCTCCAGCCTCAGTTTCCCCTACTGCAGCTTGAGGCCATTGCTCCTAGTCCTGTCTCCAGCAGCCACTGAGAAAAGCCTGTCTTCATCCTTTCTGTGATCGCTCTGCAGGTATTAGAAGACCGTGATCAAGTCTCCTCTCCATCTTCTCTTCTCCAGACTAAATAAACCCTAGCTCTTTCAGTCTGTCCTCATAAGTCTTGCTTCCCAGGTCATCCCTAAGCATGGACATTTTCAAAGCCTTTAGTTAGAAAATTCCATGTTAAAACTATATATCTTCTCAAAGCACTGTCCTCCACACAAGGGGATTATCTTTGGATGAATCATCTGTTTTTAATCAATGGGATTTTATTGAAAATGTTCCTCAAATTTCTTTCAGCAAATCTCATCCTTTGCAGAACAGCATCTTGTGCATTGGTGATTCTGCAACCATCCATCCTTGGGACCGTAGCAGCCAGTTCACAGTCCACCAGCCTCTTTTACCTACACCACATTTCCTGGCAATATGCAAGCGGTAGCCTCTGTCTTCAGTCCCAACTCAAAGGTGAGCTTCTCCTTCAGACTTCTTGCCCTTGGCCAGGGGAGAACAGCCAATTCACATCCCTTTTATAGGAGGGGGACGCTGGGCTACTCATAACTGGATTGAGACTCATCAGATTCGTTCCAGAAAACAGCCACAACCTGTAGCTCCCACTGACCTAGATTGGATTTTACCCTGAGACTCGGAAACCAAGTCAGCAGTCATATCTGGCAGCCTCCGTGCTGCCTATACAAACCCCCTTTGCAATCCTGGTAGGAGGTCCTCTGTTTACCCATGAAAGCCCGTTGCATGTGCATCGGTGCAGCTGGGTTGTGTGGAGTGAAAGACTCTGAAAACCTGTGGATTTAAGGAGCAGGAGTCTCTGATCTGTCAGGGACAGGATCAGTCCCAGGATTGCAGTGTGAATAGTAAACTCAACCCTTGCGTTGCGATGCAGGCACCCGGAAAGACAAAGAACCACACTGTTTCACCGTGGGCTCCAGAGGTCTTTATTTTGACTATTAAAACATGGAGCAGCAACAAATGCAGCATACAGGCTTCATATTAGCCTCACTAGGAGAACCTTTCTTAGCTGCATGTTGTTCGAAGTTGATTACATTTTCATTAATTAAATACCAGACTCTTTGGCACAATCAGCAACAACTCCCTGCTGTTCCCTCGTCAAAGAGAGCTCTATAAATCAAGGCCTTGATGGGGCAGTATGTATCTGTGAGGTTTATTGATCATGTCTGCCAAGTATGCATCGACAAAGAACAGACTAACCTCCCGGGGCCAGCTCCTGCCTCTTGCCTACAGTCATGTACACCAGCAGAAAAGAGGTACAAAACGCCAGCAAAGCAGAAGACAACCACCTTCCACTGCTCAAAATGATTTCATGAGCTGCACTTTAATACAGTCATAGATTGTGAGGCCCGAAGGGACCTCGGAAGATCATCGGGTCCAGCCCCCTGCATTGAGCAGGAAAGATAACTGGGGGTCCGGCGACCCCAGCAAGGTCCAGTCACCTCTTGAAGGTTTCCAGGGTAGGCAATTGCACCACCTCTGGAGGGAGCTTATTCCACATCTGGACTCCCTGACTGTGAAGACGTTTTTCCTAAGGTTGAGCCTGAATCGATCTTCCAGGAGTTTGTGGCCATTACTCCTGGTTTTCCCCTTGGGTGCCCTGGTGAACAGTTGCTCACCAAGCCCTTGGTGCACTCCCCTAGTGTAGCAGTCAGCTGCTACCAACCAGGTCCCCTCGCAGCCTTCTTTTCTTTAGGCGGAAGAGTCCCACATCCCTTTCCTCATATGGCTTGCCTTTTAAGACTGTGATCATACAGGTGGCTCTTTGGACTCTCTCAAGCTTGTCCACGTCCTTGTTAAGGTGCAGTGCCCAAGCTGGATGCAGTGTCCAGCTGCGGTCTCCCCATGTCTGATTAGCGCGGAAGAATCACCTCCTTGGCTTTGCTGGAGATGCACCAGTTGATGCACGCCAGAGTATTATTTGCCTTATTGGCTACACCATTGCATTGCCGGCTCATATTCATCCTGTGGTCTATTATTGCTCCCAGGTCCCTTTCATTCGCGGTGCTAATCAGTTTGGTGCCACCAAGCTTTTAGGTGTGTTGGGGGTGGCTTGTCCCGAGGTGGAGCACTTTGCATTTCTCGACGTTCAACTTCATCAGATTCAGCTCCACCCAGCTTGCCATCCTGTCTAGATCTGCCTGTATCTGTAGCTTATCTTCAAGCATGACCACACTTCCCCATAACTTGGTGTTATCCATGACCTTGTCCAGTGAGCTCTTCACCCCCACATCCAAATCATTAATAAAGATGTTCAAAAGTACTGGGCCGAGCACCGACCCCTGTTGGACACCGCTGCCCACCTCTTGCCAGGACAATACGGATCCTTTCACTATCACTCTGGGTCCTATCCTGAAGTCAGTTTCTCACCCACCTGACTGTCTCGGAGTTAAGCCCGCAATCCTCCAATTTTCTTGTGGGATACTAGATCAAAGGCCTTTTGGAAGTCAAGGTATGCAATGTTAACCTGCTCTCTTGTGTCCAGGTGGCGAGTTACCTGGTGACAGAAGGAGATGAGGTTGGTAAGGCAAGACCTACCCATGATGAAACCATGCTGGTTGCTATTCAGAAACTTACCTTCTGCAAGCTTATTGCAGATAAAGTCCTCGATGAACTTTTCTAGGATTGTCCCCAGGATGGAAGTTAGACTAATTGGGTCCTCCCTCCTGCCCTTCTTGTAGATAGGCACAACATTGCCCCTCTTCCTCAGGGACTTCTCCAGAGCGCCACGAGTTGTGGAAGAGTTTGCCAGGGGTCCCACAACGACTTTGGCCAGCTCCTTCAGCACTCGGATGAAGATCATCCAGTCACCCTGACTTGTATATTTTATTAATTGGACATACACCAATTCTACGGCAAGAGTAGGAAGGAGATTATTTCTACCATGTTCATCCTGTACTCTACCGGGTGTTGTTTTCCCCTTGATCCGGTGAAAGACCAAGGTAAAGTAGTCATTCAGAAGTTTAGCTGTCTCCTGGGTGCCGGTAACCAGCTCACCTGAGTTGCTGAGCAGTGGGCCCGCACTCCCATTAGTTTTCCTTTTGTTCCCTATGTACCTAAAGAAGGACTTCTTGTTGGCCTTGATTCCCATTGCTAATCTAAGTTTGGTCTCTGTGTTAGACTTTCTTATCTGCTCCCTGCAAATGTGGGCCATCATGGACTAGGACTCCTTGGGGCCTGCCCTGAGCTTCCATTGTTTATAAGCCTCTTTCTTATTTCTTAAGAGGACTGTGTTTAGCCAAGACAGCTTCCCTTCCTTTTTTTTTTTTCTCTGCATGGGAATGAGCTTCCTTTGTGCTTCAAGGATCGTGCCCTTAAGGAACAGCCACTCTTCATGCACATCTTTCACCTTTGGACCCTGGTCCCACAGCACTTGCCCTACTAGTGACCTGAGCTTGTTGAAATTTGCATTTTTGAAGTCCAAGACTTCCATCCTGCTATCAGATCTGTCTGCCTTATATCGGACAGTGAACATGATGGTGTCATGGCCACTGTCACCCAGACTTCCCTCTATATTTAAGTCAGTCACCAGGTTGTCTCCTTTGGCCAGGACCAAGTCTAGCAGAGCATTACCTTTGGTTGGCCCATGCACCTCCCGAGTCAGGAAGAGCTCCTTGACACAGGTCAGGAAGGATCATGACCGATTCAACTTGGGTGAGTCTTCCTCCCAGGAGATGTCTGGATAATTAAAATCTCCCATGATGACCATGTCATGTGCATGTGCAGCCTCAGTCAATACTCAGGTGAACTCCAGATCGAGTTCCTCCCCCTGGTTTGATGGTCTGTAGTATAAACCTACAGTTAAGTCTCTCTTGCCATGTCCCCCGCCCCCACCCCAGCAACTTGACTCAGAGGTTTTAAGCTGTTCATTTTTGGAGCTGATGTCGGCCTCCAAGGAGGTGTACTCTCTTTTACATAGGGAGCAATGCCATCACCTTTCTTCCCCACCTGGTCCCTTCTATGCAGGGAGAGTCATCTGCCCCCACTGAGAACAGTCTAGCTCCAAATCTCTTCTTGGACTACAAATGGTCATGGGTTCAAACCCCTGTGCAGTGACAGTGGGTGGATAGGCAACTGGTGGTAGCAGGAAGGGTCATGGAAGCAGCTCCCCTTGCAAGACTGAGACCATTAAAGTGCTCTCATCATTTGAACAGAAGAGCCAGGCATGGAGGCACATTAACGAGCCGTTCATTTCCAGGCACTCTTGCTCACCATTGCATATTTTTGCAGACAGGGAAACCTCCAAGAGCACATTTGCTAAAGATTAGCAACATGTCCAGCTTCTGTTTTCCAAAAGTGGGGAGGAAGGGGACAGCCGCAGAACCGAAGTCATTGGGAGTGTATTACAAATGGAAGAGGGTTATCCCCCTCCCCATTAGCGATGGAGTTGGCCGCAGAGAAGTTTGAAATTGTTCCTCTTGGATCCCAACCATCTTTTGTGCTCAGCCCTTCCAACAAAAGCACAATCCCTTGGTGGCATGAGACTTGGCCTGGTAGCAAAATGCAGGCTTTTTACATTAAGGAAAGGGCTGTGAACAATTTTGCCTTTATCACCACAAAAGGAACTGAAAATCCCTCACAGTTATGACTCTTGCTCCTGTAATCTGATCTCCCAAAGACCAGTCATTTAATATAAGATCAATCTTTTTTCACTATTATTATTATTATTATTTTATGGTTTGTTGTTTTATTTGAATAGAAGAGGGAAGAAAAAGAAAATTGGCTCCGAAGTGGCTTAAAAATAAAATCTGCAGCCAAAGTACTATTTTATGTACAGGCTTTGCTGAGCATTAGTTCATCAACATAGGAAAGCACCAAAGGATCAGACCAGAATTCTCCCTTCGGGGATGGAGCCCAGTCAACTGCTCTGGCCATGCTGAGAAAGTAATTTTTTTTTTCTCTCTCTCTCTCCGCTCCTGGCTGAATTCGGTGCTACTGAAGCTTCAGGACTTCTTCCCAGCATTGGTTAGGGATGATCATCCATATGCCCTACAGGCAGGCAGACTCTGTCCCTCTCCAAATCCCAGCCCATTCTCTCTGCTATGGTCATTCCCAAAAGCAGAAGTTGCTAAAGAAACTCTTGCATGCTAACCAAAAAAATCAACCCCCAGAATCTCCTCTGTAATTTTTATCATTGTTTTTTTTCTCCTAGGCAATCACAGCTTCGCAAAAAGGTATGTGATATGGTCCTGAGGCCACCTTTTGGGTAGGCCACAATTACTTTAATAATGGGTTGCCTCTGGGAGGAACAGGAACCCTTGAGCTAGGGGTCGGCTGACCCAGCACCTCGGGGAGGGCTTCTCCCTTCTCCAGACATTGGTTATGATGTAGGGTTAACAAGCAGGGTGAGGCATGACGGTGAAAACTACTAGGCGAACCAGCATAGCCAATGGTGAAAGTTCAAAGAACTATGTCAGCTCCCTCAGACCTTCATGCTATTGGCCCTCAAAGCACAAGAATCCTTTAATAAAGCTCAGGCATTGTTTTGTGTTTTTTCTCTGTCCATCCATACCTTGAGGGTGGTCAGGGGGAGTCCATCAATGTTGCCCGCTCTCTCAATTGTAGACAGGGGAGGCCCCTTGTTCACAGGGTGCCAGTGGCTCAGGATGGTTTCCATCACACAGACTTCTCCCTGTCAACCTCAGCTTTCACTTCTTAATTTCCAGTGGACACAAGGAGCACTCACAAATAACACGTTGCCAGCGATCCATAGGTTTGGGTGATGCCCATCCACGGGATTGGGGACCATGGTTATAAAATAAGGGCACTTCCCCAGGACAGAGTTATCTCAAGTGATCAGCACCCAGTTTAGCCTACCCTGGTTGCGTGCAGTCCTAGCTGGGTCTTAGTGTCCTCACTAGTGCTCTGGACCTTAATGGGTCTTTAGGACTTTTGGGGTACAACTCACGGCTATTTGTACAGCAATGATCTGAGCTGTTATTGGATGCTTTTAAAGTGCATTATGGGAGAGCTTGTCTGCCCTTCTGGGCACCCACAAGGTATCATGGGAAGTCCTGGGAGGACTCCTTGCCACTTGAGCCATTTCACTTGCAAAGTGGGTGGCTTGCAAGGCTGAGTCAATGCAGGACCCAAGGCTTCATAGAAATTCCCAACCCAGTTTGGGTTGAAAGCACCACCATATTCAAGTGAGAGGATTTGGGAGACAGGGTAAAGCAAGGCTCAGGATTAGAGCCCAGGTTAACCTGCAACAAAGCTGCAAGGTGATTTGGAGTCTGAAGATGGGACATCTCTTTCCCCAAGCACTGGAGGGAGTGGAGAGTCCATCTTCTGCTCAGCTGTAAAGTCCTCAGTTACTAATAATGTGCCCCAGCCCAATATTGACCCATTCCCTTCCCATGCTTACCAAAAAACTCTCTTTTTGAAAGTGAGGAAGAGAACTCTGCCTGCCTTCTATCTGCAGGGGTTATTCCCCCTCAAGGGAGAAATCTGAGGATGGGGGAGGAGAGGATTTCACTTGCTCAAGCCTGGGGATTGCAGACCAGCCCCAGCCACTACACAATTCACAAGAGTTAACTTGATGAAGGGTGTTTGTACCCAAAAGCTTGCAAAGAAGAATTTGTCCAACGATTTGAGTTGGTCTAATAAAAGATATTGGATTTACCCAAAGAACCTTGCTTGCCGATATCCTTAGACCAACACCCCTGAAAAAGCTAGCAGGAGCGTGCAACCCATGCTACTCTAGGCCTTATCCGAAAAGTGATTGGCGGCTTTAGTTTGGGGGTGCAGGTCATGAAAAAGGAAGGACTTGAACACAAGTCTTCTGTGGTCAACCCACAACCTCCACCCCACAGGACCATCCAAACCTTACCCAAACCCCCATTCACTTTGCCTTGGCCCAGCCTGCTCTTAGGTTTGCACTTCAAGTCAATTAAGCATCCCCAGGGTTCAAATTACCCTCCCAGTCTTGCGGGGGGTGGTCTGCGGTGGTGGCAGCTGGAAGCCAGAAGGAACCACTGCCACTGCCGCCACCACCTAAGCTGCTTAGAAAGTGTGGGGTGGGCCCAGGGCTCTCGACTCTTATAGGGGGGCTTATAGGGGGGTCTTGTCTCTTATGGGGGCTCTCATCTCTTATGGGGGGGTTAGCTCCCCCAGACCCTCTCCAACCATCCCCATTAAAAGTTTCGAACCCTGAGCATCCCCATTAAAAGCTGGGGCAATGCCAGAGTGGCTCTATCTCGGGGGTCAGCAACATTTTTGGGCAGAGTGCTAAAAACACCCACAGTTTCAACTTGTAAGATGTTGGTATGCCAGGGGTGGATGACAGGGGAGCCACGAGGGGCCCAATCCTTGCTGTTGCTGTGTAGCCCCGGCCCCTTCTCCACCATCCACCCAGAGGCACATGTGCCGGGCAAAATGCCTTTGAGTGCCATGCTCTGGCACCCGTACTGGGGGGTTGCCTACCCCTGCTCAATCTGCTGTTTTTTGCTCCAGTTGTCAGACTGATGACAGGAAGCAGGCAACATTATTTTTGCCCATACACTAGTGAGGCTGGAGGTGCATTTCCTTGGCTACTACAATTCTGCTTTCAAGGGTATTACAAGAGATGATCCTCAAATTGTGGGATTGCCAATGATGACGTACTTCAAGAAATGGGAAACGGGCTCATTTGGTGAAGGGCAGGGTAGATGCTGAGGGCCAAGCTAGGGGGTCTCAACATTGGAGTCAGAGGAGTTACAGCACTAAGGATCTGGCTATGAATCAGTCACCTTCCATCTTAGAAAGAGGGGGGCATTTTCCCCCTGCTTTATATTCTTTAATTCATATTTAATTGTGTGGCCAGTCACAATTCCTAAATACCGGTCTCCCATCTGATTCACCACCCATGAATGCTGTATGGCTTGCTCCCATGGAGCAAGCTTGGTGGTAGGTGTAATTATCTATCCATTCCAGCACCCATCCATTACGGCTATTTCTGAACAACCCCCCACCACGCACACTTTTGTTTCATGCTTTAATCTTTCCCTATGATGTTTGGTGAGTCCATTTGCTAAATAATGGTTTCTGCCCTACAATAATAATATGTTACTTATACAAGTCCTCTCTATATTTATTTATATTCATTACATGGCACGAGGCCTGACCTGATCATCTATAATAAAAAAATTATCTAGAGGGAGCAGATGTTTATACAGATGGCAAGAAGATTCAGAATTACAGTAGTAAATATTCGTTATGATGACTTTTGGAAGGGGACAGAAACCCTCACGGTGCAGGACTTCAGCCAATCTTTAAATGATGAGGTCAGGCATGGAGCCGCACATACAGATTTTCAGCTTGAAGGCCATACTGAGAAATAGGCAAAAAGTTTTAAGTGCGGTGACGCAAAAAGTGATTTTTTTTGGCATAAAAGCAGTAGCAGAAACAGAAAAAACAAAGCAAAACAAAAACACATTTCAGTTTCATCTCAACAACCCTCCCCAAATTATTTGTGGTGGTTTTGGCTAATTGAAGAGTTTTAGCCTTTTTCTAAACCATTTCTAAACAAAACATCATGTTGAAATGAGAACTCAGGTTTTGTTGAGAAAAAAATGCCGTAGCAATTTTTTTTTTTTTTGACTTTTCTAAAATTTTCCCAGATTTTCTTTTGGTTGAAGCCATATCAAGTTTGGTGAATACACTTATGAATAATTTCAGCCCCTTCAAAGTTGCATTATTTTAGCAAATATGTCATTCAAGAGATAATTTACTGTGGGGGCAAATTATTTCATAACCAACTAGAACAGATTTTCCTGATACTGAACTAGATAAAAATATTATTCTATCCCTGGAAAGCAATAAAAATGGCAGGATAATGAATGTCCCTATGAACATCACATGTTTTTGTGCATAGAGCATCCATTAGCAGATGGCATTTTTTCTTTGATACATCTGCTAGCTGAAATGACTTTCTGATTTTGTGTGAATTTTGGTTGATAGACAGGTTGCTACTGAATATTCAAGCTGTGTTGATTATTAGTCATTTGTTGATTGATAACAGAATTAATCAAGCAAAGAAGTTACTTATTTTAACAACCCTGGATAGCTGAGGTAAGATTTATAAGAGGGAAATATGGAAGTAACAAGAAACAAAAATGTCTTCCTTCAACCACTCTCTGGTTGGGTCCTATAAATCCCATGGCACCCCATAGGCACCCCACTCAAGGGAAGTGATTCTTCCACTTTATTCAGCACTGATGAGGCCTCATCTGAAGGACTGTGTCCAGTTTGGGGCCCCACACTTCAAGAAGGACAGATTGGAAAGAGTCCAGCATAGAGCAACAATAATGATTATGGTCCTGAACAGCAAGACTTATGAAGAAAGGCTGAAAGAACTAGGGTTATTTAGCCTGGAAGAGTGAAGAAGGGGATTTGACAGCAATATCTGAATACCTGAAAGGCAATTTATAGAGAGGATGGAGATGAGCTGTTCTTTGCGGCCATAGGGGCAATGGCCATAGGGGCAATGACGAGGGGCAATGGCCTCAAGCTGCAGCAGGAGAAATTTAAGTTCATAGATTCATGGATGCTAGGGTTGGAAAGGACCTCAACAGATCATCAAGTCTGACCCCCTGCCTGGGCAGGAAAGAGTGCTGGGGTCTGATGACCCCAGCCAGATGCCTACCCAGCCTTCTCTTAATGACCCCCAAGGTAGGGGAGAAGAAGAGGAACTTTTTGACTAGGAAAAGGGTGGTCAGGCATTGGGACAGGCTGCCTAGAGGAGTTGTGGTATCTCCATCCCTGAAAGTTTTCAAGCTGGACAGACACTTGACTGGGATGGTTTAGATTGGGATGATCCTGCCTTGAGCCAGGACTGGACTAGATGACCTTGTGAGGTCTCTTCCAGCTCTACTTTCCTATGATCCATCCATGCGGTATGGTTTATTTCAGGTCTTGGATGTGAATTTTTATGTAAAAGAAGAGCCATCCCTTGAGCCATTTAAGGAAAGGTCTCTATATCATCAGTGGTGTATCTCAAGAGCATGGACCTGCATCCACTCATGCACTCCAGAGCAGAAAGTTCATTCATGAGGCTTCTCTAGACTTGTCCCTCCTGGCTCTTTTTGGGCGCTCTCCCTCTAGAGGGTTTCATTGTTGGTGCTAGGGATGAGTCCAGAGCAGCACCAAAGGTGAGCTGCCACTTGCAGAGCATGTCAGAGTATATTTCGAGAGCTCCCTTTCTCTTTGACACCCACTGGTGATGCTGTATGGAGATGTGCTGAAGCCATACTGACAAACCACTACAAAAACACATCATAGCAACTTTTAAGAGGTCCTCTCCCATTTTTGTCAGTATTACAGAAGCACCTTGCAGGGCTCCCATGGTTAGGGAAGAGATGCCCAGAAGAAAAAACACATGGAAAGAGGCATGACAGAAAAAAGGGATAGATAGAGAGTTGAAGGTCACATGGGAGGTCCGTGAATCTGGGCAAAGATTTCCTGTCTCCTGAATCACAGCCAAAGGGCCTATTTATTACCTTTTCCAGGCTGTTGAGGGAACAGGTCTTCCTCATCCATACTGTCTACGCGCCAAATTTTGAGCTCACGTATATGCAGGCAACTCCCTTGGCTATAGTAGAGATATCCTTG
>NW_017729004.1:3307294-3313389 GCF_001723915.1 Gavialis gangeticus
ACGCGCCAAATTTTGAGCTCACGTATATGCAGGCAACTCCCTTGGCTATAGTAGAGATATACTTGAGTAATGATTGGGTAACTTCCATTAAAATGCATCTCTTAGAACACAGATATAAGCTCTATATAGATATAGAGCTTGCACGATTCCTCATTTTTTTCAGTCTTTCTGTATTAAAGCCTAATCCAAAGCTTATTGAAGTCATTAGAAAGACTCCTCTTGACCTCAGTGGCGGATGGATTGGGCTCCAAGGGTTAGAAGTGCTGTCTGTGCTCAAGTTGCACTAACGGGAGAGGGTGTGTGTCCAGTTGGGCCACTGGAAATTGCTGATTAGGAAGCCAAGTGGTTTGCTTGTCATGGGCTGATTCAGCCTTTCCTACCTCTGAGAAGAAAATCCTGCTCCCAATCATGCTCCTATTAACACCAATATATGTATGAAGGTGGCTCTAGCAGCCCAGAAGGAGAAAGCTCAGGTCAAAGAGGAAAGATGCCATAGTTCCCCAGTTCTGAATGCAGGTCTACGGTAGCTAGATAGTTGGTCTTTTGGGGCCCTATCTTGTGGGAAGCAGTAGGACATTAAAAAAAGACTCCAATTACACCCTCTACCCGCTTCCAGCAGGCCCCCTACCAGAGAGGGTAGGGTTGAAATAAGAGCTGCCTCTGCCAGCCTCACAAATGTTGTCATTTAAGACCCTTTTTAGGGCTAGACAGTGGTAGGGTATCTGGCCTCTGTTATTGCTGGTCATTTCTTTATATAGAGTACAAGTCAGAGTGATATCACTGACACTGTAGACTAGATTAAAACCAGGGTAAAGAAGAGGCATGACATCCTCACTGCAAAACAAACCCACAGCTATGACTTCTGGCTACTGAAATGTAGATCTGGATTTCGTACCAGAGCCTCACTCACTGGCAACCATCCCAAGAGGATACTAAAGTTTTCAAGTGCTTTCGGAGCACATCTGTTTTTAGCACATGACCCGATCCCTGGAATCTGAGATCTTGCAAATCTCTCAAAACTAATTCTCACATATATAAAAGGGGAAAGCGTTACCTACTTCAGGCATTCAAAAAGTAATGATTCAGCACCATACAATAAATCATGAGGTTTTTTTTCCATCTTTTTTCATGTAATACATTGAGGGTTTTTTTTCTTCTTTATTTGCCTTCTACTGGAGACAATCAGTAGGTTAAACAGAGGCCACTTTTTTTGTGGGGGGGGTTCCCCACCATAAGGAGGGTTATAAGCTTCTTTATCATTCAGTGGTGACAACATCTCAGCGTTCATTAAAAAAATGAATGAATGAATAAAACCACGGATTGGGACTGCAAGAAGAAATACTGTCTTTTGCCAGCGTAGTGACAGAAGCACAGCAGTTGGCAACTCTGGATTCACAAATGTCAAAAGAAAACCAGGCATGTTTCCTGATATATTTATGTGTAGACTGAATCCATTCTTCCCATGCCTGCACCAGAACCTAAAAGGTTTGAGTCCTTGGTCATGAGATGACATGGGCTCAGGAGGTCTGATTCTGCATCCACATACTCCAGTGGAAGTCATGCAAGCCAGAGTTACCCAAGTCACAAAGTAGCACTGAGTGCTGTCCTCCATGGATCTAATTATCCCAAGCTCCACAGGGTAGGTCGACCCAACCCAATTGAATACTCAACTCATTTAGGCACTAATAGGCAGGGTGGGTGACAATTATGTCACAACTGCTGGCACCTCTTTTCAACTCAAGACAATGGATTAGCACTTGATACCAAAGCCTTGTGGTGGATTTGAAGAGCTCTGGACTGAGATTTTTGTCAGGTCACTTATCCACAATGCTGAGGCTTTTTGGTGTGGGGTGGTTAATGAGGGTGATGAGGAAGCCACTTGGGAAAGAAATTTGAGCCAAGCTGTTCCAACTCGAGTATGCAGAGATGGGTTGGAAACCATTAAAGCATTGAACCATTAAAGCCAAGAGAAGGTTTCCCACCAGTTCCAATAGTGTAATGTCAAGCTTCTTGGGGAGAAAGGCAGGAGAACATCAGATATCTCTAAACTATCTCCGCAGTGATGGGTACACCTCTGACCACTCTCATGGTGACTACACAATGTTTTTTCCCAGTGGGTGTGTCTACATGAGACACTTTACTGTGCAGTAGACTAATCTACGGTGCAGTAAATCATCGCCATCTACATGTGCCCACCATTAACTATGCAGCAAATTAGTCTACTGCACAGTTAGTTACTACCTGTAAAAACAAGTAGTAGACTAACTGTGCAGTAGATACTGTGCACTAGCATGCATGTAGATGCTGACCAGGAGCAAATTTGCTCCCGGTCAGCCTCAATTCTAGGGGGCCACAGGGGATGAGGAACTCTCTGGGTCCTGGTGCTGCCCAGTTCCCAGCTCCCCACAGGTGCCTGAACAGTGCCAGGATTGGGGAAACTCTCTGATTCCCCATGCAGCCAGGGGCTGTCCCACTTCTGGGGCAGATCCCAGCCAGCTTTTGGCTGCATGGAGAAATCCCCGTTGTGTGGGACCCCTCCTGATGTGTACGTGGCAAGGAGACAGCTTTCATTGCAGCTGGCAGAGCTCTCCTGGGCCTGTGCACATGGGGACTAGCCCTGTTCCCCCTGCCAGCCCCCAGGATAGCACCCCAGAGGAGCCTGGATCTCCCCCTGGCTGCTTCCAACAGGAGCAGCCTGGTACAGCAGCAGATGTGTAGACGTGCTCCCAGGGAAGTCTTACTGTGCAGTAAAATACACATTTTACTTCACAGTATTTTATTGCACAGTAAGCCCTTATAGCATTAATAGCATGAGTATACACACCCTGTGTATGGCAGGTGTAAAGCAGAAGCAAGTGGGTGGGGCCTGTTTCAAAGCAACCGTAGTGGGAGTTGAGTGGAATGAGATCAAATTCCCAATGCCAGAACCTCCTGTTCAGCTGCAGCCTAAATTTCTTTGGATAAAAATGTCTCTGGGCCACTACAGTTCTGGGCACATCAGGAAGAGGCACCTCAGTCTTGAGAGAGAAAAGCGTCTTGGGACATAGATAATGGTTGGATCCTTATCGGGTTTCAGAATGACGTGCTTCGGAGGACCATACAGGAGAAATTAAAAACCCACCTACCAGCACTGGATTCTGAACAACATTCAGCTGGAGCCACTACTGGCCAGGGTAAAACCAAGTTCACAAAGAGATTTGGTGTTGACTTAAGCAAGAGCCTCATACAGCTCCAGTTTAGCGCAGATGCCAGAAAATGTGTGGCATACGTGCATCAAAGTCTGCTACTCCCTGCTTCAGAATCTTGTTGAGTTGGCACCATACAAGAGATCGCCATGACTCCCTATGATGGACTTGGTGCACCTTAATGTTGAATATCCTGCCTTCCAGATCAGGCTTCTAAATTTTCTATGAATTCTCAGCTAAATCTTGAGGTTTGCCTGGCATCTCTCCAAACACAACAACTGTTCGGCAGATGCTTGGCATCTCTCAGAGTTTGACACAAAATTAAGTGGTTGTAAATGGAGCTGGTTGAAAAGCAGAGTGGTTGAAATCATAAGCCAATTTTCCTTCATTGTATTTATTTCATTGAATTCTGCAATGTATTGGTTGATGTGTCAAGAGTTAACTTCTTAGTGGTTCTAGAAATGGGGCAGTGGAATGATGGAAGGGTAAGCAATTTTTCCTTTATTTTTTGATGAAAAATTTCATTGCAATATAAAATAAATAAATAAATACCGCCCCCCAAGTTCCTCCATCTAAATTATAAAATGGTTTCTCCTGCAGCAGAGCAGTTCTACAAAAGAATTACTGCAGTTGAACCCAGCCCTCAGATCCAAGATTTTTCTATGCCTTTACACAGAAGATGATAGAGACAGAGGGAGAGAGAGAGAGAGAGAGAGAAAGCTAATCAGCCATGTTTCTCTGAAGTCAGGCAGAAGACAAGGCAAGGGAGCATCTTGGAGATTAACTCATTCAGGAAGGCAGAAGCTTTCATAGGTAGGGACCTACTCATACTGTAATTTCGTGGAAATAGTGAAATCAGACAATGCCTGTGAAATCCACAAACAAACAAACCAACAAAAACCAAAAAAAATTACTGAAAATAAAATGCTGGCTCCCCAGTGGGTGCCAGCAGTCCTTATGGCCACTGTGGCCTGGCCATGCAGCCCACCGGGGGAAAGGGAGGAGGAGTGCTGCTGGAATGAAGGGCAGCCCAATATGACTGCTGCCTCTGCTCCTAGCTGCTGATTGGCTGAGAAGGCTGCCTGTCATTGCTCACCAATCAGCAATGGGTGGGGCCACATGATGGACAGACTTCACAACCAATCAGCAGCAAGCAGTAGAACCACCTGAGCCCCTCTGTCAGAGGCATGGTGGGGGGTCTGCCATTATAAGATCATGAAAAAGACAGCTGGCCCCATGATCTGCCCATGAAATCGGCCACCTGTTTCCTTAATTTGGGTAGACTCCTATTTATAGGGAATAGCCTACCTCATCAGATGCTATAGAACAGGTGGGCAAAATGGCCAAACTCCATTTCCTAGGAGCTCCTGTGACCAGTTTCCATGGGATGCCAGGAGCAGTGGGCCTGTGACAGCATGGGGCCAGTGTTCCCATGGAGAATGGCCCCACCAGCACTGTCAGAGCATGTAGCTTGGTGGGGAGTAGCTGTGGGGCTGGGATCTTGTGATGGCAGTGATGGTATGGTTGGGAGTGGGGCTGAGCTGCAGTCCACTGCCCAGGGCATGTGGGCAGTGGGTTGTGGCTCTGCCCTGGCTCCAGATCACTCTGTCACCTCCAGAAGACCCTGGCCCCAGAACAACTCCCAGCCCAGATGCACACCCTGCCAGTGTGCCTGGGGACAGTCCCCATGTAAACCCTGGCCCCGTGCTGTCACAGCCCCACTGCTCTTCGGGTCCCCATGGAAACTGGCTGCAGCTGGGCTGGGGCTGTGTTTAGGGGACGGCGGGCAGCAGCAGCACTGGGAGAGGTGGTGTGGCAGGGTACGAGTCATGCCTGCCACTTCAGGGGCTAGATCAAACACTCAGCAGGTGTTTGATTACGGTGGCCATTTCAGAACTCTGGTCACCTATATGAACAAGACAAGTTTGCTGCTGGGAGGCAGGTAGGAAACATTGCCTGGCTGAGTTGCTGCATGGGAACATCTTACAGGTAGAAGCAGGAGTCTCTGGTCCTGGGCATGACCTGAAACTGCACTCTGCCGGGACTGGGTGGTCTGGTGGGGCTCCCAGTGATGTGGGAACCCCAAGTAAATGCCAGGCTAGTTACCAGCCCGGTGAAAGGTGAGTATGGGGCAGCTTAACCCCAGCCCTCACCTTCAGGTGGCTTATATGATACATCTAATACAAGGAAGGCCAGATAAGCTTCTTGAAGCACCTGAGCCTGCTGGGGTGAGTGACCCCATGGGGCCAGACACGCTTTGTGAAGCACCTGAGCTGGGAATGGGGGAACTATGATCCCTGAGTGCAAACAGGTGACTTAGACCTAACTGAGGGACCTGACTGGTCAATGCTGGGGCCAGGACCCAGATAGGGGTCAAAAGGGCCAGGGAGCCACTGTGAGGAATGCCCATATAAAGCAAAGAAGTCTTGGGGTCCTGACTGGCCTGAGATGGGGCCAAAACTTAAAGGGAAGCTGAAGGTCCCAGGAACAGGGCCACAGCTAATGGAAGAAGGGGACAAATGAGTTGACTGCCTGAGATGCCATCTGTGAGACTTGGGCTGCGGTGTAGGGTGGAATGGAGCCGTGCATAGTCCCTCCCCCCAATACTGGGGTGTATAATGGGCAGCCTTCTGCCTAATTATTACATCAATATTATTACATGAAGGCATGGCAGAAAAGTGAGGCAGGTGGCTGACCAGTAGACGGGGCAGGCCAGTGCTTGCACCTGGCATGAAAGCTTGCCCCTGTCACATGTGGATATGGTGAATTTTGGGGTAGCTATAGCCTACCCTGTAGCCACCCCTTCTAGTGCTACCACTGCCTGTCCCACCCCCACCCTCCCTGAGCACAGCCCTGGCTCAGCACCACCCCCCCCACCACTGGGAAGAGGTTAGTGCAGCCCCTGGCCCT
>NW_017729004.1:3313408-3323133 GCF_001723915.1 Gavialis gangeticus
GACCACAGTGGGCAGATCACCCTCTCCCTGTGCACAAGTCTGGGGGGCACATGCCCCCATTTCTCCCCTGGGGGGTGTGCACTGCAGCAGGGAGCCACCACCCCCTCCACCCCTCTGCACCCCTGGAAAAACTTCCCATGGCTCCATTCTGCACTCTGTCCTGCCCTGGCTGGGCAGCACCTGCTCTTGCCTACCCCAGTCCCACTACCTACCTCACTGTGGGGGCCTTGATCTGCCCCCTGCATGCCCCTTCTCTCTCCCATGCCCCTTTCCCACCACAGACTTACCAACCATATGCTGCTCTCCAAGCTGCTGGGCTGCATTCCTGGCTGCATGCATGCTGTGGCTGTGTGCATGCATGCAGCATTTATTGGTGACATATCAGCTACACAAGCCAAGAAAAGCTGATTGCTAATAATGTCAATTTTCCTTTTATTGGTGATGATCCAATAGGGACTGATATATCGGTGAACCTCTACATTTTTTATCTGGCAGATTGCTTGGTGAAGGAACACTCCCACACTATGTTATATGTGGCAGAAAATGCTTTTTTAACAGCCACACAAGTTTCTCAGCAGATACTTTTAGTCCAAGATAATGCTGTCTATTCACACCAGCATGCCATCCATAACAGCTTTTGAGGGTCTTTTTTGAAACTAGATGTGGCCATAACAATTTCCTTTGGGAGGGGGAAATTTTAAACCAAATATTTTGAAACGAAATATTTTGCAAAGCCTTATCATCTGACAGATTTCCACAGGGGGAAAACATTACCAAGGTCCCATTTTGGAAAACCACAATTAGTTCCTTCACTTTCCCGTTACTCTTGATTTTATTACTACTGACATGCCTTGAAATAAGACATCAATATATATTATTACTGCCATGTCATAGCTGAAATATTTCTTCTTTTTCCCCCAATAACCAAGGGCAGCTGGTACTTGGTACCAATTGAAGTGTCTTATCTTGTCTAGATCAAAACGTCTCTTACTTGAGTTTTTAAGGCAAGACTATGACACTTCCCTGGTTTGTGGGAAAACTTCAAAGGGATATTCCAATTGGGAACAAAAAACAGATCTCGTTATGTCAGTTCCCCATGAATGGAAATTCTGACTCTTCACCAGCTGCATTTGCAACCATGAATACTTATCTCCATTCATGAGCTGCACACATCACTAGATGGGCCTGATGAACTTTCCAGCCACAAAGCTTTAACTACCTTCGTCAAGTGATTCATTAATATACCATCTCTTCTTGCCCATCAATTGCTGACTGTTCTTTCATTACTTAACAAGCAAACAAGCCTCTTCTTGAAACAACATTTTTGTAATCACTGAAAGAGGAGAGCTCAAAGGTCATTGTGAATAGATGAATAGTTTCTGCTTGCCACCGCTAGTCAATATAGAGTTGACAAATAATTCCAAGCATTAAAGCATCTTAAGCGACCTGAACCTAACGTCTTGTTAAACAAAGCTATGGGTATAGATCTTAAAATAATATACTACACAGGCTAAATGGCTGTGTAGAGCCTGTCATTTCACCAGGTAGTTAAGTGTGTTAGACTTCCATTAGCAACCCCTCAATAATGTGTTGATGGACTAAATAAAAAAGTAATGATCCTTTGGGATGGAAATAACAAAGTCGTGTGTAATCGGGCCAAGTTCTCATTAAACCCCAAATGCACTGAAAGAGTAGCCTGTAAATACAGCCAGGGACATACAGCTGCCATTTAGTGCAAGGCTTTCAAGACTGGTAGTGTTAGCTCTTAACAGCCTCGGCTCAAAGACTTCAGACTTTCAGGGTAGGCTTCCCTAAGCAGGGAAAGCACAATCCTAGGGGAGCGTGGCTTTCATGGTGCTGGATTCAAGACCTCCTCTGAGACCAGTGGGGGTCATTTCAGTAATGGATAAACATGGAGTGCTTTTCCTTTCTGTGACTAAAAATTCAACCTCCCTCCCATCAACAGTTGCAGCCTTAGGGGAGGGCAACCCAGGCGACCACCCGGGGCCCCACACTTTATAAAATTAAGCATTAATTACACTGAATATTTGTATGATCACTATTGTATTAAGGTACTTTCATTGCAGTTTCATGGACAGGGCAAAGTGAAATTGAAATAAAAAATGTCCGACTGGCTTATAGGTCCTCAAAATTAAGCCTCTAAGGGGCCCTAAATGACTCTCTTGCCCAGGGCCCCAACAAACCTAAAGCCACCACTGCCAGCAACAACTCCCAGCCATTTTTCTCTCCTTTGTGCTCTATTCCCAAGCAATTAGAACATATATTTTCTCATTGTGTTTTAAATCCTTTATCCCTTCACTCCCCCAGACACCCCACATAACAGGCTTTGGAGCATCAGTCCAAAACATGCTCAAAGAAGAACCCCAGGAACATTTTGTAATCCAGGGAAATCTTAGGACCAAAATGGAAAGGTTTCATTAGAGACGACAAAACCAATATTGCCTTTTTCTGACCAAGCTGTTGATATGTCGCTTAAGTTCACACGTAGCTTTGGCTGTTAGCCAGCAAATCAAAGCTTCAACCGGAAATTTCACCCATGTCTTATCAAGAGGCATGCATACATTCCCCCAAAGGCAAATGAATGGAAATGTGGGTGACCGCCTCAACCTTTCTGGCCTTTGGTGTTCCCATGACAAACTTTGAAATGTATGCAGTTATCCCCGGTCAAACGTACCAATTGCAAAACCCAGGGGGCCATGCAAAATTTCTTGCAAAGTTTCCCTTACTGAGGACTCAAGACAGCTGAAACATGCAACACAGCCTTTGCAACATCCCAATATACTTAGTTACTTTTTAGCTAACCCCCAAATCAAGTCTTGTTAAAGCACAATATTTTTCTGCCCCATGAATACTTATCTCCATTCATGAGCTGCACACATCACTAGATGGGCCTGCTGAACTTTCCAGCCACTGCAAAGTTTCCTCCTTTTCTAAGGGGTGTCAATCAAGTCTCTGGGTATCCAAAATCCTTCTTGCCATCCACAGACCATCCACTCTACACATACACAAAAATATCACGTCTCTTCCCCACTCTCTATCTAATAAGAGAGCATCCTTTTCTTATACAGCTTCTCATCCTTTTTGTCACGCAATTCCTTCCCCCCACCCCATCAGCATCCTCAGATTGAGGGTCGCTCACCAGGGGATCTGTGGCTCAGTTATTGGCCTACTTCTAGGCTTTCTAGAGCCAGTTTTACTGCACAATTTTGTTGGTAGAGCTCCAGCTTGAGCCCTCGTGCACTTGGAGCACTTCAGCAGGGATGGGACCCTCCCCTCCACCCAGAGCCCCTCTGACAAGTAGAGTAAGGCCAGCAGGGAACCATCACACACTGTCAATCAATTGCCAAGGTCCATGCATTGGCAGACGCCTTCCCTGGGTGAACATAACACTGGCAGCACAACTGCCCTAGTAGAGCTTGTATAAGATCAGGGGTGTGCACACCCTGCAGCAATAGCCACGTAGGACAACACAACGGGTTGGCTATAGCAGGCACATTAAAATGTCAAGGAGTCTTAGTAGTCTACTCACCCAACCTGGACATGCGGGAGACTCTCCGTCTTATTTGCAGAAGGGACGGGAAGCGACAATGCAGCATAGATCATCCTGCAAGGGTTAAGCACGGGGAGAGTTTGTAAACTCAGAGAGGATTAACAGTATGCAAAGAGATTCATTAAAAATCAGCAAACTCCATGCCACTGATTATATCTGCTTAATCTTTCTCTCTCAGAGGCTGAGATGGGACCACAGAGCCTTGCAACCCTCTGCTCCAATTGCAATGCTAATTTCTTCAACCTGTTTCCTGACACACACATAGAACAGCATGCATATTTAACCTCCCGCTCCCCTCGCACAATAAATAAAGCTTTCCACTGTATGCACAGTTCCACCTCTTTGGGGAGAGAATAACATCACACTCGACTAGAATTAAAAATGTTTTGTTTTGTTTTGAATAAATAGTTTATGCCCCCAAAATGCATTTTTGGCCAGCCCAAAGCCAACTGTGAATCTGGATTGAGTCAGCCAAAATCATTTCAATTGGGGAGAAAAAAGGAACATGGAAGCTGGAGTCGCAAAGAAGACCATCTTCCACTTTTACCCGAGAGCATCCACCCAGGAGGGAAGATGAGCAATATGAATCCCTTTTTCTGTCCCAGTGGGATTCAGACACTCTTCCCCATTGCAGAGTACTCCAGCCACCATGCTACTGCTATTTGGGGATGGGTAGCACTGTATATAAATCATAGAAAATCAGGGTTATGCCTATTGCTACTGTCCCACTTTATATGGACTTCTAAAATTGATATCTATGTATCCACAGATAAAAAATTTCTAAAGGAAGAGGTCCAAGTTTGTATGCATTATTTTACAGTATTATATATATGCATATATATCACCTCTACCTTGAGTTCTGATATGTATTATATGTGCAGAATTCAAAGCAGGGATTTGAACCAGGGCCATTCATTTCCCAGGAGAGCACTCAAGCCACCAGGCGATCAGAGATCCTAAGGCAGTGAGTGGTAATATAGCACTGCAGCTGAAGGGACAGAGGCACCTCAAACTTCCCTGTTGCAACTGTTCCACGTTATGTTTAATACAGATTCACCAGCCAGGAGACAAACTCCTTAACAGTATGGGCATAATAGCAATATTGGGCACGTCTGCTAATACTGGAAGGCCCTAAGAACCCCAAAGATATTTGAGCTAGTTCACTGATGCTGAGGATGAGCGTTAAGCACCTACATGCCTGTGGTAATCTGAGCAATTAAACAATCTCTCTTGCATGGCATTCGTTACCAGAGTATCTGAATACCTTACAATGTAATAAAAGGCACAACCAATAGGCAAAGCTTTTATACTCTCTGCCCCGAGCTTTCCAACATAGTTCAATTCCTATTCCTATTTCCAATTCCTATTTCCTATCCTAATGGTAGCACACAGTCCTATTCCAATGCTATTAGTGCTCTTCTGCATTGGCATAATGTATGTAGCAGATTCTAATTAAAACAGCAGTTTCCTCTTTGCTGCAGGAAAGCAAATGTGGTCCCTGGCCCATAAATTTCCCTGTTGCTTCTATTGGCACAAGAAAACAGGAAGGACCTTCTGCAACAGCCATAAATTGGAGGTGAATGTAATGACATTTATGAGCATTGCATTTGCAAATGAGCGTGGGCTATTAAGAGATTTTAAACTATATATATAGATAGTTTACCACTGAACCCATTGCTTAAAAGGTTGTGGAGTTTTGTTTTAACAAATGAGAGGAGAATTTTTCATGCGGCAGTATCAACCCATGCAGACATCCCTAAGAAGACAGAAGCAAATAAGGGGAAATCTCCTTGTAACACCAGCAGGACCAGAACAATCCAGACCAACAGCTGGGAGTGGTGGAAAAACGTGGAAAAGGGAAGCCAGGATCCGGCCCCATAGCAGTTGGGGGTGGTGGGCAATTGTGGGGGGAGATACGGCCAAGCAATTGAAGCAGGAGCTGGCATGCTCTCCATGTGATGGCTTAGCTCTAACATATCCCAACATCTGATCTCCTGTTGCAAATACTAGTTTCCCCAAAAGCATCTTCACCCCTGGGCCTGGCTGAGCCCTGCCTCACAGCTAGGCCATACTTGATGTAAGTAGGGGGAGGAGGGACACCACTTGGACCCTCCTCGCTTTGCTCCCCATGTTGCTCAGAGCATTTGTAAACTCTTCCCTCAATCAGACTTTATGTCCCCCTTTCTTTTGTGGGGGAAGAAAAGTCACTTTCCAGAATGGCCTGCTGAGCCCTTCTGCTTTAGTTGCCAACTCTTGTTTGAATCTTTTCTGGGAGGTTTCATCACATAATGTCGCGACATTATTACACCGTGCAGTATAGTGCAGTTAGTAGACTAAAGAGACAATGCCAACGTGCCCACGACACACAACCCCAACCTGCCTGCGAACTCGTGTACATCGGTTATATATTACAGTTCATAGACTTTACACCAGGAAGGCAATTGCACTTTATTATTAAATGTAACCCCCCCCCACCACTGTATAAAAATGGATTCAACATTTTAATGAATACCATATCATTTATCTCCCCGGTGACTCTCAGCAGTCTCTGGAGATTTATATCTAATTCTTGGAGACTCCAGGGCAATCCTGGAGGGATGGTAACCCTATTTTGCTTGCCACAGAGATGTCTTTCAAAACGGCTACCGAAGCCTTTCCAGTGTCTGGCACACATGTAGTTGTGCTCACAGGACTCTCTGATGACCTCCCCCACAATCTAAAATGGAGTGGGTGAAAGCACGGCTGACTCCAAAATTAGCTTTTACGTTACGCGCCAGGGCTGGTGGAAAAGTTGGTTCATTGCTCCTCATCTCCAACATTAAGCACAAGGCCAAGTTCTCCTTACACACTCTCTTACACTGGCAGACCAGAGTGCAGCTGTGCAAGGACGTAGCAAATGTCAAAACTTATGGCTGCTCTGTAAAAATACGTTGCCGCAATCCAGTCCTCGTAATGCCAGACAGCACCGCTTATTTAAAAAGTTGTATGGGTGCTGTCGTGCCTATACCACAATCATTTTGATTGCAAGTTATCTCAGACGGGAACTTTCCAAACAGCTCCCAAAAGGAATCCAGCCCCAGACTGGGCATCCTAAGCATCCAGCCCCATAGCAATTGGGGATGGTGGGCAATGGTTGGGTATATAGTAAGAGTCAGCACACCCACACACTCTGCTAGAGGACTGGCCGGCTACCACCTAGACTGCCCATCAAAGCTGCCAGCAAATGTCAGTTCTGGGCACAGTGGGAGTGTTTGACAGCTGGACCCACAAGTCCCCCGGGGATAACAATCATCCGTCAATGACAATTATTGGTGCATCCTCCTCTCCGCTGGACTTAGCTGGGGGATGAAAGGCTTGCTTCCCATGCCAGCGCCAATCCGCCAAGAGCCACCGAGGGATTTTCAGGGTTCATGTTTATTGTGCAGAATATGCCTGCCACACGCTGAAAGTATTTTTATGTGCTCCTGAGTGCAGAGCGGCTCCTGTCCGTAGCGGAAATAATGCACCTTGTAAAAGCTAACTGCTGTGTAAATAAACACCTGCTCGATCACAGTAGCTCCCATCAAAGACTCGTTCCCAAAAAAACAGCTAAAAAAACAATGAAATGCAAAGAAAACCTTTAGAAAAAGACCAGGGAAGTTGGTTGTGTTTTTTTTTTTTCTATTCCTCCTTAAAATGTGGTAAGGTCAAGGTACGTGGTACAGATACAATTGCAGGGGCAGCAGGATTGTTCTTTACCCAAGTATTTTTTCCATAACCTAAAATTTTCCCTGTTGGGTTCTGGGCATTTGATCTCATCATCTCAGCCTTGATGATTTCCTGTTGCAATGAGAGAAGGTGATCCAGGGAGGGGTGTAACTACTGCTCATATAAGGACAGAGATATAGTTACAGTGCAGGGTGTGGGGGGGTTTCTTTTCTGCCAGGTGTATATTATGTGAAGGAACCTGAAAAGCTTCCTAGCAGCCCGTATGTGGGCATACACATGTGTGCACATCTATATGCGCGCACATACACACACACACACACACTTCAAAGGGTCCCAAAGCACTCTGTAAGTGATGGGCACCATATTGTATGTTAAGAAAGGCACTTTGGGTCCAAAAGCTTGTCCCACATCTCTCCCAGCTATATGGTTGGTCCAACAAAGTACATCAGCAAAAAAGCCATAGGATTTTATGTATTTTAAAAAAAGCAGTCTATGCAATAGCCAAGGAAAGTTGTGCATGCAGCCATTAGGTACTCGCAATGTGCTTTCAGCCATAAAGGCTCAAAGCATTTAGGGACTGCAATAAGGTGGATGTATCACAATACCGATATCCTCCAGACTTTCAGCAAGAGCTGAAAGGAAAGACATTCCTTAGAGGTCATAACATTTAAGGAGGACAGACCAAAGAAACACAGCTTAAAAGAACAGGTTTCTCACTGGCAGCAGCATTACACCCTTGGTGAATCTGGCCCAAGCCAAGTATTTCTGCCTATGGCTATTCACAAAGATCTACCTCTATTGCTGGGCCTTGCAGGCATTTCCTTCTCTTCCTCCAACCTCCATGATTTTTGGCTTGGTCCCTTGAGGGCATTGCTTCCAGAGGCATGGCAAATGCTTTCAGTTCCCCGGGTGGTTGGGTGAGGGTTACTGGAGACTGGGAGAGGAGGAAGAGGAGAAAAGCCACTGCTCTCTGCATAGCGAAGGCAGCTGTTACTGGACTCCTTGGAGCTGCTCCTTATGCCCCATTTGCTTCTCCCCCTCCCAAAATATTTGAGGTTACAGATCTGAGGAGCCTCCTTCGTGTACACTGTGCTGCTGAGAGCAATAGCAGCATTGCTGGAGCAGCAGGAAGCTTTAAGGCTAGAGGGATGGCTGAGACATGGGTGGTTACAGGAGCCAGGAAGCGATTTATCAGCAGGGACAAGGGTTCAGGCAGGGCCAGGAAGAGACAACACTTCCCTCTTGAGTCCCCTGAAGAATACCAAGAGGTCATCTGCTTCCAGCTAGGTAGCCACAACCAGGTTGTTACCTGTGCGGGGAGTTTATCAGGGCCAGCTGGGAGCTGAAGCCTGCCCACTGCCCTCTAATCTGACAGGTGCAGATGGTTACACATCACAGCATGAGCAGCAACCCCTCCTCAAGACAATTCAGTGATCAGGAAAGTCAAAAGAGGAGCAGTCCTTGAGGGTGATGCTGATTCACAGGTCTCCTATCACACAGACATCAAATATGCCACTTATACAATGGGCTTCAAGCCTGACCTGGAGAGATTTTCTATTACAGCTGGCAGAATAGTCCCGTTTCCATGGCCCAGGTAATACGAACTCTTTGGACGGTCAGATGGGGTATACTTGTGGCTGTAGTTTTTGTAACTAGGACACACTGCACATAGGTCATTGGTCAGCGAGCAGCTTGTAATAGCTTTTCCTATGTGGGCATGGTTTGCTCCGCAGCACGAGACCCTAGGACTGGCATGGATCTCCAGGGCGATCAAGTGAACGGTCCTGCATGGAGGCAGGTCTTTTTGTGCCTAAGCCATCACAGGCAAATACGTCCAGCCTCTTCTTGAAAACCCCAGTGAAGGATAGTCCACAATTTTAATTAGCTCCTGGAAAAATGAAAGACATCATGGATTTTCTACCTGTTGGATGGGATGAACTCCTACAAGACCCCCAAGGTAGGGGAGAGCACCACCTCCCTTGGAAGCCCATTGCAAATTCTGGAGGTGGTGCTCTTCCCTACCTTGGGGCATCTTTAAGAGGAGGCTGGACATGTACCTGGCTGGGGTCATTTAACCCCAGCACCTTTTCCTGCCCGAGGTAGGCGGTCGGACTCGATGACCTACTGAGGTCCTTTCTGACCCAAACATCTATGAATATATGAATAAGAGCTGCTCTGGGGATGGCCTTAGTGGTTGTGCTAAGTGCAGAAACCACCAGGTTAGGTTTTATGACTGGGAGAGATGCAGCTGACCAAGTGCTCAACTTTTTCCATGACGCGGAGCCATGTTGGAGCAGGAAAAGAAGCCTAAGGAATTCCAGCCAGAAGGCAAGGAAGGAAGGACTCAGTCCCCAAAACCTGTTTGGGGCTTTTGGGACACAATCCTTAGTTGGAGGAGCAATAAAACAAAACAATAACAAGCCACCCCCCCCCCCCCCCCCCCCCC
>NW_017729004.1:3323219-3325752 GCF_001723915.1 Gavialis gangeticus
CCCCCCCCCCCCCCCCCGACACTCTGGTCTTAGGGAAATGCGTCATCCAAGGAGTTCTTGTGTACAAGGGTCTACTTTGGTGCTTTCCACATCAGAGCCACCAACCACTCTCTTCAAGACCCCCGATGTACCACACGTAAAGATGTGGGGAGACAAAGGCATCACCCGGACCTCACCACTGCATTGACTGGATATTATATTAAAATATGCTCAGATGATCTGAAAAGGCCGTATCTACGTTGCTGGAAGGAAAAGCAGAACCCGCACAGGAACACCACCGTGTTAAAACTTAATGGTCTTCAAAAATTTCACCGTCTCTACATGACTCCAAACATGATGATCAGTTTGCTCCCTGAACACATGGGCAAGACCCTCCAGCCAGGTACCCAAGAGTTTCCAAATACCCACCCAGGACATCAGTGCACATCAGACAAACGCCTACCTCTAGCTGTGCCCAGAGCCCAAAGCTAAAGAGAAAGTGGAGTGAGAAGCCAAAAGCCCAAAATGCTTTCAGCCAGGGGGGATGGGGATTTCTTTGGCCTCTACAGGTTACTGGCAGAAGCTTTGGAGCTCAGAATTACCAGAAGTCTCTTTTACAAAGATAAAATGCCCCTTCAACCCATTCATGGGAAATGCACCCACTATTAGAGTATTAATGAGAGAAAAGAAGAAGTAGGAAGGATTTTGTTGTCCCATCCAAAAGATCATCTCTGTCTTCCTCTGGGTAGGGAAAGGAGCAGACTCTGCTCTTGAGATCAGTGGTGTGTATGTAATTACACCCACCCACCGAGCTGATTTCATGGCTTCACTGTAGCTTGATGAATGCAAATCCCCTCAAATATATCTCCCTTCAGCAAACCAGAGAGAGATTTTCTTCTGTATCCCACATCATGGGAGCTCTGCAGGGATTTTCTACGTACACTCTCCTATTATATACAAATGTGCTGGGGTGGGGGGCAGTTAGGTGTTTATTGTGATAAGTTGGAGGGAAGTTGCATTCCTCAGGCTATGCGGATGCCATGAGTTTGATAGACAAGACCTACCCAAAACAATAAAAACTCTCTCCCCCCACCCCACACAAATGTATCTTTTGTTTATGCAACCCATGTGCAAGTCAATGGGCAAAAGTCCATTGAAGGCACTGCAAGGTCTTGGGGCTGATTCTGCTTATTCGCAATGACTGCAGATCTTTCATATTATCCAGTTACCCTTGCAGAAGAATCAACACTTGTCTTGCAAATGAGATTTGCATACCATGCAATCAGATCTGCACAAGCCACAGAGGGCTGCAGCCAGAGGGCCTGCAAATTCTGCTGCAAAGGACTTTTCTCTTTATTCAACTCCCCCCCTACAGTGCATGATAATGAGACCAGTTTTGATCTTATTTCCCCTGAGATCAACCCAGACTAACTTTGTAGGGGGTCAGTTTTAATTGGAATTGTATTATTGTTACACTTATGAGCTAAGTACAGACTGTCAAAAAGCCCAAGGCTGAATCGATTCAATCTTCATGGGTTAATCTAAGCTGCATGGACTGAACCAATAAGCAAGAAAACCAATGTTCACTTTTGAGTCTGGAAATGCAGCCACGTGCCTGCAGTGGCCCAGGCCAGAAGCTGGGCAGCGTTAGAACATGTCTCCCTGCTCAGATAGAGCAGACAGCTTAGCCAAAGCTAGTCCACCCACCTTGTGAGCAGGGGTTTGTGGGGTAGTTGCAAAACATCCTGGGACACTGGAGGACTGTGGATGAACTTGAATCTGGAGGGAATCTGGCACTGAAGTTCAATAAACTGAAGAGATTGATGTCATATATCTTGACTTTAAAAAAGCTTTCAATCTGGTATCCCATGATCACCTCTTGGCGAAACTGGCCAACTGTGGCCTCGGGTCCACCACGATCCGCTGGCTGGGGAATTGGCTCCGTGGTCGGACCCAGAGGGTGGTGGTTGATGGAAGTCAATCATCATGGTGCCCTGTGACCAGTGGGGTCCCCCAAGGCTCTGTCCTTGGACCTATTTTGTTCAACATCTTCATTAATGTTATAGACATTGGAGTCAGAAGCAGGCTGGCCAAGTGCGCCGATGATACCAAACTTTGGGGTAAAGCGTCCACACCTGAGGACAGGCGGGTGATCCAGGCGGATCTTGACAGGCTCAGGAAATGGGCGGATGAGAACCTGATGGTGTTTAACACCAATAAATGCAAGGCTCTCCACCTTGGGAGGAAAACCCTGCAACATCCTTATAGGCTCAGTAGTGCTACACTGGCTAGCACTATGGACAAGAGGGACTTGGGGGTCAGGACTGATCACAAGATGATCATGAGCCTTCAGTGCGATGCTGCAGCTAGTAAAGTGACCAAAACGCTGGCTTGCATCCATAGATGCTTCTCAAGCAAATCCCGGGATATCATTCTCCCCTTGTACTCAGCCTTGGTGAGGCCGCAGCTGGAGTACTGCGTCCAGTTTTGGGCTCCACAATTCAGAAAGGACGTGAAGAAGCTTGAGAGAGTCCAGAGAAGAGCCATGTGCATG
>NW_017729004.1:3325762-3335107 GCF_001723915.1 Gavialis gangeticus
TTATCAGGGGTGCTCATCAGGATCTGGGGGAACGTTTGTTCACCAGGGTGCCCCAAGGGATGACAAGGTTGAATGGTTATAAACTCCTCCAGGACCGTATGAAGCTGGACATAAGGAAGAACTTCTTTACTGTCCGAACCCCCAAGGTCTGGAATGGCCTGCCTCTGGAGGTGGTTCAAGCACCCACTTTGAATGCCTTCAAGAGAAACCTGGATGTTTTTCTTGCTGGGATCCTATAACCCCAGCTGACTTCCTGCCCCTGGGGCAGGGGGCTGGACTCGATGATCTTCCAAGATCCCTTCCAGCCCTAATGTCTATGAAATCTATGAAACCAATTTAACCTAAATCAGTCAAGTCTGATACTACATCCATCCAGGTTTATCTTAAACCAAGTTTGGCCATTTTGAAAGTGGTTTATGTGAACTGAACTTCTGTTGCGTTACAGATTTGAACCGGTTTCTGATTACTTACACTGGTTTAGGTGTAATGTCTGTCCATAGCCATGCACCCCACCTTGCTGAACATTTTTTTTTTTTAAACAGAGTAGCTCATAAGGAGAACTAGTCAAAACAGAAGAGGGACATGCAAGTGTAAGACTAAAACATGCTGATGGAAAACTTCATATTGGCACTACAATTTTGGTCTTGGTGAGGGATGGGGAGGGGAGTTGGAAGGTAAATTTACACCAGTTTCCAACTATGTAAGAACAGAAACAGGCCTACTGGAGATTAGCTGAAAAGGCCCTAAGTCCTCAGGATTCCCATCACTGCCAACAACATCTAATTGGTTCCTACACATCAAACAGAGCTGGTTGGAAGTTATCCAGTGAAACGACTTGTCATCAGAAAATGCTGATTCGCCAGAAGTCAAGAGTGTTTTTCAGGACGCTCTTTCATGTAGAGCCTCAGTCAGAATTTATGAATAAAAAAATTAATCTCGACTTCATCTTTTTTTGTTTGATGTTAAGATCTGGAACGTTTTGACCCCGCAAATGAAATAAAACAAAACAACAAACAAACCATATTAAAAGCAAGGAGTTCCTGCCCTCCTCTACCATGAGACCTGAGAGCTGGGACTTCTTGTCACAGTTTGGGACACAAGATTTTTGAAGGCTCAGCCTTTTGGGAGGGACAGAAGTTGCTTCTCAAACGTCTGTGTTTCAGATAGTTTGTGATGGGTATGAGAGATGTTAGGCATGATGGATCCTGCTGGCTGAGAATTTGATAGGGCAGGAGACAACAAATGCCACTAACATAATACAGGACCTCAACTCTTTAAATGCATATCTTCCCTGATGACTTGTGTGATATAGTACCTGGCACAATGAGGCCTTGTGGGTTACAAGGGGAGTATTGAGTAAAAAGAGCAAGGGTTGTGGTGAATTTAGTCAGGTCCTCAAGATTTTTGCTATGGAAATCAGGTTATTTAGGGGAAAGACACAACTCTCACGCCCACAGAGGGAAATAAAGGGATAATCTGGAGTAATAGAAAAATGGGCTGGCAGGGTCCTTAGAAGGTCATGTCTAGCCCAACCCCCTGCCTGGGGCAGAAACAACCCTGTCTAAATTATCCCAGCCAAGTGTTTCTGCAACCTGCTCTTAAGACTGTCAAAAGGTTGCAATTTAACAACCATAAAGTTCTCCCTCCATCCTCTGTATAACAACCCATCAGGGATTTGAAGGCTTGACAAGTCTCCGTTGAGGCTACTCCTCTACAGGATGTCAGCGTAGAGGGGGCGGCTTCCCCAGAACCATTCCTTTCCTTCCCACCCATAATGGTGGAAAGCAGCAGGTGGACAGGTGTGTCCATTCTACCTGCTAATCCTTTGTCAGCCAGGAGCTGTGTGAAGCCCTGTAGCAGCAGCACCCACCAAAGTGAGGTGCATGATCCACCAGCAGGTTGACATGGGGCCACAGCAGTTTGTGCAGGAAGAATTGTAAATTCACAGAGGTGACCTAATTCCAGGGCCTGCTCTATAGTCCATTGATTCAGCTCAGTTTGAAAGCAGTCTCAGTTTGAGAAGACATCAATAAGAGCTCCTAAGCAAAGGAAGTAACCCTGTGTCCGCCTGTACTTAGAATGCATTTCCCAATATAAAGATGCTTATACTGCAGGATTGTTATTACAGGTGCAGGTGTGCATAGTGATACATGTTCAGGCATCTAATTAAACATGCCAGAGAGTGCAAATCTTGATAGATATCTGCAGTGTCCAATAGGCTGAGGCTTAATACCTAGAAGTAGAGTGCTTTCAAATTCCTCACGGGATTTCAGGTATGAAGTGCACTATTAGGTGAAGGACAGGGATCAATCATCGCATGCTAGAGGTAACTTTGGACAAAAAAAAAAAAATACAGTAGCATATTCCTAGATTCACAGTAGGTGCATCTACACATGCACATTTACTGCACAGTAACTGAAGTTACTGCACAGTATGGGCATGCATCTACATGTGCACACCCGTATTGTGCAGTAAAAGTGGCAGCTTACACTGCATCGTGCAGGTTACACTGCATCATGCAGGTATCAAATTTATGCCCAATTAGTTACTGTGCAGTAATACATGTGTAGATGCTTTACTGCACAGTAACATTGCCTGTGTGGACTGGTTTGGGACTAACTTTAGTCCCAAGTTAGTCCATGCATAGTGTGAATGCACTTCAATGCCTGCACATGTCTATTCCCACTTACTGCACAGTAAATTTAAGATGGCATAAATGCATGTGTAGACACACCCAATGCCTAGTTATTGTTCCAGTAAGGTGCAGCAGCGAGGCTGGCAAAACTAAGAGCAGGACCCAGTTCGGAGGGATCTGATAGCACAAAGTATTGACACCAACCTCATTGAAAAGAGTTTGATAAGAAAAACAGTACCAAAGAATTTGCACCAGAAAAGCAGCCAACAAAGGATACCTTTGCATAACCTCAGTCCTTGTTCCCAGGCAAAGTACCACAAATATCTTAGAGCAAACCCAAACTCCTACAATCAATCCTTGCTCACCACCACTGACTCCCCAACTGAGCATGAACCAAACAATTTATACTGAGTTCCCCACCCAGAATTCCTTGCAGGGCAAGGAAATCCTTCCCCCATATTTCTGGGTGAGTGACAAGTTGTCTAGCCAATCAACCCCTGCTTCTTCTCCCCCCTTAGTTCTCTATGGGCTTCACCCACATCTCTGTCATGACACATATTGCTGGTCTTTCTGTTTTTCTTCTCTGTCGCTCCCTGCTCTGCTCGTTGACCCCTGGCTGGCTTGCTATTTGAACACAGGATCAGGCCTTTGTAAATAAACCTGTTCATAACTGAGCAGATACCAAAGTGCATTGCAACAGGGAGTAGTGCTCTCTCCATGGTACAGAGGAGAAACCATTGCACAGAGAGGGGGAGTGACTGGCTCACTCCTAATTTGACTCTATCTGTCTTCCTACATGTTGCCTTACGAACAGCTTCCCTACACCCAGAAATCTCCTGCAAAGCCCTGTCCCAAAGAATCACCCCCAGGTGAAGACCCTTGATCCACAAGTTGAGTGAGGAGTTTATTATCAAAAGGCAAAGCAAGGCAGGGATTCCAGTATTTAATTAAGGGACAATTTTAAGGAGTTTGGGAAACCTTCTTTATTCTTGGTTTATTATGATCCCTGTGTGTCCCAAAATCCAGGCACAACCCAATAAAACACTGAGGTGGTTGCTCGATGGATGGCCAGCACATGGTAGGGATGTTTGAGGAATGTCTGCACGAAAATGAAAGTTGTTCATGGACACGTATGTCTTTGTCCAGTTTGCACCTTCTTTTATCACAATAGGGAGCCCCTATTCTGGGGGTTCACTTTGCTTACCAGGATCCAACACGATCTTTACTTTTCAAGCAATAGCCACGGGATCATATGGCAATAATTACTCCATTGCATCCAAAATACAGGCTGTCAGGACAAAAATATGCCTGGAATGTATTGTAATTATGTTACATAGGGGCATGTTTTCACTGATGGGAATGAACCCCCCTCCCCCCCCAAGCTGTACCATAATCAGGCTATAATGCAAACAGGATTCTGCTCAGATTGCTTTTGGCATGCATGGATTTATGCTATTTTAATTAAAGCCAGCTGGTGCTGGCTATATTTAGTGATATTTGGGGTTTCTTTTTTTTTTATATAATCTATTTGACTGAAAAGAACTTTAAAAAATAACAATAACTAGCAACTGCTGATTGCTGTCTGGTAATGAAAGACAGCAGTAATGAAAGAAAGAACTGGAGGAAATATAATGGAAAAGCATAATTGAATTGTGCCTAATGCAAAAAAAACAACAACAACAAACCCTATATACATGGGCTGGTAAGAGAACATTTTAGTCATGCCAAAGGTTGCAATTTAGACTTGTAAAAATTATTACCATGCAGTATACATGATTGGTGGATATGTGAAAAGCAATTTGGGTCTACTCCAATTCTTAGACAAGTGTCCACATCAGGAGAAAAAAATGCCATAACTCTTTTAATTCATATGTCTAGTTCTCTACTTAAGCAGCTTAATGTGATGTATTGCTCATTAGTTGTTCTACAGGATACTCTTTCTTCAGATGCTGCAACTTTGGGTGCCCCTCCAGACACCAGTTACAGAAATTACACATAAACCAGTATAAGGTATTGGAAACCAGTTCAAATCTGTAACACAACAGAGGTTCAGTGCACAGAAACTGCTTTCAAAATGTCCCAAACCAGTTTAAGACAAACCTGGATGGATGTGGTATCAGACTGAATTGATTTGGGTTAAGTCTGTTTAGTGAACGTCTTTCCCTGATCCCCTCCAGACTTAGGTTAACTCACAGTCTCCCCAGCATCCCAAGATGCTTTGCAGGGTGGGCAGGCTAGCCTTGGCCCAAGCCGTCTGCTCCAGCCAAGCAGGGAGGTGTGCTCTATTGCTGCCCGGCTTCTGGCTTGGGCCACTGCAGGCATGTGGCTGCATTTCCAGAATCAAAAGTGAATGTCTGTTCACTTGCTTATCAGTTTAGACTAACTAATCTATGCAGTTTAGACTAACTTGTGCAGATTGAATTGATTCAACCCTGGGCTTTTTGACTGTCCGTACTTAGCCTATATCTGTTTTCGGTTTGAGTTCCAGCTTAAAACAATAGTCACCAACTCTGATCATGAGAAAGTAGGGCTGGAAGGGACTGTATGGAGGTCATCTACTCCAGCCCCCTGTTTGTGCTCTGCGTTTTTTGTCCTTGGGCTAGTCTAACCCTCAACTGCTGTGGAGTCACAATGACATACCACGTCAAATATGGAGAAATGACAGCAAAATTCTTACATTTCAAGGTTGCTTCCATCTCACAGGTTTTGAGATGGACTCACTGTCTGTTGCTGTGTTTTTGTGGTGGTTTAAATCAATATTTTTATTTACATGTTATCCTTATCCTGATGGAGGTTTTTCTTTTCTTTCATTTTTTCTAAGCAGTGACTACAAGAAACTATTGGATTAAGACTACCATGAAACACTGGGAAGTGTCTTTAAGGTTAACACATTTCCCTGAAACAGCTTTATTTCTGAAAATGAGACCACTTTAAAATGGAAAAAGGTTTTATGCCAAGATTTTTGATCACGTGTATCTATTATGGCTCTGATAAAAAAAAATCAAAGAAAAGTAGCGCTAGCAGGGCCCTCAGGAGGTCATCTAGTGCAAGCCTCTCTTAAAGACATGATCATCCCTGTCTAAACTATCTGATTCAAGCATTTCTCTCACCTGCTTTTAACAACTTCTAGTGATGAAGATCTCACAACCTCTCAAGCTAATCGGCTCTGATACTTACCCACCCTCAGAGTTACCAAGTTCTTCTTAATATCCAACCCCAATTTCCCTTGTTGCTATTTAAATTTGTTATTCCTTGTCCTGTCCTTGATGGCCACAGAGAATAGTCCAACCCAGTGGCTTTCCACCTGTGGTCTGTGGACCCCTGGGGTTCTTCAGACTGTCTAAGGGGTCTGCAAAAGATCACTTTGATGAATCAGAAGTATGCGAATACCCACACTTACAATTCAAAGGGGTCCATACTTCCATTTGAAGTATTATAGGGGTCCGCAAATGAAAAAAAAAAAAGGTTGAAAACAACTGGTCTATCACCATCCTCTTTATAATCACCCTTCATGTATGTCAAGACTGTTATCCATTTTCACCTCACTCTTTTCAAGGCTACATAATCTTAGTCCCTCCCTACTATTTATCATAAATTGTGTTTCCCAGACCTGGAACTATTTTTACTCTTTGCTGGACTCTTTCCAGTTTTCCTATGTCTTTGATGAGCGGAGTTACCCCACAGTGCTCCAGGGGAGCCTTCGTCAGTGCTAAATGCAGTGGAAGACTTTCCCATGACTTGCAGGTGATACTCCCATTAAAACAACCCACTATGGTATTGGCTTTTTTTTTGGCAACAGTAGTACACTGTTGACTGAAATTCAGGTTGCAGTCCTCTATAACACCCCCCTCCCCCCCAGATCATCACCCAGATGTCCGAGTTACGGCTGTCACTTCACACAACACTTTGAAAGTTATGGGCAAGGACCTGAGGTTCAGTGAGGGTGTGAGTTTTACAGCTGAAAATGCACATGAGCTCCATCGCCTTTTTATGAGACAATGGAGAGCAAAAGCACTGCCATCAGTTTATACTTACTCTTTCCTTCCTGACACCAGCTGTAAGCTATGGTGACAAAGTGCTTTACCCTAAGATGTGCAATTCTGTTCTATGTATGGTTGTTCTTGTTACAGATGTTATTCAAAGTGACACAGCTGGGGCAAGTTAAAAACTCTTAACGCTCTTTAAATTCTTGGAAAACCCACCTGGCAAAATCTCTCTGACACACTCATTTTCCTTATTCTTTTTTAATTAGCTCTCCTAATTGGTATGTGTCAGGAAAGTGTACAACATAAACGGTTATGGCATGAACACTAGTGAACCCCCTCATGAACTCTGAGCAATGGTAGGTTGTTATTTTGTAAGGTGGATTGTCCATGAGAGAAGGGCATCACATATGCCCTGCCAGCACCAAAATCCAATATTTCCATTGAATCCATGTCACAAGGTTCATCGTAGCTGATGGGAGGCCCTCTAAAGTTTTGCAGTTAGGTTTTGGCTCAAAAAGTAACCCACAAAACCCAGAGTTGATAAGGAAAGTTATATGACTCTTGCTTTCCAAGTTGCAGACCACTTCCATCTCCAGGACCCCAACCCTGCCATCTGGAGAACTTGCTACCTTTGTCCATCTTGCTACCTTTGTCCACTTGACCCCAGCGCTCTTTCCTGCCCAGAGCAGGGGGTCAGACTCAATGATTGAATAGGTCCCTTCTGACCCTAGAAATCTGTAAAATCTATGAACTCTTCCTCTTCAGGCCACAAACTTGTGCTATCTGAAACTCCAGAGACTTGGTGTCTGCTCAACTATCCTATCAGAAAGTAACATGGGAAAACTAGAGAAGACCTATGGCCAACTAGAAGTGGCCCTAACCCAACCCGAACCTTGAGTTCAGATGTTCATCCAAGTTCTAGTCCATAAACTTCCTGTATCGCTCTGGCCAAATCATTTTCTCTCTGTCCCTTGGCAATAATAGCTCATGATAGCCCTCCCTCCTTTCACAGAAATGTTGTGAGGATACAGAAAGACAAAGTTGTGAGGTTATAGAGCAGGGCCAGGCAAAATCTGGCCCACGGGCCAAATCGGGCCCATGAGAGATTCCATTTCCCAGTAGCCCCTGCCTGCATTGCTCGGGCCAGTTTCCATGGAGACATTGGGAGTGGTGGTGCCATGATACCACTGGTCAGGGTTTCCATGGAGACCAGCCCAAGCCGTACTGGCAGAGGTTGCTGGGAAATGAAGTCCAGCTGTCGGCCAGATCTACCAATTTGCCCACCCTTGCCATAGAGCAACACGTAACAGAGAGAGCGGTGGAGGAGGGCTGAAGTGGCATGTATGGACACATGATGAGCAATGAAAACTGACTAAAATTTTGTTTCATATTTCATAGTGCTTAGGGACAGAAGGGACCTAAATAGATCATCAGGTCCGACCCACTGTCCCGGGCAGGAATGGGTGCCGCGGTCATATCACCCCAGCCAATTATCTGTCCAGCCACCTAATGTCACCACCCAGAGTCCAGGGCTAAACCCCTGTCCCCCCTGCCAGCCTGGGACAGCTCCCCCCTGCTTAAACTGCTGCTGTCCTGGGCAAACATGTAGATGCTGCACCTGGGAGCAACTGACTCTGGCTTGAACTGCTTTGGAGTTTATCATGTTACATTAATAGCATATGTAGCTGCACCCAGTATAAATTCCCCTACAGCTGCTTAGTTTCTTTTGGCTCTTTGAGTTACTGATGGACAATGAGACAGGTTTCGAGAAAAAAAATATATATTTTTTTCCTCCAGACACTAAACAGAGATGTCTGAAGAACTGTAGGTCCAAATCATGTTGCAAATCAACATGGCTCTGTTGTTGAAGACAGTGGCCCCACATCAAAGTATACCAGCTGAAGAACTCAGTGAATAATGTAATGCACTTCTCATAATGCATTCATAATAGTCTAAAAGAGAAATGGGTTAAGAAAGTAACTGTTATCCCAGGAGAAAGTCAAATGCAGTACGAAGCCGGTCTGCTCCAGGGAATACAATTTGGACATAGGCTTTACTTGTTACATACTGCTGGAACAACACAGCTGACATCACAAGGGAGAAGTGTCAAGCTAACAGTGTGCATCACAAGAAAGCTGCTAAAGAAGCGATTCTGTGTTACAAGGCTCCTCTGATGAATCAGTGTCCTTGTGAAGGTAATGTTTCTTTATAGCTCTGCTCTCCCCCTTCTTATCCCTTGGGGATGTTTCTAATACTGTTTTAGAGCACGAGTAGCCACTACTGGACTCGAGTGGTTTGTAGGGATAGGGGATAAGATGCTTTCAGCTACATATTACAAGATCCAGGTTATTTCCATATACTCATACAGGTCTTAATCCAGCAAAGCATATTCTTAATATTAAGTGTGTAAGCAGTACTGTTCCCTATAATGTAATTTAGACATGTAGTAATGTGCTTTGCCTGATTGCAGTCTTATTGTTAAACTCAAGTTGTGGCCATATCTGATGGATGGAGCTATCTTTCCTCTTACTGTGTCATTTTAGTCTCTTCTTGCTTTAAAAACTGAGGTTCACTGTCTGACAAATGCTACAATAGGTGCCTAGCTGATTTGTACCATGAAATCTGCACAGCTGCAAAACAAGATAAACTGGGTGGGGAGTACCCTTTCTATAGCAGTGCACTGGATATCTAATATAAACTGTCTGACACGGGAATCATGTTCCT
>NW_017729004.1:3335118-3337349 GCF_001723915.1 Gavialis gangeticus
CAGGAATGGGTGCCGCGGTCATATCACCCCAGCCAATTATCTGTCCAGCCTCCTTTTGAAGACCCCCAAAGTAGGAGAGAGCACCGCCTCCCTCAGGAGCCCAGTCCAGAGCCTGGCAGCCCCCACTGTAAAGTAATGTCTCCTGATGTCCAGCCTGAACCGTCTCTAACAATTTATGGTCGTTATTCCTAGTAACTCTGGGTAGTGCTTGGGGGAACAGAGCCCCCCCAATTCCCACTGGTCCCTCCTGGTGAGTTTGTAACAGGCCACTAGATCCCCCCTCAGCCTTCTCTTGTGGAGGCTGAACAGGTTCAGGTCCCATTACCTCTCCTTGTAGGGCCTGCCCTGCTGTCCCCTGATCATGTGAGTGGCCTCCTCTGGACCCTCTCCATGTTGTCCACATCCGTCCTGAAATGGGGTGCCCAGATCTGGACGCAGTACTCCAGCTGTGGCCTGACCAGTGTCGCATAGAGGGGAAGGATCACCTCCTTGGACCTGCTCGAGATGCATCTGTAGATGCACAACAAGGTGTGGCTGGCCTTCCTGACCACTTCCTCGCATTGGCGGCTCATGTCCATCCTGGAGTCAGCAATGACTCCAAGATCCCTTTTTGCCACCATGTTGACAAGAAGGGAGTTTCCCAGCCTACATGTGTGTTGCAGGTTCCTTCTCCCTAGATGCAGCACCTTGCACTTGCCTGCGTTGAACTCCATCCTATTCTCATCTGCCCACCTCTGTAATTTGTCAAGATCTAGGTGGATTTTGTCCCTCCCCTCCAGCATGCCCACCACACCCCACATCTTGTTACCCCAACTTTTTTCCCCCAATGAGAAATAACTTTGCAGAAAACCTCTGGTTTGTGTGAAAAAGAATCCATTTCTGTCTACAAGTTTTGAGTTCTCTTTACACAAACAAAATATGTTCAGGTATTATTTTGCCAAATACTGAAGAATAAAAAAGTTTGGGTTTCAGGTGAAAACCCAGAACATTCTGCAGATGTTTAAGAATGAGCAGTGTTGAAAAAAACTGCTTCTTGACCCCAGCTTGCTTCCTGCACAATGTTCATCATCTCTCCAATGACAGAATTGTAAGGCCCTAGCATCTCTTAGGAAGTATCCAGAAAAAGGCTCATTGTTAGAGACAACTGTTCTCCTTGGCATGGCTCCAGTTACGGAGAGCTGAGCCTCATAGACGCACATGGCCTGACTCCCCAGCTTGGATTCTCCGCCAAGAACATGCCCTTTCATCAACTGCACTTGACTCTCAGCTCCCGAGGTCACTGAAAGTCTGAGATGATGCGACCAAAAAGCAAAGTGAAAGCATGCTGCTGTCATAAATCTCCCTGCAGGCAGCTGGGATGAAAGGCAATGGAAAGAGGGCACAAGACTCTGCAGACGCATAGATGCAAATAGCAAGCAGATGACGACCATGTCATTGAAAACAGCTCATCTTCTTATGTTAGTGGCCCAAATGCTTGGACAATGACTGTCCTCTGCGAAACTGGATTGGAAGTTAGGTGTGAATGCCATGCAAGAGAGATGCCTTGATGCCAGCAAAGCTTGAGGCTGCTAAATTCAGGGGCGCAACCTGAATTGGTTTAATAAACAGTTCCAGCCCCTGAGGATCTATTTCTTGCCTGCATCAGTCACGGGATCTCACTTCCAAAAGGGATAACTTGATGGGACTCATCTCTCCCACCCCTGTTTTGGAGCAGGGCTAAGTTTAGACACGTGGCTTAGGTAGAGATTAAAGCTCCATGGGGCAGCTGCATTAGTTGCTTTTAAGCTGACTGCTCTAATCAACAATATTAGAAATGTGGTTCGAGGGAGGGCTGTCCATGTTGTGACCACCTGGTGCTGTATAAGGATCTTACAGAAGGAAATATCATCTGTGTGTAACTGCAGCTGGCAGAGCATGAGGCTTTGTCCTGCTCAGATTCACATCACCGAGTTGTACATCTGTTGCTACTTCCAACACAGGGATTGGGGTGGGGTGGGGTGGGGTGGGGCAGACATGTAGGTCCCCGAAGAGGCAGGTAGATGCCTGCACCCACTATTTAGGGGCCACTGACATTTTCAAAGCTACATCTCAGGAGCTGCCTCCTCCCCATAAAAGCCACAGGCACCTGAGTGCCCACAGGTCAGCACTAGTAAGAGGGTGCGATGTGCAGGCTATGCTTGCTGCCCGCAGGTTGCAAAGCAGTTTTTCACAGTAAGGCTTAAGTAGTGCTT
>NW_017729004.1:3337444-3337747 GCF_001723915.1 Gavialis gangeticus
GGGGGGGGGGGGGGGGTTCTCTTTCTTCCAAGGCACTGGGTACCAAGACCCAAACCTGGCACCACTTACACACTGGGGTCAGGCCTACACTGCCCACACCCTGCATGCCAGGATCAGACCCCAGGCTGCCCTGTGAGCCCAACATAGCAAGAAGGGCCCAGGGCTCCCTATAGTTCATACATTTGCCATCAGGGAGGCATTGCCACTTATAGTTTCATAGTTTCATAGATTTAGGGTCGGAAGGGACCTAGTAGATCTTCTAGCCCGACCCCCCGCCAGGGCGGGAGAACAACAAAACCCCAA
>NW_017729004.1:3337878-3365076 GCF_001723915.1 Gavialis gangeticus
CTTGTGCCCATTACTCCTTGTTATGCCAGCGGGCGCTAGGGGAAACAGCGTCTCCCCCAAACCCTTCTGGTCCCCCCTAGTGAGTTTATAGATGGTCACCAGGTCCCCCCTTAGCCTTCTCTTGTGGAGGCTGAATAGGTTCAGGTCCCGCAGTCTCTCACTGTAGGGTCTGTCCTGTTGTCCCCGGATCATGCGGGGGCCCTCCTCTGGACCCTCTCCATGTTGTCCACATCCCTCTTGAAATGGGGCGCACAGAACTGGATACAATACTCCAGCTGTGGCCTGACCAGCGTCGCGTAGAGGGAGAGGATCACCTCCTTGGCTTTACTCGAGATGCACCACTTAGATGACTCTAGGAGAGGGTGCCTAGCTGAGGGTGTCCACAGAGAGACACCCACCTCTGGTCCATCAGCTAGGTGCACTGGATCAGTGCTTAGGCTCCTAACTCTCCTCTCCTCTCCTTACCCCTCTTCTCAGCTTATCAGTTCTGGCTAGGGAAGGTGGCTTCTTGCTCAGACACTTGGCTGCTGACAATCCCAGTCTCAGGTACCCAAACCATACAGGCAGTACAGGCAGCTTTAAACTGCCCCACACAGGGTGAGAAATCCCACTCGTCATGGATAGATGACTGACAAGGGGTTGCATGTTGCTCAGTGAAGGCTCCTAAATCCCCTTAAAATGCTGGCCCTTAGTCCTCTGGCCCAAGAAGCAGCATCCCATGCTTCTAGTACAAGAGGAAAAAGAACTGCAGTGGATGGAGGAGGTACCCAGATGCAGAGAGCAAGCAGAAGAGGACTGAGTGGTAGCAGATGGCTTGTCTTCTTAAGTTAGTGGCCCAAATGCCAATACCAAGGCTGCCCTCAGAGAAACCAGATTTGAGTCTGAGTGCAAATGTAGTGTAAGGGAGACACCTGGATGATTCACAGCTGGGGGCTCTGTATAGGGAGGGAAAACCATGCAGCCATGCCATGCAGTTGCAATGCAGAGACAGATCAACTTGGTTAGCTGTTAGTATGAAGTCATCCCTTGACCTATGAAGGCAGGGTCAAGTTTCCCAAACCCCTATTCTCACCAAGGCACCAGGTCTTGCAATGGACCCAGACACCAGCTGTGCCCCCTCATCAACACCAACCACATCTTCATAGGAACAAACAACGTGGGTTATAACATCAGGGGTTCATGCACCTGCTCCTCTACCAGTGCCATATATGCCATCACCTACTTATTGTGTCCCTCTGCTGTCTACACTGAACAGACGGTGTGATCCCTGTGTGAAGGAATGAGTGAGCACTGATTTGACAGTGATTCCAGGAAGACATGCAAGCCTGTGCAGAGCACTTAAACCTCCCTGGATGTCCCATTATTGACCTCAGAGCAGCTGTTCTCAAACAGCAAAACTTTAAAACCAATTTGAATGGGAAATGTTGGAACAGGAAGCCATCCACAAACTGGATTGTGTTAAATATGGTCTAAACTCTAAACAGAGACTATGGACTCTTATCACACTACCTGGGTTCGTTTTTATGACCCCTATGGGTTTACTGCTTTGCTTTGTCTCTTTTGCTACTCCTCTTTGTCCTCCTCCCTGTTCTTTGTATTTAAATCATGCTTTATATTTGAATGCCGTCTCCCTGGAAGTCCTTTCGTGGCATCTGATAGAGCGAGTTGGTGCTTATGAGAGTGTATGCATTTCTGAATTAGTGTACAAGGTGCAACTCTGCCCTGTCCTCAATGAAAGAGCAGTTCAACCAAATTTCAGGACTGGCAAAATTAGTTGGGCTCATAGCCCTAGAGCCTAGGGGTGAAAACCAGCAAAATGGTATAATATCGATGTGGCCCCGTGGTGCCTTTGTGGGGGGTCTGCCACCCCAGCATCTGATCCCCTCTTCTGTGGTCCCACCCATTTGCCAGCTGTTTCCCAGCCCCACCTCACCGCCGGTCTCTCGCCTGCCACAACTTTGATATTAACTTGCTTGTTGTTGGGGGAGGCAGTCCCTGGAAATGGAGGTAGCCTCACTGGTCATCTTGCCTGCCTGGCTAAGCCAGCCTCCCACTGGGGGCCTGTGCTCTCCTTCAAGTGCTTCCCCTTTAAAGGGATGCTCCCACATCCCAACATCACGACAAGAGTCGTGAAGTCACTGAGCACCTGTTGGGGCTTCAGTGGTTGCAGCCTTGGCTCCCTTTTTCTCCTGCTGCACCCTCAGCCTTTCTTCACTAAGACCTCAGCCCCTGGGTATCAGCTCTGCCTTGGCAGCAGCCTCTCCCACCCCTGTATCCACAACCCAGTCCTCAGGTCTTATGTTCAAAACAGAACATAAATGCAAAAAGATAGTCTCCCTTTCTTAGGGTAAATGCAGCCCACAAGCCCTGCCTCCATCAGAGCCATCTCACCCCAGCTCCCCTGGCTGGCTTGGGTGCTTACCTGCCCATCTCCAGCAGCCCCTCTCTCCTGGGAGCTTCTCTCCCTGTTCCACGAAGGGACCCTTGCATAGTCCAAGAATGGGGTTATATCCCCCAAGCTCAGTTTACTTCCAGCCTTGTGATCAGATGGTCTGCACCCAGGGACCACGTGCAGCTAATTGCCTCATTAGCCATCTGAGCTTTTTAGTCCCTGGCTCAGTCCACCTGGACCACAACTCCTTGTTGCCCTTCCTGGCTCAGGGTTTCCTACCTTCCTAGGCCTTCCTAGCAACAGGGTCAGGGGTTTCCTGTTACAGGCCCCTTTAAGGATATCTATTCATTTTTCTAAAGCATGAGTGCATTCATGAGCAGACCGAGGATTTTGAAAAGGGGGTATATCATTACATATAACACATCCCATGTTTTTCTCCAGTTAAAGAGAAACTAGGACTTTATTAACATGCTACGGGTCTGGCACTACATTATTCAGTTAACAATAAAACCACAAGCAAATGTAGCTTTATTGCAATGTGCACTCATTTCTTGGATAACATATTAAGCTTAAAAACACAAACTCAGGGAAAAATAGGCAAGAGCTGGGGTTTCATTAGTCCTGCGATCATTGTAGTTAAATGTCCAGCTCTTATTCAGAGTCATAAAACAAACACTAATCTACCTGCGTGTCTTGACAGTGCTTCCAGTACTTCAGTGTCAGTCATTTCTACACCTGAATTACTATCACCACACCTGGGTGAAAGTTTTTTTAGCTAGAACTACAAGTAGTCCACAGGGCTGTGAAACAGAAAAGAGATATCCCTGGGAATGGCTGAAAACCAGCAACATTGCAAAAGAAAGGTTGGTTTGAATAGTGGAAAATCAAGCCCATTAAAAATGAGAGTGGGTCGTTAACACCTGTGAAATGAAGGGAGATTAGAAAGAGTCATGAAGTCAATTGACTCCTTCAGAGCTGCCTAAATAGAAAGGCCACTGCTTCTCTCAGGCAGTTGGTTTGAAAGTTTGGATGAAGCAGGAATCAAAGGCACAACTGCACCCCCTGAATCTGTTTGAGGGCATTGTCACCATTTAAAATGGACTTGAAAAGTGGTTCAGCTTAATGCCTAAGAAAGATAGGAAATGATGCCAGAACCTTAAAATGTTCTCAGAGGAAAAATAATAGTTGGGAAGAGTTCACCCTTAGTTCAAGGATAAAAACAAGCATGGGTCAGGGTCATTTTTTCCATAAACTATTCTGTCTTCCTATTATCATCATTGTGATGGGCTATTAAGGCAAGGATTTGTCCACTTGGGGATATTAAAGATCCCATGGGTTTTGTCCCCAGTGCTGGAGCATTAGGGTCAGCATCGTGTTAAAATCCAACCTGGGTAGAATTCATTCTCTCCCTCACTGGGGTTTCATTGGGACACTGTTTTTTGTGTCCTGTTCTCAACTGTTGTATATTGATAATCCTGTGGCCCATTTTACTGTAGAGAAGGCTGCAGTTCAGAGATGAGTGGAATCACTCCTGGGTAGAAGTTCGGTAGGTGCGGTAATAGCACGGTCTACGCTACCTCTCTGCTGAGCCTTGGGCTGCCCCCAAGAAACAAGCCATGCCTCCTGCTTGAGAGGTAGGACCTCCTCCTTGAGAGGTAGGACTCTCCACTGGGCCATTTGGTAGAGTCCCCTCTATTGCTGGTAACCACTTCCCCATGCGGCCTATGCTGTGGAATTGATGGGCTTGCTCATGGGTGAACCAGGAGGGAGGGGCATGGTTTTCAGAGGATAGGTGATTGCCACGTTAAAAGGTGCCAGACTAAGAGCTCTGGGCACCCTGGGTAGACATTTAAACAGAAAGCTGGGGAAGTGAACAAGGAACACTAGTCTCAAGTCACAGCAAGGGAAGTTTAGTATATATATTAGGAAGAATTTTCTCACTAGGTTGGCAGTAAAGCATAGCAGAAAGTTACCCAGAGAGGTGGTGGGATCTCCATCCTTGGAGGTTTTTAAGGCCCAGCTGGACAAAGCCTTGGTTGGGACTCATAGATTCATACATTGTAAGGGGCTGGAAGGGACATCGGAAGATCATTGGGTCCAGCCCTTGCACTAGGCTGGAAAGACAACTGGGGTCAGGTGGCCCCAGCAAGGTGACTATCTAGTCTCGTCTTGAAGATGTCCAGGGTAGGTGATTGCACCACATCTGGAGGGAGCTTATTCCACAGTCTGGACACCCTGACTGTGAAGAAGTTTTTCCTAGTGTTAAGCCTGAAATAGTCTTCCAGGACTTCGTGGCCATGAGTCCTGGTTTTCCCCAAGGGTGTCTTGGTGAACCGTTGTTTGCTTAGCCCTTGATACATTCCCCTGATGTAGCGGTAAGCCACTATCAAGTCCCCTCTCAGCCTTCTCTTCTTTAGGTTGAAGAGTCCCAGGTCCCTCAGCCTTTCCTTGTATGTCTTGTCTTGCAAGTCTCTGATCATACGGGTGACCCTTCTCTGGACTCTCTCAAGCTTGTCCACATCTTTGTTGAAGTGTGGTGCCCAGAACTGGACACAGTACTCCAGCTGTGGTCTCAGCAGTGCTAAGTAAAGTGGAAGAATAACTTCCTTGGATGATCTAGTTAGTCCTGCTTTGAGCAGGGGGTTGAACTAGATGTGGCCTCCTGAAGTCCCTTCCAACCCTTATTTTCTAAGATTCTGTGATTCTGTAAGTGACAAAATGTAAGAAACCCAGAAAAGCAGCCACTGACCCTTCTCATGCCCTATCCCCCATCATCCAATAACCATGCATATAACCACTACCTACACATTTTTTCTCTCTCTTTCATATACATGCATGCATGTACAAACCCATACCCATGCGCACACAGCAAACAGAAGTTCAACCCTCCTATGCCTTGGCTGTCCAGCAGTGACCTTTCAACCACATTGGGTTGGTCAATGCTTTCATTCAATACAATATCATGGGGAAGGGAGCATTTCAAAGGGAAGAGGTCCTTGTAGACAGCATACTGCTTATGGAAAGGGGTCTGCTTTGAGTGGCCTCACCATAATTAACTACAGTGGTACGTACAGAGTAGAGAGGACCTGTGATAACAATGCAGTTGGAGCAGATGATATTTTGTGTTTGGACAAAAGTCTGTACATTGATAACCACCTGGCCCACCTTGTTGTAGAGAAGGCTCTGGTTCAGTGAGTGGACTAGAGTTAGACTAGATCATGGGTGTTCAAACCCTGGCCAAATCCAGTGTATGGAACTATGTCATCCACCTGGTGGGACTCCCCAAATGTCTCGAAATTTGGCAGTGGGGAGGTGGTGATGGCATGAATTGCTTCTCCCTGCTGCCAAATTTCTGGACCACTGGGGAGCCCCCATGGGTTGGATAACATGGGTCTGTGTGCACCAGATCCTACCAGTGCTTGGCCAGATCTGGGTACATAGCTTGGGCCAGGGCATGGGATTAGGCCAGCCCACTGGATCACACCCATGGACCGATCCCATGTGCTGACCCTTATCAAGATCTGGCCTACAGACCAACTCCGTGCCACTCTTCCAGCTCATGGGGCCAGAAGGGTGGCTAGCACTGGACTAGATGATCAGGAAGGTCCTGTTTAGCCTTTACTTCAGAGCTGCTTACCTATATACACTAGCAAAACATCAAGATTTTCCATGAACATATTACCTACAGATGCAAAACCCAATCTTACCCAAACTTCCATGAGATTGCAAAACCAAGCTGTGAAGCTCTCCTGATACATTGCCTTTGGCATCCAAAAAATAGAGATGTGTGTAGAAGAAGAAGAAAACAGGAAAGAACTATTAACCAAGATTTGCACATTTAAGAAAGATATGCTTAGGTTGTTTCAAATCTTTGCTAGCCTCTCTGTCCATAGAAGTGCAAAAACATCATCTTCCCCTTCACCTTCCACCCTTTCCCCCTGATGTCAGACAAGATTCTGGGCTAGGTGGATCTATGGTTTGACCCAGTAAATGGCAGCTCCTATGTTTTTATACCTGTCAGGAAAGAAGGAAAATGGTCTGCTACAGCAAAGGTACAGTGGGGCATCTGGGGGGTGCAAGGGTGTGGTTGCACCCCCCTTTCACATGCTAGTGGCTCAAGTCCACCACTGGCACAGACACCTGAGTTCCCTCCAGAGACCAAGGTATGGCTGGAGCTCTGGATGGCAGCAGATATCTGGGGTGACCAAGCAGGAGGAAGGTGAGGGGATGGGGATGGTGGTTTTGGAGAGCACTGATGCCGTGCCCAGCTGGGGCAGGGCAGGAGGAGCTATGGGGCTTCCCCTCCCTCCAGGTCAGCTATGGACAGTGCTGGCAGTGGGTGCATTACCCTTCCAACACCCAAAGGCCTGATGGAGGGGGGAATGGGAGGGGAAGTGAGGTTGAGTACTGGCAGGGAAGGGGTGCCAAGTAGGGTTGAGTTTGGGGGAGTCATACTTACTTTAGGGGCTCAAAAAATCCCCAGAAGTTGCTTTTATGGCTCTGTTTGCCCACTGAGGGGGGGCATGGCAGAAGCCACCCCTGTAGTGCCAGTCACATCATCTGTATCTTCCTTTTTCAAACCCAAAATCTGCCCACGTAGGTATGTGGAGCCATGCCTGGATTTGAACACCCCTGAGCTTTGAGAAAGCCTGAGCCCAAATCCTTACACTATAGCTGGACTCTGTCCCTACCATAAATCAATCCTCCACCTCTATCTAAAGACCTACAGGCTTTGGAGAAATTTGGGATCCCAGGTTTGATGGATGGCTCATCCCTTTGCTGTGCCACTGCTGATGACCAGGGATCCTGGTTTTTTCCTCTGATTTAACACCCCCTCCCATCATTTTCAGACTCTAAAAAGTATTTTTTCCATGATTCAAATGAAACACCACTAATATATATATACACATATACATACATATATACATATACATATACACATACATATATATGGGTATATATATGTGTGTATATTGGTATATATATATATATATATATATATAGATATATATATAGATATATATATAGCAGCATTGCATTTTAATCATGGAAAAATGTGGATTTTTGGGTTACTTTTTAAAATCTGAAAACGGGGGCTTTTTAAAAATCAGACACAACCAGGATCCCTGCTGATAACCCCAACGCCTCTCCTTAAGTGACATGATCCGTCCTATAGCAGCCTGCACTTCCAAGAGCTCAGAAAGGAGGCAGGGATGATACATATATCCCCACAACCAGGCCAGTGCCTTTGCGAGCCAGTGCTGCGCGAGTATTGTTCCCTTGCTGCTGCGGCTGCTGCAGATTGTATTACAGCTCCGAAGAGTGGGGTTGAATTTCACAACTGAGCCAGAAATTCCACCGAATGAAAAAGGCAGTCGTGTATTTTGGGAAGCACATTACTGTACATGTGTGACATCATGAGAAAAAAATCCCACTCCTGTGTGCCAAGCCCTGGTGGAAATCCTATTAAAAAACATGGAGATCAACATCAAATAAATTCATCGCCATTAGCAAAGTTACTATGCAGGAGACCACAGGGATTATTATTTATTATTAATTAATAATCACTGCTGAGTCTTGCAGATGCACTGTAGCCAGCCAGTGAAGGGTGGGGTACAGATTAGAAAGATGGCCCATGTATATATGGTGTTAGATGATGATTTGGGAAATCTGGGTTAGCAGTGTTATGTATGATCTTGGTCAAATCACTTATGCTCCTTCTAAAGCAAGGGTATCCGTGCCCCTTTCTCTGCTTTGCCTATTTAGATTGGACTTTCTTCCCAACAAGGTTTTTCTCTGCCTGTGGAAGTAGTGGTAGGCTGTAAGGATTGCTGCATGGGAATAAATTAGAGACACAACTCCTTCCCCGTGTTGTATTGTTCTGAACTTTACTTCTTATGGACAATAAATCATTGGGATTTTTAAATTGCCATTTTAGCAAGAAGCCAAGCAGGGCTTTTCCGCTAACTGCTCACTTCCCGTCTTTTTCTAGGGGGAGGCCAAATCGACAGCAGAATTTGAGCCCAGTTTCTTCAGCGCGGTCAGCGGTAAATAACTGAGCCTGCAAACTAGAATTGGAGTCGACTCATAAACCTCAGCCACCGGCAGTGATGCATAATTCACGCTGGAGAATAAGAATATACAAAGGCTGATTACTTTCCATCTCGCTTTGTCCTCTCTAGACATTTCCGACAATGTGTGCAGAATAACGCGCCGGCCAGAACATTTCCTGGTCCCTTGCAGTGGGTGGTGTGCTCCGAAGCATAAATATTTTGTCTTGAAGGGGTCAGGTTCAAACTCTACAGGGGATCCATAGAGTCCTTAGGTTTAGCAGGGAGGCTGGGGTGGTGCGGGTGCTAAGGAGCATGGCTGACAGCCTAGAAGTCACAAGGCCATGGCCAAAGTGTTCATGGTGTGGGCCAATGAATCTGCTAAATGCCATGTCACGAGGACATAGCAAAAGAAAGGGTTTATCTGTTAACCATACCCGGCACCTTTGCAGAAAACCCTGCAGAGGTGTTAATCCGTATTCCCCTGGTCTGAATTTGCAGATAAGCTGCTGGTTCCTCATGTTTTCTCAGGGCCAATGAGGCCTCGGTCAAGCCTTATGTGCGTTGCAGGTTGCCAGGAGGAGACAGCTGTTAGGCTACAGTCCCTGGGATCAGTTTCCAGTTGACCCCACTGAACACAGCCAAGCTGGAGAGAAGAAAAGCAATCCACCTTCTCCTGCGTCCCGCACTGCAGCTGTCCTCTCGGGTGGTTCATGGGAACTTGAAAAACTCGCCTTTGAAATTTTACAGCAGCCGCATTGTGATACGTGTGGGGACACACAAAGGCTATAAAAATAGCCACAGTGCCATCAGAGCTGCTGATCTAGTCTGTCACCAAAGAGAGAGAGGAAAAGAGGAGAAAGACACTGGATTCAACTGACCCCGCTCCATTGAAGGCACTGGAATGAGGTTGATGCTCCCCAGCTGCGGGTCCAGTCTTTGCACATAAACAAGGCGGGAGGGTGACCCCAGAAGGCAAAAATGCGTCACAATCCCCCCTCTTTGTTCCATCTGTCCTTGGCCCATCTTGAACAACAGCTGTCAGGTCTCCAAGCCCAGCTTCACCCACCAGGGAAAGAAAGATGTACTTGCGCGTTATGTAATCGGAGCACAATGTTCTTTGAAAGACTTTTAAGGTCGATCTACTTGCCGTATCCTCAAGAAGATGAAGGGGTGACTTGAGCACCATCTTGCGCAGAAAGGACAGCTCTCAGAGTGGAGGGGTCTTTCATTTAGGCTCCAAAGACATATGAAGAGGCAACCATCAGGGGGTGAAAGTAGATAAATTCGTGCTAGATGCAAAATGAAAGCAATTAGCCTCTGGAACAACTCGCCTAGATTGCTGTACCAGACTTGAAGGGCAACGGGGCTTGACCATTGCTCGAAAAAAGAAATCATAGCTAAACCACAAGTCTGGACTTGATGAAGAAATCACTGAGTTAGGGTCTCTGTCAGACGAAGTTATCATAATGCTCCACTCTGGCCTTAAAATTAGCTATAGATAATCATTTTTAAATGGACACCTGCAGGATCTGTGTCATCACTAAGGGATGGTTGGTGTGGACCTGTTGAATATGGACCCTCAGATCAGGTCCTTAAAGCATACCGGATAGGGCATGAGGCCTTCCAGGTCTAAGCCACTGTAACAGCACCCCACAATATTCTGCTATCCCAAGTGTCATGGGTCTGTATGTTTTAGGGTGAAGTTACCCATCACACTTAACACTTAAAATGTGAGTGTCCACGTGTTAACACTCGTTAATTCGTGCTAAGTGCCCTCTGAGCATCTCAATGTTATGCCATTTCAAGTGAGTGCTAACTCTGGGCTGTTACCTAGGTCACATTAGGGTAACTTCTGTCTGCCCTGCAGAGATAAAAAGAGCAATTTGTAGTCCTTTAGCATCCCAGGATGCACAACTCTCAACCCTCTCCACCCCTCCCTAAACAGGGCTAGAGACCAGGTGTCCTCGCTTCTACCTATGACCTGGTTTCTGGCCATCTACCGACAACTTAGAGCTGTGCAGGCAGGAAACAGTATTAATCCTTATGATACAGCTGTTCACAGCACATTCTAACTGTAACACAGTTTTATATTGATTGAGTGTGGTTTAGCACCCATTTAGTACGGTCTAAGCAAAACATTTAACTCCACACTTACCTTGCACCTGCCCAAGCTCTTCAGACATGGGGATTTCATTCTCTCAAAAGCTTCTAGGTCACTGATTATGTTGGGCATGACCTTTTTTCTTATTTGAAGGATAAAGTCTTTCAGTTATCATGGTGGGTAGTCAACATGTGGTCCCTCCAGGGTGAGTTGTCCTATGCAAATTATAGTTACCATGAAAAACACATATTAAGGGCCAGATGCTAGCAGTGACCAACATGGTTTTGAAGTCGACAGAATGACATGGATTTACACCTGAAATGGATCTCGCTTGAAGAAAGGTGCTTATGTTTCCACTAGGTAGATGCTCCATTAGGGAGCTGGGCTAGGAGGGGTCATGAAACCCATGTTACAAAGGGCTGGTAGGAAGTTTAAGCTCATGCCAAGTCCATATCTCTGCCTTTCACTTTGTTCCTCTGCTATCCCCAGCCCTAGCCATCTGCCTTCGGTTGAGCAACTCCTTCGGTTTGCCCAGCAGCTCTGCTTGTCCCTGTCTAGACAGACTCCCACATGTAGACAAACACTTGGTTGTTTCTTTCCCCAGCATCCCACACCATCGTTCTCCTGATTCACCGTCTTCATTTTGGAATCAGAGGTATATCTGAATAGGCTCTTTCTAACTCCTCCTCTTAAAGCTGAGTCAACAATAGGGTGGAATTAAGTGAAAAAGTAGAACTAAGAATCCCCACTCTCTTCCCTATTTACAGTGATTGTAAAAAATGTTATTGAAACTTTGAAGTCTGAAATATTTTGAGCAATGCGATGGTTAACACATCGGGAGAGGGCAGGAGAAGGCCATACTCAACACATGGGGATCACTGTCAACACTAGTATTTGAAACTTGAAAAATATTGACTGGTTTGGCTTATACTATCCTCCTGCTGGAACATTATAGAAGATTTTATCTGGATACAGAGATATAGAGATGGCAATGCACATAATCAAGTATAGTCACCCATGACACTCACCAGTTTAAGCTATCATATAATTTCAACCACCATCGGTTTAAGCCATCTCATAGTTGCCCACAAGCCTAGTAACAAATGGGTTGGGTTTCTCCATAACATTACTGGTAATGCAATGAACAACTATGGAAAACTTGGATATCATTAAATAACATGAAATCAGATTTTTCAAAACTTACAATGAGTTATAGTAGATCATTAAGGGGGGGAAGTAATTCCCAAATTTTTCCAGGTTTTCAATTTTTCATGTTTTTCCTGAAAAATTTGACAGTTTGAAAATTGAAAAAATTTCAAGTTGGTAATATAAAATTTCAGGATGGGGGGAAACAAAAAGATCATCAATTCAGTTGGTTTAAAACAGGGGGGCAATGGTAAACATTTCACAGATGTTGTCCTTTTTATTTCATGAATTTTTAAAATGCAAAATGTTATTGAAATTTCAAAATTTGAAATATTTGACAAGTTCTACTTTAGCTTAGTTATTTTAGGACCTTGAAGTTCGCCAGATGGGCAGAATTTCCCCCTTCCGTTCACCAGTTCACATGGCATCTGTTGCGGTAGGAATTGTAAAACCATGAACGCTTATCAGCTTCTGCTTGCAAGCTGGCAGAAATCTCACCTCTTTTCTTCTCCAGGAAAGATGCTCCTCATAATTTTTCAGGAAAAACATTCTTTATCTGGAAGAAAACCACACAACAACATCCTGTTTGGAAATGAAACTTCTGTCATCTACACTCAGTGTCTCTTTTAAAAGATGTTTGAAAGTCTTCCGTCAAAACTGGTTTTCAATAGAAATTAAACTGAATGATATTTTTTTTCTCCTGAAAAATATCTACATTTCTTGGGGAAAAGTCCTTTTTTTTTGTTTAAAAATCCAATGCCTGAGAACTTAAATATTTTTGGCAGAAAGAAAGGAAGATATTTCAATTCAGATGTCCCATCAGGATCACAGAACCTGGGCGGCAGGGCCATCAGGAGGTCACATCTAGTCCAACCCCCTGCTCAAGGCCGGATCATCCTTTACACAAGCATCCCAGTGATATAATGCTTCATATAAGTTTTTTGCACAGCCTTATGTTCCTCCAAGGGCCGGGGTTCATTTACCTTCCCACAGCCTCCTTCCCTAGCCATGTGGAGGGACAGTACAGCCTCATGGGAAATGCAACTAGATTAGGAAGATGGACTGACAAAGGACAGGGGGAACATGAGGTACCAGGGCATTTTTCCCAAATTGATTTCTTCCAGTTTGAGAAAAAAACATTTTTTTTTTAATTTCAATTGAAAAGTCAAGATTTCCATGGGAAACTTTTGGAGGAACTCTGCTCCCTTTGATGATCATCCCAAGCTGGCTCCCCAAGGGAGTTACCATGCTCTGCTAAGGAAGAACATTTTAGCACATGCACATCAAACCAAACATGTTGTGTACAATGCTGAGATGATTCCAGGACAGCTTTTTTGGCACCAGAACCTGCCACAAACATCTGTCATGAGCACAACTGAAGAAGGAACATGAAACTAAAACCCCACAAATGATGTTTTTCTGCACTTGAAAGGCTAGAAAGACCATTGCTCCTGCTGTTAGTATCCACTTCTCCTGGGATGCTCTTGGACTAAGATGAGATGAATGGCTGATTCAGCAAACAAAGGACATATTTAGGGAATCAGACCTGGATTCTCCTCCAATTTCTACTGTTGATTCACCCTGTGGATTGAGGCAGGCTGCTGAGCTCCTTTGTGCCTCAGCTTGCCCCCCTATTAAAAGGGAATAACACCATATACCTACTTCATGAGTGTTGTCAGTGGTACACCAATAGCACTGTGAGGTCAAGCCATGGGATATGCCTTGTGTGTACAGAATATTGTGTGCTGATGCATCGTGCAGTATGCTTCTCCTAATCTAAGTCTCCATTGTTTTACAGGAAATCACTCGTGGCCCCTGAGAGTTGTTCTTTTTCTCATCTTCCTTCCCAAACATCAAACCCCAAAGCACTGGATAGCTGGAGATCTGTCAAAATCATTGCCCAGAGCATTCATGACTGGGTAAACTCTTCTGCTGATGACAAACCATCCTTTGTCAAAGCTATTGGTGGTTCAACATTTCCATTCTATCCATGTGCTGCAGCAAGAGCCTGATCTAAACCCAATGTAGTCAATGAAAGATGGCCAATGATATTAGGGAGTCCTAGGTCAACCCAAAGTGCCAAATAAAGGTTCAGACTCATTCCCTGTGCTGATTATTTTAGGCAGGCATTGTTGTGTATTCTAGGACATCTGCTCTAGTCTAATCTATGATGGATTAATTAGTGATGGGCGGAGGATGAAAATTGCATTTCATCAAGGATTTCATGTTGATGTTTTCATGCTATGACTTCATTTGCTGTCAGAACAAGACTCAAAGATATCGGTGTTGTTTATGAAAGGAATTTAGAAAAAAAATATTTCATGTGTATTGAAGTGCTTTTGCTTTATTTTGATCTCAACTTGTTTAGAATTGCAGGTTGTAACATCTGCCATGCACTAATAGAATTGTAAAAAATCGGGAAATGTCATTCCAGTGCATGAGGAGCCATGTTTGGGCCTCTCCACGATCAAAGCAGTGACTAGGGCTGGGGTGGGTAAATGGGATTCCAGCTCAAACAGGGTCAGGAAGTCAGGAGGTCAATCCAAGAGTGAAGCCTAGGAGGTGAGTTGAGTCAAGAAGCTGGGAGATACAAAGAGTGAAGCCAATGAGCAAGCCAGAGGGAGGAGCAAAGCAGCCTTGCATCAGATTATCTTCTTGCCTGGACACTTCCTATTTTAAGGGGTTTGTATGGTGGAAGTAGAGGGTCAGCTGATCCCAGCTCGCCATTCCAGTGATGGGCAGTGGGTGGAGAGGTTACTGGAGGCTTCACACCAGCTATGACCATCCTGAGTGGATTGACATGGGGTGGCAGGCCAACATGCAAGGTTTGAGGCTGTGGCCTGATAGGACGTAAGGGAACCTGGGGGGTCATCTAGTTTTTACTGCTGTCCTACCTGTGTGTCAACTGGATCAACTACTTCTCTCTCTCTCTCTCTCTCTATATATACATATATATACACACACACACACACACACACACACACACACATTTATATATATATGATTGAATCACACACACACATACATATAAAATAGAATTGTAGAGATTATATATATGATAGAATGATAGAGAAGTAGGACTAGAAGGGACCTTCAGAGGACATCTAGATTGAGACAGGATGATCCCTATCTAAACCATCCTATACAAATCCACTGTCTAAACCTCTTAGCAAAACTGCACAGGCAACCTTGGCACAACTACAAGACATAACACCCAAACCTACCACAGGCAAAGCAGGGGGATCAGGGTGGCCAATGTCCTGCTGGTGCCAAGATTATTAAAATAAATTATAGAGGATGCACACACACACACACACATTTAATCTATAATAAAAAAGTAAACAAAACTGCAAAATAATGTAGTAGAGTTGGGGTGTTGTACCTGTCATGGTCCAGGAAATGTAGGAGTGGTAAGGGCTTTGGCAGGGATATCTTTTATTGGATCAAAAGTATAGCTGGGAGAGATGAGGGGTGTTAGACAAGCTTTCAGGTACAAGGTCTTGGAAAGAAGCAAGTGCTGTTTAAACTGAATATCAGACAAAATGATGGCTTGCATTAATTCCATATGTGAAAGAAAACAGACATTTAATGGGGAGTAAGTAAATTAAGTATGTAAAAAGAACAAGCCATTTTAAAATGACAGAAAACAAAAGCAAACAAACCCCACAACACATTTAAAATGCCAACATGGGACATTTTACTATTCCCAGATCATTTTCCCCCAGTTTTTTTCTCCAAGATAAAATTGCAGTGGAATCCACCTAATTTCCTAGTGTTTTGGTGGAATCCCATTTTCTGGTGGAAAATGTCTCCTCTTGAGTTCATCTGATTAGCTGGGAAACTAATATACCTCATATAATTTGTTGATGTACTGTGCATGTCATAATACGACTTCTGGCTTTTAGGCACATTGGCGTGTGCTTGAGCTTGATGGGCTTTCAGATATGGACAGACGGACTGGATAAAGACTTCCATTATTTCCCTAAGGCTATTTATTTGTGATAATGGTACCAGAAATAATTATAAACAGCCTGTGAACTTCTATATGGAAAAAAGTCCCCTTGCTGTTATTATTATCTTGTGAATTCAGAAGTGATGAGATGTTGAGCTATTGCTAAGTCTCTGGCATCTTAATTGCCTGACATTTTTCTCTCTCTGCAGGCATGTCCAAATCATTGCAACTTATTTTGGCAGCTAAGCAGGCCTGAATCTAGCTAGTTCTTGGAGGAAGGTGTTGCATCCTGGGCAGGGGTGAATGTCGCAGGGAGGGGAATGCTTTATCTGACTACCAACAAGCTTCCAGCTGGAGTGGAGCTAAACCACTGAATGGATGGTAAACTGCTTTATCTCAGCTAACTCCAAGCCAAAACCATGACCAGCCCAACCTCAACCATCAAACTCCAGTTTGCTGATGATGCTGTAGCGTGTGCTCACTTTGGAGCAGACCTTCAGGCAATCATCGATGACTTTACCAAGGCATGCAAGAAAATGGGACTTATGTTTGACATTCAGAAGACGGAGGTCCTCCATCAATTAGTTCTTAATGAGCAGTCCCTAGCTCTGGTAGTTTAGAGTCGTGGTGAGACTGTGGAAAATGCTGAGTATTTCCTGTACCTTGGAAGCTGCCTCTTGCATAAGGCTGACATCATTAAAGAAATCCAATATCACTTCACATGTGCAAGTGAAGCCTGAGGAAAAGGCTGTTCGAAAATCACAACATTAGTCCAAAACCAAGCTCGCGGTCAGTGGCAATGCAAAGGGGGTGCACGCAGGTGCACGTGCACCCCCTGAGTGTAGGGGTGCACCCCCTACAAAAAAGCATTGCTGACATTGTTGCCCCCTCCCCTCCCTGCTGCCAACACCGCCAGCGGTGTCTGCAGGTGGTCACCATCCCCTGGCCGGCACTCACCACCCCTGCCCCCCCCCACCGCTGCCAGCGCCGGCAGCATCTGCAAGAGTTCCTCCATTACCACCGCTGCCAGTGCCGCTGTGCCCCCACAGCTGCCGGGGCCATGCATCATTCATGCTCAGGGTTAATCAAGCATTTGTGATCCCCACCTGACTGTACAGAGCTGAGATGTGGACAACATACAGCAAACACTTCAAGTCATTGGAGAGGTACCATCAATGCAGCCTGCAAAAGATCCTTCAAATCTGGTGGGAAGACAGATGTACCAACACTAGTGTCCTCTTATGAGCAAACACCATAAGTATCTAACACAATGATCATCATCCTCAACTGCACGGGATTGCTGATGAATGATGACTGCTGATGCATTGTCAAGATGATTGAGAAGGGTAGATTTTGTCTTATGAATCTGAAAAAAGATGTGTATTTAATTCCAATGACTACAGGCCTAATGAAACACCGGTTGACCCAGTTTGTTGTGTTTTTATAAATAATATAGGAGCTTGCAAATTACTACATATGCCAATATTTGTTTTTGCTTCTATCTTATACAGTGCTAGCCCCATAGCTTTTTAGTAAAGCTTTTGATTTCCTTGTAATTGGAAAAAAATATATGTGTTGTATTATATGTGATGGTGCACCATACCATCTGCACCCTTCATTTTTGAAGGCCAAAACAAGACACGATTTCAGCTGCTTCCTGACCTGAAGAATAATGGGTTGTAAAATCAGAAGAGACCACATGATTATCTAGGTTGACTTCCTATGCAACCCAAGCCATAAGACTTCCTTGGATTAATTGCCATTTGAACTACACGGCAAACAAGTGGACCCGGGTAGATATGCTGGGCATAGAGATCTCTACTTTATACATGGGAACTCAGTCAGAGCTCAGTGAATGTGTGGCATTGGACTATGGAAAAGAAAGCTGGGGTTACAGAGTTTAGCCTTCCTCCTTCCTACCTACAGCATATTGGAAGAGCAAGGAGAAAAGTGCTCAACCTTGCCTACTTTTTAAGTGGAGCACTCCAAGGATTGCAGTCTCCACATATTGATCCATGTATCTAGTCACCAGATGGGTGATGAATTTCAACAGGCCACCAATGGAGACTGTGGAGTCTTCTTCTTTGGCTGGCTTTTAATAACCGGTCAGCAAGCATCTCTTGGGGATGTTCCAGGTACACCTGATCATACATCAATGGAAATACGTGGAGTGTATGGTCACTTGAAGTCCTTTCCAGCCTTAATTTTCTATGGTTCTTTGTACTTTCATGGCTTTCACCATCCTTGCCTTCACTCCCTGCCCTTTTCTATGCGCAGCAGAGCAAGCTTCTTGTAACGGGATGGAAAGCTTCCACTTCCACTTCCACTTCCACTTCCACTTCCACTTCCACTTCCACTTCCACTTCCACTTCCAGTTATGCCATCAGAAACTCCAGCAGGTGCATGACCTAGCAGCACAGGTGGGGTTGACAGTATTTGGCAACAGTAAAAAGAGTGACTGCGTCTTGGTCCACGTCCTTCCACTGAACTGCCAATGCAGACAGATCTATTTGATGTATATTGACAGTGGCCTTAGACTTGCCAGAAACCACAAGCCCCCTCAGTGGCTGGAGGGAGGATGTTAAAAGTTCAACAATTAACTCCATGGGACAAATCATGAGAAAGCAGGAACAGAGTTAATAACTAGGGGGGCCAAAGAAGACCTCAAGGACTCCTAATCCCATTCAACACTAAGAAAACCCTTTCTCATCATTGGTAGAAGAGAGACCAGTGAGGACGAAAATCTGTGCAGGGCAGAGCAAAGACACACCAGTAGTGGTCTTAGGGGAGGGCAAACTGGGCAACTGCTCGAGGCCCCATACTTTATAAAAATAAAAAGGAATTACACTGAATATTTGTATTTCCAGTATTGTATTAAGACACTTTCATTGCAGTTTCACGGACAGGGCAAAGTGAAATTGAAATCGAAAATGTTCGACTTGGTTATATGTCATCAAAATTAAGCCTCTAAGGGGCCCCAAATGTTTCTCTTGCCTAGGGCCCCAGCAACCCTAAGGCCATCGCTGGACACATGGACTCTGCCAGTGCCCGGTATTGTAGCTAGAAGGTGCAGGTCTTTAAGTGGCCGATCCAACGTTGGACATCTTATTTAGTCTGAGCAGATGCAGTGCTGTGATTACCGATTGCTTTTGCCTTTCCTTTCCCAGGGTGCCTTGCTTTCCAGCAGCATGTTAGGGGCTCCCCTGGGAACAGGAAGAACAAGGGGACCTCAGGCCTTTTGAGTCAACCTTCTCCTTTTAGATGCTGGCAGGTTCATCTGACCTTTGTTTTCCGTGTCACGGGGAGGATCTCAAGGATGTCATTTCATCTGGGTTTACAGGGATCACGCGGCGTCTTGAACTTCACACTTTGTCTTGCTCCCGTCTGAGCCGAGGCATGTCCCATGGCAGGGGGGATCTGGCCTGACCAAACAGAGAAGAAAGCAAGGGAGATACTGGTATGTCCTGTTGGCACTTAGCCTAAGACCTCTGAAGAGCAGCCAGCCTTCCAGCTGGCAGGGTGTACTTTCAGCATGTGCTTTTCTCCTGTGTGATTCTGGGGCTTGCGGTTATGTTCCCTTAGAAATACCGATTAGCAACTGTAATTCTTTCCGCCTTTGCTGCAATGGGGAAAGGGACAAGGGGGGGGAATGGTGCTGCCATAAGGGGGAGCTGGAAAGATAACTTGAACCCCCTTTTCATTAAAGAAGAGCTCATGACCTCTTCCCATGTAGGTGCCAGGGCTTTCCGGTGATCTCTAGGAAGCAGGACATGGGGAATGCAGGTAGAGTGTGGCATTGAAGTGCATGTAAGCCTAGAAAAGCAAAAGGTCAAGTGTCCTGCTTAAGGGCGTCTTTTGACAGCAAGAGCAAAATTGCACATGCATAGCACGTGCTGGGCAACTGTTCATTGCTCCACGAAGCACAAACAACGCTTTTGGTATTGGGGGTTTGCCCATGACCTAGGGTCATGAAGCATGACCTCCCCAAGCGAGGGACTATACAAACAGAGGGGAAAAAAGGTAGCCCCTGGTCCCAAGCATTTGTAGTCAATGTAACCTTGACTTATGATATAATACAAGTCCAATAGGATCCGCAATGGTGGAAAGTCAGATGTCATATTAACCCAAAGTGCGTGTTGCTGGAATGGATGATCTGTAGGGGACTGTCTCAGTGTCTTCTACATTTTGAATTGCATTAGAGGGGTTGTGACTTCACTAGGGTTGGCTTTAAAAAATGGCAATTGATTCAATAAAATGAGTTTGCTTTGTTTTTTTTGAAAGAAACAAAGTAAAGACTTGGATTATCGAAGCTGCTGGGGAGGGGATCGGCACCGGGTGATTGTAATGAGAGCTTGTCTTTTGTGTCCCCAATATCAAAGATCCACCTCAATCTAGCAGAAGCTTAAGGCACATCTGTCTCCGTTGCCAGAATGACCCAAGGGAGTATTGTTATGGGCGTCACATCCAGCCACCTTGGATACCCTGGTCAAATGACAAGGCGCCCGACCTGTTTTATGATGGTGGAGAAGACATCACCATGAGGATCTGGGGTGACTCTGGCTCAAATGTTTTACTGTAAAGGTGTAATAAGGTCCCTCAGTAACTCATTGCCCCCTGCCCCAATCCCCTCAGTCACTCAATCACTCTTATTCAGGCTCTTCAGACAGCTCTGCCAACATTGAGCCAAAACATTGAGTCATCTGACCCCAGCACTCATTCCTGCCCAGGGCTGGGGGTCGGACTCAATGATCTAATAAGTCTCTTCCGACCCTAACTTCTATGAAACTATGAAACCATGAAAATTTTAGCCCCATTGATTGAACCCTTCTTTCCCCAGAGACTTTATATGGAGCGACCATGCCTGGGGCAGCATGCTTCTCATTGACCCCAACTCAAGGGGCAATGCCGTCAATGCTCCTGAAATTGCTTGTTCGCCGTTCCTTGGGAGAGACTCGTAGGCCATTTTCAGCACGTTTGAGCTCCACAGGCACAGACGAAACCTGGAGCCAGGGTGTATATGTCCCTGGCCAGAGCTCTTATCTTCTCTTAGGAATCAGAGCGCTTGTAGCCGAGTGCAAAGTGGTAGGCAGGAACGAATTATGCTGTTTGGTTAATTAGCACCGAGCCAGGCAGGTGGTGCTGGCAGCAACAAGTGAGGTGCAGAAGTAACCGGCAGGGATAAGAGGGTGTGCAATGAACTGATGGGACCCTGCTGTGTAACTTAACCCCCTTACACAACCGCACCCACCCACTCACACACACGCACAGCAAAGACGTTTGACCCAGGGCCAGCCTGAGCCCTGAACACCCCAAACTCCCTTTCCATTTAAGTGCTAATTCATAACAATGCCATATCCAACTGCTCTAAAATAGCAGGGTACATGTCTTGCCCTTTTATAGCAGTGCCCCTATTGTAAGCTGTGGCATGTGATAGGGTGGGTGAGTGACACAATGTGTGACATTAAGGGACTGGCCAGGGATAAAGACCTCTGCCGGAGGAGTGACTTGTGCTCTGATTTATCCTACAGCAGCCGCCTCCTTTCTGCCTCTCTCCCTCTTTCTCTCTCTTTCTCTCTCTCTTTCTTAAGTCAACATGCCCCCCAAGAAGCCCGAACCTAAGAAGCCCGAACCCAAGAAAGAGGAGCCCAAGCCAGCACCTAAACCAGCAGAGCCGGAGCCCCCCAAGGAGCCTGAATTTAACCCAGCTAATGTCAAAGTACGTATTTTTTTAGCCTATGAATGGAGGGAGCAGCCAGGGCTGCTTGTAGGGGTGGGGGTTGTTGCTTTCTGAGCCTTGAAAGCTTAGGGCCTGGAGAGAGGTGCCATGTCCCCTGCAGTGGGACATGAGCAGGAAAGGAGGTCGCCGTCATACCACCTCCAAGCTGCCTGGGCAGTGGGACTCTCAGGGCTGTTGCAAGGAGAACCAGTGAAAAGTCAGCTCCTGTGGGCAAGGGGTGATTTCAATCCTCTTCAGTCGGCTCCAAAAGAGGTAAAATCCACCCCCTCCATCTTTCTATGCTCTGTGCTGCAAGGTTTGTTTCACATGCCAAATACTTGGATTCCTTAAAGCAAATAAGTGAGTGCACCCGGGCTTTTCCTCCCGCAGAGCAGCATAACTGAATGGCATAGAAACCCTGCATGCTAGGCAGGTAGTGAAAAACCCAGAGAAAAGTCCTAGCTTGTCAAGCAAGCTGCTGCCTTAAAGGACGGCTGCAAAGGCTCACAAGTATCCTGAGCCACATTTTGCTGCACCTTTCTTAGAGCATCCCCTCTGTTAGAAAGCTGATGTTGTGGAGCCTTTCAGCCCTTGCTTCAGTCATGTCTGTATGCATCAGTGCACCTACGTGTGTGCGAGAGTGTGTGCACCTGTGTGTGTCTGGCCAGAGCCTTCATAGTCACTCCTGAAAAGAGTTAATGATGGGAAATGGGGGTCACATCCTCAGCTGGCATAAATCAGCATGTGCCCATGGAGTGGTTTGTACCAGCTGCAAGTTTGACCTATGCACTGATGTGACCTGCCGTGTGAAAACCATCCTGGGGACCTTCTGCATTTAGGGGGCTTGCATTTAGGACAAACAGAAAGTTTTGATAGGATGGATCATCCTAGGAGGATGGAGGAGAAAACCCACATTTCATCTCTTGCACACACACACAGACTACCAGATCTTCAGCTGGTGTTAAATCAGGCTGCTTGCCTTGACTTCAGCTTAGCTGTGGTGATTTATATCAGGATCTGTCCCAGGGCAAGAACAGGAGAGAGAAAGCATCTGCTCAGGTGTAGAACTGGGTTATCGGGGCTGAAAAATTAACATGGTAAATAAAGGGTTAAAGGGAAGAAGCAACTTCTATGCTTTCCTATTCTGGGCTATGTCCCCCTGCACTGAATTTCAGGAGCCCCCAAGTGCGCCTTTAGCCAAGCTTTCTCCTTTAATATTCATGGTCCATGCCGTGCCACCGACAGGATGCTGTGAGGTAGTGTAGGGTGTATTTGCCTTTTGCAAAGGAGTTCCTTTTAAGTCAGGAAATAGGGAATTCTCTGCAGAAAATCATAAAACACAAGGCAGACCCTCGGCTGGTATAAATCAGTGCAACCCCATTGGCCGTTACACCAAGCTGTGGATCAAGTCCATCACTGTATCACTATTCCCATGTGCTGCTTGAGCGGGGAGGTGGATACCCGTGCTTGTCTGATGTCAAGCAGACGGTAGGGTAGGCCAGCTCCTAAGTGGGTGTCAGTGCTGTAGATCCACTGAAGGCCATGGGGCAGCATCACTCGGCTTGGGTCTACACCCATTCCCCATCTATAAAAAGAAGAAGACCAGTGTTCAACCCCCAATGAAAGATGGAACCAGTCTAAATTCAGTAGAGTATGAAAGGTGCAATGATACTGCCGTACCAGGGGCAGATAGGCATGGCAAAGAGGTGGATTACCATCAGCATGAGCACTGCCCCCCCAGAAACCCATTTTTCAAGTTCAATGACATTATATAAATCTCAAAGGCAGCATCACTCAGTAATTTTTTTTGCCATGGGCGCATCTCATTATTTAAAGCATTCTTCATATTTTTGCTTTCTTTTCCCTGCACCAGAATGTCCAAATACGAGCCTTTTCAGTTTATGAAAAGACTTGGGTTTTTTGGCTGAAACACATGGCCTGGATTTAATAAATCCTTCCCCAATGGTGCGCTCTATTGGTTGGAGGACTGGTGTTTGCGGGGAGGTGACTGGAACACGTTACATGGTGAATTCAAACCAAGATGAAACCCAATATGAATAAGTGCACGTCTGTGCTCACAGTTGAACGGGTTCTCAGAGGACAACAAGATGGACCTGATGTTCTCCCCAAAACTGTTCTAGAGCTGGTTTGGACTTTATCAACTAAAAGTTCATGGAAAATGGCCAATTGATCGGATTCCCCCCCCCCGCCCGAAATAAATGGTTGGTTTAGGCAATTTTTAAATTTCCTGTTTCATAAAACTTGCTCTGTTGGTGATTTGGGACTAGTCTTGGCTTAATGTAAAGCAGCCTGTTCCACTGATCAATCCCCAAGCTTCATGAGAAAAATGAAAGAAAATTTTAAACTATCAAAATAGCTCATTTCAGTGGGTTTTTTTTAATGAAAAGCTTTTGGTTTTCAGTTCACAAGTCTTCCTCATTTTCAAATATAAGGTAATGTGTAGCAAAACATGGGAGGAAAAAAATATATGAAAGCAAAACACACAAAAAAAAGCTTTTTAAAATTATGAAAATGAAACATTTTGACCGCTTGATCCATTCCCTTCCCCCCCCCCCCCCCCCCCAGCCAAATTTTTGGTTCCTAGGGTTTTTTGGGGTGTTTTTTTTTGTTGAGATGCTGACTTTTTTGGGTGCATGTACATGTGCACTTCAATGTGTATTCACCTATATTAATGTGCATTAAAGCGTCACTGAAAAAACATGCTATTTATTGAATGCACATTAAAATAGCCTAATGCACATTAAGCATCGTTTAAAAACCACAATCTTTAGTTAATGCACATTAAGACAGGCTAATGCACATTTTCTTAGTGCCTCACAATGGAGATATTAGATTTAATGCGCATTACCTAATGTACGTTAATGCGTGTGTAGACTTGCCCATTGTTTCAATCTGGGAAAGGAAACGCTTTCCCAAAGCTGAATGATTCTCCTGGGGATGGAAAACCGATGGCGTTTTCCCACTCTAGTTTTTAACTTGGTCGGTAAGTTCCCTTCCAGCCCCTAACAACTATGAAACTCTGAAGGACGCTTGAAATCAAGGAGACTTTTCCCTTTGAGTTTAACAGGATCAGGATTGGGTCCTCCATTCCAATACTTGTTATGCTGGTAGAAAATTGGAGTGATTTGGAGTACCTCTGTTTTGGGAAAGTGCATTAGTCTTCTGGCATGTCAAAAAACAGGATTTGGTCTAATATTTGGGAATCGGTAAAGGACAGCGGACCTGACAAACGGCCCAGAGAAGTCAAAGAGAAGGATTCTGGCTGACTCCCATGGGCCCATTTTACCTCGAATAAATACCTGCTGCTTCTAAAAGAGGTTATACAGGGAAACTAATTGAGATTGTATAGGGTGCAGCCTGAGGCAGGATTTCCCCCCTTGATGGGCACATGCCAAGAGTCCAAGAGGTTGTGATAAGTTTGAAGGCAACTATGTGCAGGGAGCCGGGCAGGTTGTGGTGAGAGTTATACATTCAGTGTTGCTGGGAGTCTGCCCATCACAGCAATATTCACCCACAGACACATCTCGGAGAGAGGACAGGTATGATTTATTTGCACAGAGCTCCTGTAGTCCTGGACTTTGAAAGCCCACTTCCATACTGGGATTTCTTCCCTTGCATGGCGTCCTCTGAATATCGGTGAATTGCTATGTGCCGGGGGGGGTTGTCTTCCTTTTGAGTAGACAGCTTATGGACGGCAGCAGCCTTGAAAGATACTGCCATGAGGGACAATGAGGAGGAGATCACTGTCAGCACTAAAAAATAAATAAAAATGTTTGGGGACTTTATTCAGTTCAGAGGCAGGAGAGTGGTTAGAGACCTCCGGTGCTCAGAGGTGCCTGGGTGAGCTTTTGTGTGAGCAAGATGTACAGAAGGGACACGGGATTTGGGTGTGTTTGGATGTTGCAAATTGAACCAAAAGCCTTTTGGGGTTGCAGAGCAGCAAAGCACATAAGTGCATGCCTAAGTGAGTTTGCAAATGCCTCACAGAAGACGTCAGCAACCAAGATTGCCCCGGTGAGCCCAGATCTCCAGCTTGAGACATGCATTTCGGATGGGATGTGGGAGGGTTTCAGCATGGGAGAGGGCTCTGTGATTAGAAGGGCGAGTGTGAGAATGGAAAGATGTGTGTGATCATGTGTGTGAGTGGGTGGAGGGGGTGATATGAAGCAGAGAAAGAGTGGTTTGCTAGATGAGAGATGTTGCACAGAAAAGGAAGGAAGTGTATGCGTGTGGCGGGGTGAGAGCACTGGAGCGTGAGTGGGAGAGAAAGGTTTTGAGTATGTGCATGAATGAAAGGAGAGAGGGGTGCAAGTGTGAGAAAAACAGGTGTGTGCGAGTGTGACTGAGTGTGTGAGAGTGACTGAGAACATACGTGTGTGCAAGAGAGAGACCTGGGCTTTGAGTGTGAGAGGTTTTGAGCGAGTGCCTGGATGAAGGAGAGAACACATGTGTGTGCACATGCATAAGAGCTTCTGTACGTACACATGTGGCTGCATGGCGTGATGAGTTTTAATTATGCATGTGTAAAGGAGAATGCTTGTGCATGTGCGAGAGCTTTTTTCATATGTCTATGACAATGAGGTTTTATTTGGGAGGAACCGAGAGAAATTGTAAGTATGCATTTGAGACAGAGAGATAGCACGGGGGGTACGTGCGTGTGCGCCAGTGACAGGTGACAAGTGACAGATGACAGGTGTTGCGGGACTTGGAAAAGCGTGACGTGACAGCGATCGCATAAGAAGAAAAAGCGAGGGGCTTTTCCTGCCAGAAAAAGTCACCCATTGAAAAGAAGGTTAGGATGCCTCTGTACTAATGTATTATTAAGTTAAAAAATGCGCCAGATTGGTGTAAACTGTTCTGTGATGTCATGGTAGGAAAATGAAATCTTGTGTGTAAGAAAATGAACCTTCTTGGTTCCCTTCAGTGTCATTGCAAGGGCCAGACTGGCCATGGGTGGAGGCGGGGAGCATGCAGACAGGTTGCTGGTTTAGAAGGGTTTCTTTCCAAGCATCATGTATATACTATGGATTCAGGACTCATGGTAGAGGTGATCTCTTTTATTAGACCAACTAGATTTTTGCAAAAAAATAAAATAAAAACAAAATAAAAATCTTTAATTGAAAGCTTTTGGGCAATTAAAGGATTTATTTATTTTTTTGCAAAAACCTAGTCGGTTTAATAAAAGAAATCACCTCTACCACGAATTCTGATTCCTTTTGCCTCTAGAGACTAATACGGCTACACCCTGGATACCTGACACGTGTATATACTATAATGCTCAGGCACCGACATGCCGACCCTTGGCATGGGGGTGAGCTTATTCTGCCTGGGCCCAGGGCAGAACAAAGGCTTCACCCAACTTTGGGATGCTTGAAAGCATCATCTTCATTGTGATTCTGTCCAGGTTTTGCTGCAGGCTAATGCACATTTTCTTAGTACCTCACAATGGAGGTACTAGATTTAATGCACATTAACTAAAGAGTATTAATGCACATGTAGACATGCCCAATGTTTCAATTTGGGAAAGGAAACACTTTTGCAAAGCTGAACAATTCTCCTGGGGATGGCAAACCGATGGCGTTTTCCCACTTTAGTTTCCAACTTTATGAAGGATGGACTCAGCGCTTGAAATCAGAAGAAGGAGGATTTTCCCCTTGACTTTAACAAGATCAGGACTGGGTCCTCCATTCTGATCCTCGTTATGCCGATATAAATTTGGAGTACCTCTATTTTGGGAAAGTGTGTTACTCTTCTGGCATGTCCAAAAACAGGATTTGGTCTGATATTTAGGAATCAGTAAAGGATTTAGGAATCAGC
>NW_017729004.1:3370076-3373311 GCF_001723915.1 Gavialis gangeticus
CCCAGGGCAGAACAAAGGCTTCACCCAACTTTGGGATGCTTGAAAGCATCATCTTCATTGTGATTCTGTCCAGGTTTTGCTGCAGGCTAATGCACATTTTCTTAGTACCTCACAATGGAGGTACTAGATTTAATGCACATTAACTAAAGAGTATTAATGCACATGTAGACATGCCCAATGTTTCAATTTGGGAAAGGAAACACTTTTGCAAAGCTGAACAATTCTCCTGGGGATGGCAAACCGATGGCGTTTTCCCACTTTAGTTTCCAACTTTATGAAGGATGGACTCAGCGCTTGAAATCAGAAGAAGGAGGATTTTCCCCTTGACTTTAACAAGATCAGGACTGGGTCCTCCATTCTGATCCTCGTTATGCCGATATAAATTTGGAGTACCTCTATTTTGGGAAAGTGTGTTACTCTTCTGGCATGTCCAAAAACAGGATTTGGTCTGATATTTAGGAATCAGTAAAGGATTTAGGAATCGGCAAAGGATATAGGACCCGACAGAAGTTCCAAATAAGTCAAAGGGAAGGAGTCTGACTGATTTCCATGGGCACATTTTACCCTGAATAAATATATTCTGCTCTTAAATGAGGGTATACAGGGAAACTAACTGAGATTATACCGGGTGCATCCTGAAGCAGGATTTCCATACCCAAGTTGTGCATCCCATCTGGCTTCAGGCTTCTAGCTCTGGTCATTCTCCCTCTCTCTGCATCCTTTTGCTTTCTCCTCTCTGTTTTTCCTTTCTCCTGGGCAATATAATTTTACTCACCATCACCTTTATTATCATGGGCATGCTGCTTAGTAGAGTTCAGTTTGCAGAGAAATCTCTTACCACCCCCCATGCTCTTGAAATCAAGTGTTTCTGGACCAGTCCCCTTTCCATGCTGGTTTCTATCTGTCGGTAATTTCTTTCTGAGAGGCCAGGAAATGTGGGCAGGGTGCTTTGAGGGTCTTCCAGGCCACAAGACACCCTGCCCAGATCCAGCCCACCCACATTTTGACAGGTTAGTTTAATGCAGGCTAGGTCTAGGGGTGGGCATTAAACTTGCTAGCAGGGCTTTAACCTCAATATCAGGACTTCCTAGACCTCTGGAAACCATAGGGGGAGAGCGGAAGAGAGAAGATCAGTCTGGATGTGTCTTGATTAAATACTTGGCCCTTTAGCATCCACCCTGCCACTGAGACAGACCAGACACTGGGCTGGATGACCCAAGGAGGCATGTCTACTCTTCAGTGCTCTGATCCACCCTGATTCCTTCCAGGAAGGTGGAAACCCCCCTCAAAATTCAAACATACAGTTGAAACAATAAACCCTTTGCAGCAAACTCACCAAAGCCCAGAAGCATGAGAGTTAAGATGAGCATCTTAACTTACAGCTGCAAGTGTTACAGGGATCTTGAGGGAGAAGGCTGGTCTAGAGATAACTACAGTCCATGCAAGCCCCCTGCCCCCTTCCTTTTCAGTTGGTGGGGAAGTAACCTCCAAAGATATGCAATGCATCCCACATCACTTAAAAACAGTCTGCTCATTGCTCCGTGCCTTGCCTTGTGATACCTTTTCTGCAAGGCGGATGTGCAAACTGCATATAGCATCGCCCCTCTGGCCTCCTCACACACGGCAGTGAAGAATTCAGCTCAGGATGGTCCTGCTCACGCCCTTCTGAGAAATGAGCCCATATCACACCTCCTGCAGATGATCTTTCTCAAGCATAAGGAAAGGTTTGGTCCTGGTCTGATTCTTTAGCCTATCTGCAGCTACGCCCCAGACCCAGGTCTTTGCAAGCTATGGAGGTAAAGAATCCCCTGTCCCGCCCCACCACCCATCTCTTATCTTCTATAAATGGAGGCCTCTTTCCCCGTTATGTAAGGAAAGGCAGGAAGGTGTGATGTTACACACAGCTCGCTCACACAAGGGGAGGCAGGAATCCCGACCTGTCAGAACAATCTCTGTTTCCTCTCCGCAGCCTCCCCCAGCCGAGAAGGGCTGTTGTCTTCAGTTACCACCGGCCTTTTTCTTGCTTGGCATGCAGGAGCCCGAGGGGGCCAGCCTGGCATCTGCAGTATGGCCCATGTCATGCTTATCATACCCCATTAGCGATTTATGCCGGTGCTTCTGGACAGAGCCCAGCTGCAAACATAATCCAAATGCCGAGCCCTCGGAGCATGGAGCTAAAGGCAGCTTTGCTCTTTTGCTCTCCCCGTTTATTTAGCACAGCACGTGTCGCCTCGGAGGGACAGAACATCCCCTGCCAAGCCTGGCAGCAATGGGCAGGCTTTTAATAGAGGAGAAAGCACCTTTCCCCCTACAATGGCTCAGGAGGACTTTAATCTGACCACTACCTACCTTTATAGGAATTAGCCATTGCCCAAAAGGGCAAGGGGTGTTCATCTCTAGGAAACCATGCTCAACCTCATCTTGCTTTTTGGGAGGACTCACGAGGAAGGGATAGAGCAGGGTGTCCTTCCTTTGAGATGGAGCTAAATGCCAGAGCAACCCCCCCAAGAAAAAAACAACCCGCTGAAATGTAAGGGTCTTTACAAACAGGACTCATTTTGAAAGCAGGGGAAGAGGGGAAAAAGGGACTAGAGAAGCAGATATCTATCTATCTACCTATCTACCTATCTATCTATCTATCTATCTGCCTGTCTGGTCATGGGACCAGAAATCCTGGTTCTGTAACAAACTCACTGCATGACAATCACTTATTCTGTCTGTGCCTCACTTCCGCTCCATAAAATGGGGGCATGATAATAACAGTTTGTCTCTTAGACTGAACTCAGAGCTGGTTCCTTGCTACATATATGGCCAATATCCAGCACGACAGCAGCTTTCACTGGGGCCACTTGTACAAGCTTCTCACTATCAGAGCTGGATGAACATGCTCATCTAAAACTTGTGTTGTTGTTGCAACCTGGCTGAAGTTTGGGATCCATCTATCAGCCTTTTCTATACAAACTCTTTTCTCTATATACCTATTTACTGCTACAACCCCCCCTCTTTGTTATCTATCTATCTATCTATCTATCTATCTATCTATCTATCATCATCATACACCCTATGTAATTATCTATCAGAAAACACCCCCTCTATCTGTCTATCTATCCATCCATCCACCCATCATCAACACAAATGCCTGCAACATTTCTATTACTGCACACCCCCTCTATCTACCTACCTACCTACCACCATGCACCTGCTGTATCTACCTATTTGTCATTATTATACACTG
>NW_017729004.1:3378311-3388486 GCF_001723915.1 Gavialis gangeticus
CCTAGCCGCCCTAACCGTGAAGTAGTTTTTGCGGTTGTCCAATCTATACCCTGTCTGTATGTCTATTTATCAACTTGCACCCCATTTCTTTGTCTTTGTATCAATGTATACCCTCTCTCTATCTTCCTACCACCATGGACCTGCTCTTATCTATCTATCTATCTATCTATCTATCTATCTGTCTATCGATAGATGGGTTGGACTTTGGTGGTTGGACTAGATGACCTCCTGAGGTCCCTTGCAACCCTAATTTTTCTGATTTTCTATGATTCTACCTATATCCATAGATTCATAGATGTAGGGTTGGAAGAGACCTCAACAAATCATTGAGTCCAACCCCCTGCTTGGGCAGGAAAGAGTGCTGGGGTCTGATGACCCCAGCCAGCTGCCTATCCAGATATTTCTGTCCATCACTTTCATGTTTCTTGGACCATCATGGCTACAACGCCACTCCAAATTATTACATCTCTTTCGCTGTCTTTCATCCTATAGGTATCCCAATATCAATTTTTATTTTTCTGCCCATACTTCTGTGACCCTCCTTGTTTCAGTTTCTGGCTTGCATTGCATTGTTTCTGGCTTCAATTGCAGCATGTAATGTAACCCGGAAGCTAGAAAGTGTTACCTCCTTTCAGAGTTTCACCTGTTTTGGGGTGGTTTTACAATGTGCACTGGTCAGGGTATTGATAAAGAGGCCAAGCGCCTGTACATTTCCCCCTGGATTGAGATGATGAGATTGTCACTTGGTATTTTCACGGCAAGTTCTTAGTGAGAGCAGCTCTCTAGCTTTCAGGGCTTGCAGCAGCCCGAACTCAGTCTATGGCAGCTGCCTGTGCACACTACTCATGCATTTCATGCCTTCTTCATGCCTGCAGAAGAGAACCTGGAAAGGAGGATTGCAACTTGCTAGTATGCAGATAGAGCTTAATCCACCTCTCACTGAAGTCAATGAGAACTACTTCTCGCCTCTGTATATTTGGGGCTTGGGAAATAGGAGAGAAAGCTTTCTTGACCTTCATATGAGTCTTTGAACTATGAGGTTTAGCTAACATTGTCCCTGTTAACATAGCCTGCATGCATGCTACTGATAACAGTATATACACTAAGGCTAGTTCTTCAGCTGGTCTTACATCAGACCTCACAAGCAACCTTGTGCTGGAACTCGCCTGGCCGCCCTATCGTTCTTTCAAGCCAGGCCCCGTGTTGTCAGCTTCCTTACAAACGGAGTCGCAATGTGTGTCCAAACGAGCCACGTGTTATTGAAAGCCCCCGCCAAAGAGGGAGCAGCTCTGCCATGCACTCAGCTCATACAGCCATTAAACCACAGCGGATGTGGTTTCCATCATCACTTGTGTAACTTGCAATAACGATTATGCTTAAAAGAAAGGCACGGCTAAGTGCGTGCAGAAAACTTGGCTCGAAGTGCGAAAACTTTTCCTGAGCAGAGCTGTAGAAATGGAGCGTTTATTTCTTCCAGAAACCAGGAGGCAAAATGAGGCAGGGGAGGGGAAAAGATTAAAAGTAGACAATAAAGGGGAGAGTTGGGTGGGGAAAAAAGACCCTTAATGGAAGCAAGAACTCAAGGGTTGAGTCTCCTCACCTCTGCTTGTGCATCACTTACACTTGGGCCCCAGAGGTCAGAACGGCTGCATTTCGCACCCATTTAGCACTCATGCAAGAAGGGGCAGGATGCTATGGACCAAGAGCAGAAAAACTCTCAGGGACTGCACAGGAGAGAGACTGCGGTGTGACTGGGAGAGCCGTAACATGGTGCTTAGCCATATGTACGTAACACAGCCGTAACATAGGCTTCCGCTACAGGAGGAAGTACAGGAGGGCAATGAAAATGTTTCGGGGGCTGGGGCACATGGTTTTGCGAGGAGAGGCTGAAGGAACTGGGCTGATTTAGTCTGGAGACGAGAAGACCGAGGGGGATTGAACAGCAGCCTTCACCTCCCTGCAGGGGGGCTGCAAAGAGGATGGAGCTGGGCTGTTCTTGGTGGGGGCAGATGGCAGGACAAGGAGCAACGGGCTCAAGCTGCAGCAAGGAAAGTTGAGGTTGGATATTAGGATAAATTTTCTCACTAGGAGGGTGGTGAAGCACTGGAACAGGTTACTCAGAGGTGGTGTGCTCTCCTTCCTTGGAGCTGTTTAAGACCTGGCTAGAGAAAGCCTTGGCTGGGGTGATGTAGTTGGGACTGGTCCTGCTGTGAGCAGGGGGTTGGACTAGATGTGACCTCCTGAGGTCCCTTCAACCCTCATTGTCTGTGATTATAAGTATCCTATACCAGGCCTATTTCTGGAACTTCTTACTTCCCATCGCAGCTGAGTGCATTAGCGAGAAAGCTGTCCTCCCTCCCTGCTCCACACTGGCTGCTGTCTGTGCATAAAAAATAAAAGGGCATCTTGTGCCTTTGTACTGCCCTTGTATAGCTGGATCCAGAACTTAGCGCATGGCAAGACACAGCCCCTGATGTGCAGAGTTTAGAGAGACCAGACAAGGAAGTGATTAGACATGCCTGAGGTTACATTGCAGGGCTGTGGCAGAGCCACGGGCGCTTTCTAATCTCCTGAATCCCGACCTAGTGCTTCCGCCACAGGCTCACGCTTCTAATCTTCTGCAGAACTGGCTTCCCCTGCAATAGAGAAACACCAGGACCACACAGCACCCAGAGTTTCCAAACTAGCTTGGCGATGATTAAAAAGCAGGGCCATCTGTGAACAGATTGCTTGTCCTTTCATTCATAAGCCCATTTGGGAGCTGAAAGGGTTGGAAAGCATTTAGGGAAGGGAAATAGAATCAGCATCACCAGAGGGACGATGCAAACTTTACTCCCTATGATGTCTTTTTTTTCTTTCTCCACATTTTTCTCTCCTGTTTCATTTAATTTAAGCCATCGGTCTCTCCTCCCTCTGCTCGGCCTGGCACTTTAAACAGTCGGAAGCAGATGGGGAGGTGGGGGAATCAACTAAACTTAAATGGAAATCTCTAAGCTATGCCAAGGGCATGCACGCACCTCACAGCCAGGCTCACTGTGTGAGACAGAGACTTCCCAGGATTGCTTGCTGGATGTTCATGGGCAGAAAGCTGGCTGCTCTCACCACTAATGGTGCCCAGGGGATCTCCAGTGCACTCATACCTATCTGAAGTCTCACTTCCCTGAGGGCCAGGCCTTTGGCTGGTGTAGGCTAGCATCACCAGGAGTCACAATCACGATCATGATCATGCTTAAGAGAGCTATGGCCATTTGGGGATTGGGCCCCTTTGATTCAATAGGGTTGATGATTCACAGCTGACAGTTTGCTCGTTCCCTTCAGTGAAGCCGGGCCAACTAAGTCCAGACAGAAACCGGTCCATTTGTTTCTATTGTGCCACGGAGGTTTCCACCATCTAGAAACCTACCCCCTTGATTTCAGTGGAGATGAGCTGATTTACACCAGACGAGGAGCTGGCACATGAATTGCAAAGCAGCTGTGCTGGCAGGTGACATCTGAGATTGTAGCCCTAATTTCAGCAATCCCTTCGTTTTCATTTATCTTTTCAGGGGAAAGGTGAACTGCTCCATATCTATATCTATATCTATACCTATCTCTATATCTATATCCAAAGTCATATGGCTGTACATCTATGTATGTATTTAGGATGTATATATGTGTGTGTGGGTGTGCACATACGCACACACACGTGTATACACACTCATGCACAATACACCGATAAGACATACCAGAATCATAGACTCATAGACAACGAGTTTTGGAAGGGAGCTCAGGAGGTCACATCTAGTCCAACCCCCCGCTCACAGCAGGACCAGCCCCAGCTACATCATCCCAGACAACTGGCTCTTAAAAACCTCCAAGGATGGAGATTGCACCACCCCTCTGGGTGACCTGTTTGAGTGCTTCATCACCCTCCTAGCGAGAAAGTTTTTCCTAATATCTAACCTCCACTTCCCTTGCTGCAGCTGGAGCCCATTGCTCCTTGTCCTGTCATCTGCCCCCACTGAGAACAGTCCAGCTCCATCCTCTTTGCAGCCCCCCCGGCAGGGAGGTGAAGCTTGCTATCAGATCCCCTGTCAGTCTTCTCTTCTGCAGACTAAATCAGCCCATTTCCATCAGTCTCTCCTCACCAGTCCTGTCCCCTAGTACTCTGATAGTCATAAAGGATGGTTGAACTGGCTGGGTCACATGTGGAAAAGGTTGAGGACCGACACTCTCAGACACAGCTGTGTCGAAGTCAGAGCACCACAAACCCGAGACATGAACTACGCCATGTAACACAACGCAGCGCAAGCATCAGGAATCCTGGGCAATAGGGATGAAGTCTCCCAGAGCCATCATCACCATGCGGTCATGATGCGGGCTACAGTCCCAAAAGCCAGGGTTTGTGGCAGAACAACACTGACCCCATCATATTACAATGCAAATGACTTTGCAGCCCGGGATGGCAAAACAGCCAGGCTTGCAACTGAATCCCGTTATATATTTAATGCATCTCTTTGCCTTTCAGTTTACATGATCAAAAATCCCATTGCTGACAAGCCCCAGCTGTCTGATCAGAAATATCACTCTGCCTTCTGTGTACCTGCACGCCTGCCTGAAAAACACTGTAGTGGCATAGCCTCTTCCAAAAAATCGTAGTGATAAAGCATTGGCAAGATTAAGAGCCCTGGTTTTGTGCCACTGTTGGCAGAGCTAGCAGACATGCCGCTCTCAAAGGAATCATGCTGTAATTCGCCTGTGTTTTTTTAACGGGCCAAACTGATCTCCTTAGCCAACCCATAAGTATCAATTAATCTGCCCCCGGGTTCAGTTTGGCTCTTAGCCAGAAGTTATTCATTGCAAGATGAAAAAGATTATGTCCTGATCCTCCTTTATAGCTGCAGCTGTTCTGAATGTACATAACTGAACTCAGTTAAGCAATGTAACACTTCGGCTAAACACAGACACTTGTCACTATTGCTTGACATTTTGAAGATCACTTATTTTTTTTCCCCATCTTTACGCTGCTGGGTCTCACAAGCGGCACTTCCATCAGAGAGCTGCGTGGGTTTCATCTGATTCGACATGTCAGAGAGATCAGCCGTTTCCACCCCTCACTTGAAACTACCCTTGGTTTTGGCTTGGTGGGTAAGATGAGAAATCAGAGAAATATTCCATCTGGGTTGAACTGCAACAGAAATTTTGGTTTTTTGGGTTTTTTTTCCCCACAGAAACGGCAACAACAGAAAAATCATGTTGTGTCACCCCAAAGCACTTGTTTATATTAAACTTTTTTTTTAGTTTGGTTTCAAAGTCATTTAACTCCTTTTTCATCTACCTGTCCTTCACTTTCTTACAACCCGGCTTTTAATTAAGGTCTGTTTGGCCAATGCAAAATGCCGTTTTGCGAGGTGACGTCGAAAATTGCCCTTCTGCCTTCCTGAGACTTCACTTTGAAAATGCTGTGATGGAAATTTTGACCTTTTTTTTTTAAATTCTTCCCCATTCTTTCAGCTCAAAGTAGTCACTGAATTGGAGCACATGCCCCCTCCCCCCCCAAAGTCTGCTTTCCAGCTAATTTAGCAAACCACTTCCAATCTTTAGCCCAATAGCCAAGTATTGAGGACACTGTCCAAAGAAGGGGAGACCCAGGGTCTAGGTTCCCCTCACCTAGAGTGGAAACCTATGTTTCCTCTTTGTAATTGCTCAGCAGAGGGCTTATATCAGAAGATCAAGACCTAGATACTGCCCTGGGGCCCTTCCAGCTCTCCTCCAAAAGCCAGCTCAATGGGAAGCCAGGAGGGAGAGACAGATGGGGCTAGGAGGAGGCAGCTAAGTCAGAGGAAGCATGGCTCAAAGAGCCGGATGCTGCCCACAAGACTGATGCCTCTAGATTTTGGCCCTTGCCTTGGCTCCTCTCTGCGGTGGGCAGAAACTCTCATTTCTGTTTCCCAGTGAGTAGAAAAGCAAAGTGCTGCAGGCCAGTTGCAAGAGGAGGGCTGGAGGTTGCCCGGGGTCTTGCATTTATTTGGCAAGCACAAGACACGTGTTCAAGCCACCCTTTGGGAGAAGTTAGACCTAGATTATAGGTTTGCTGCTCCTTGACTTATAATGGCAATTCTCTTCCAGTCTCTCCTTTCTGGCAGTATGTGTTTAAGGTGATTCTATTCTAAAACTAAATTGAAAGTCTCCATAGGCACCAAAAATTGTGGCCAGGAGGCTACATATGTACCACTGGGTATGTTGAGGTGTAGCAGAATTTTGCCCTTCCTTTGTACTATGCTATAGTGTGAAGGTCTACCTCTTTGTGATTATCTTGGGGGGATGATGGGGTTGAAGGACCTCATGAAGCTATCCCCCAGTCCAAATGGGCATTCAAAGGCAGGGCCTGCAAGAGATCACAAGCTGCTCTCAACAAAAGAGTCACAGGCACGAACAGATATGAGCACACTTTACAAGCAACAGAAAGGCTTTATGATGGGTTTGCGGCTCGGGCTGTCCAGCACAGTAGCGAGGACGCTGGGTATTAATAGCTTTAGAAAAAAAGCTTAGTGGAAAAAATCTTGCCAGCTACCAAGGTCACCTCAACACGTCGAGGCAGACCTTGATGCGTTTCTGGGCCTCTTTCCATACTCAGCATTTCTGCTTCCTAACTTGGTCTGCCGTGAGAAAGCATCTTCTACCTTCCAAACAGGCCCCTGCGCTGGCTGGTTCAGACCCTTGTAATTCATTTAAGAGGGAACATTATGGAAGAAAAGAGCATTGTTACCATTTTTGGGATGCCTTCCTCACATTGTCTGAATACTTTTCTCCTGATATCCTTATGGATAGTGCTTTAGCTTTAGCACGGTTTTATGAATAGGATTTATTTCCTAGGAGTTGCATGCTTGCTTCAGATAGGATGCATCAAAAAAAGTCTTGCCAGCATTGAGACATATCGTGTATGTGTGCGCATAGGAATAACTTCATAGGCTTGTGGAGAGTATTGAAGACAGACTGCGTAAAACTGCATATTGGATAGGATCATAGACTCATAGAAAACAAGAGTTGGAAGGGACCTCAGGAGGTCACATCTAGTGCAACCCCCTGCTGCAAGCAGGACCAGCCCCAACTCCATCATCCCAGCCAGGGCTTTGTCTCCCTGGGTTTTGAAAACCTCCAAAGATGAAGTTTCCCAGTGTGTGAGAGTACAATAAGCCCATGCAACTATACACTGGATGCTCCTGTGCCTCTGTTTTGCCACCTATAACATGGAGATAATTATACATCTCCTTTCCAAAGGAGTTTGAAATCCATGAATGAAAAGTGCTGTGGAAGCAGTGGGTTCTTATTATCAACTTGACCCGTCCTGAGGGTTAAAAGACCCGAAATCCAATCTACACTACTGCTGTTGCTTGGGATATTTAGAGGCAGAAACCACACCTGGATGCCATAGCATCCTGGAAAATGAGGGTTGGAAAGGACCTCAGCAGGTCACAACTAGTCCAACCCCCTGCTCAAAGCAGGACCAGCCCCAGTGGCCTCATGCAAGGAAGCCCAGGGCCCTGAATTTTGTGGCAGGCCGTGCCCCTCCCTAGACACACCTGCAGCTTTTGGTAGCCCACCAGGCCGGACGGGACGGCCCTGAGGGTGAGATCCAGCTTGTGGGCCTGGTGCGGGTGCTCTAAGTGTGGGGCTTAGCTCTGAGAAGCAGAGACACTTTTCCTGCATGTGGCATCATGTGAACGTGGTTATATTGCTTCTGAGCTGCGGTTGCCTCCTGTTTCGGGACCAGTGTAGCTGTGCTCACACAGTGCCAGCTACCGTGGGGCTGCACCTCTCAGAAGATGAGCCAGGGCCGCAGCACCTGTAAGGATTGAACCATTTTGAAATGTCACTGCTTGGGAACCGCTTCACAGAGGTGTGAAGTCTGTACCTTCCAGTGGACAAATACATGCTTGCACCAGTAGCGGCCTTAGGGGAGGGCAAACCAGGTGACCGCCCCACGTTTTAGGGGCCCCAGAATTTTGCAACAATTTTTTGGGGGGTGACGTTATTTAAAACTTTGTTCTTTTTTCAATTTATGAATAAGTTTCATGGATGGGGCAAAGAGAAATTGAAATTGAAAGTGTCTGACTTGCTCCTAGGGCATCAAAATTAAGCCTCTAAGGGTCCCCGTGTGACTCTCTTGCCCGGGGCCCCAGCAACCCTAAGGCCACCACTGCTTGCACCCAGGTTTTTGGGTTTTCAGGGGCTGGGGGCATGATGATAGGGGATGAGGACACAGCTGGTCTTTAGAAAGATAGCTTGGACTAGGGAGCTCAGGGATAAAAACTTGCCAACAAAAGGGGAAAAAAGTGGGCAGAGAGTTATGGTTGCCTACCAGAGTAGCCAGCTGTAGCCCTGGTAGGGGGTGAGGAGCAATGCAGTGTGGGATATCTGGAGGACCAATCACAGTCGTGTCACAAAACGCTTGCTCTCTGCTGCCACCATTTCAAACCAGTTCAAATTAGGACTTGACGGTCCAGGCGCGCTTTTGGAAAACAGTTTTTGATCAGTGGAACAGGCTGCTTCAGGTTTACACTGCATTTAAAAGGGGCAAAGTGCTATGTGTGTCTACGTCCCTGGAGGCTGCGCGGCTAGCAGGCACGTTGGAAGGTCACAGGAGCTGTCTGCAGACTTGAGCCCAACATTTTAACCTTGGCAGGAAAGTTCCCATGTCAGGGACTCATTGAGGACATTGTACCTACCCCCAAAAGTCTCCCGGACAATTTGGGGGTGAAGCAGGGCAGCGCTAGGTGTGGGTTATACAAGTTGGTTTGGGATCACAGGGACACACATGGTAGTGGAACGCCACACTGTGGTGCCCTCAAATACTTATTGCATTGAGTGAAGTAGCTGAAAGCCAGCTGAGATGCTGCTAAATATCTTGCTGCTGCGGCTCCCGATTGCAGCGTAAATAGAGCCAAAACAACCAGCTTTTCAAAAGCACTCCATCCCCTGTAATCACAGGTTCCTGGGCAATACTTAACACCTCCAGACTAGTGCCTGAAGTTGGGGACTGCATATTACTTACCTTTTTTTTTTTAAGCACTGGTTCCAGGGCCAACAAACCTGGGGTGTCTTTCCCTCTCCATCTCCCTATCTCCGTGCCCGGTAGTGAAATGGAGACCTCTGGGAACACTTAGATCTCGAGAACTGCACATTGCCTTTGAAAACCATATTGAATCTAAATATAGTTCAGAGGCCTGTTTTGTTTCCCATCCATTTTCAGTGGTAACTTGTGGCTGGGTAACTGATGACTCGCTGCTCCCAATAACTCTGCGGTGGTTTTTTTCCCAGAGAGGGGAGAAAATAGCATGAGATACCACCCACATATTCATGCTGGTTTCCAAAAGGAAGCCATGCCGAGGAGGCAGCACTGGCAACCTCATTAGTATTTGTTACCAATCCTTCTCGGGTTGCTATGACATCCGTCCATCAAAATCCTCCAGCTCCCGACACTGTGAAGCTCTTCAAACACCGGGGCGAGAGGAGCCACATGCAGACAGTCGCTCTGCACCAACCTCCTCCTCTCCTCCGATTTCCATCTGCACAGCTTTGCATTCACCAGTCTGCATGAGGGACTGTCATGGGCATGGCCAACCAGGAGTAGACCAGAAGTCTACCTAGCCAAATATCCCATTTCCAACACTGGCCACCAGTTGATACTTCAGAGGATGGGTCAAGCAACCTTGCAGCAGGAAGTCCTGAGATAACCTGGCCTCAAGGAAAATCTCTCCAGCCACTCATCTGTGATATAGTTTATAGCAGGAATGATCTACCTTTGGTGCAGCTACGTGGGAAGGACACTGAAGACCAGCTTTCTATCGAACACAGTGCTTTTCAGTGGAGAGGGCATGGTACTAGCACCCAAGAGACCCAAATCCCATTCCCAGGTCTTGTGCTGGGTGACTATAGACACTGCATGGTCCTGTGCCTCTGTCTTGTAACCTGTAACATGGGGATAATTATACTTCCCCTTTCCAAAGCACTTTGAAATCCATGAATGAAAAGTGCTTTGGAAGCAATGAGTATTCTTATTATCAACTTGACCTGTCCTGAGAGTTTGGTGGTTAAAAGACCCTAAATCCAATCTATACTACTGCTGTTGTTTGGGATATTTAGAGGCAGAAACCAGACCTGGATGCCATAGAGTCCTAGGAAATGGGGGTTGA
>NW_017729004.1:3389122-3399423 GCF_001723915.1 Gavialis gangeticus
GAGGTAAGACTAACTGGCCTATAGTTTCCCGGGTCCTCCTTCCTCCCTTTTTTGAAGATGGGAACCACATTGGCCCTCTTCCAGTCCTCTGGCACCACACCAGAGCACCACAAGTGCTCGTAAAGCCGTGCCAGGGGACTTGCAATGACCTCAGCCAGTTTCTTTAGTACTCTAGGGTGGAGATCATCCGGACCGGCTGACCTGAAGACGTCCAGCCCCTCCAGAAGCTCCCTAACTAAATCCTCGCTAACTTGAGCCCATTGCTCCTTGTTCTGTCATCTGCCCCCACTGAGCACGACCCAGCTCCATCCTCCTTGGAGTGACCCTTCATGTAGTTGAAGGCTGTTATTAAATCCCCTTTCAGTCTCCTCTTCTTTAGACTAAATAAGCCCAGTTCCCTCAGCCTTTCCTCATAAGTCATGTGCCCCAGCCCCCTAACCAATTTTGTTGCCCTCCACTGGACTCCCTTCTGTGTTGTGGATCCAAGAGAAGATTAATTCACACCATATCTATCCGGCCAATGTAATGTTGGCATGGATAGTGTTGGAGGCATGGGAGATTACAGGTAATCTGGTGGAACCCGTAGCATGCATACTTCCTCCCTGGATCCATGCAGGGAGGCTAAGGACGGATTACCGTTTCACTGGACACATCCATGTGGCACTTACCCAGCCCTGTAACTGCTGTTTTTGGCACTTGTGGACACTTATGATCCCTAGCATTCACCTAGCTACCAAGTACGTGCCATAGGCCATGCTCTTGAAGGATGTGGCTACCCATTTGTGTACCCAGAGGCAAACATAAGTCACAAAAATGCAGCTGGGCAAAAATCAGTGCTGAGTAGAGGTGGGTATATGTTAACCCAATAGTCAACTGATTAGGGGCAGCCACTCAGGCAGCAGGGGATACAAGTTCTCAGTCCCCTTGGCCAGAGAGGTTTAAATCTGCATCTCTTCTTAGCACAAACTTCTAAATACCAGGCCACAGGTTAGACACTCATTAACCTTCTCTTGAAGCCAGGACCCTGGGCAGCCAGAAGAAGAAGGTATGTGTAGCCAGGGGCAAAAGGACAAGCTAGGTGGAGAAGTTGTTGTCTTGATCATTTCAGGATCTATGCTTAGGTACATTTGTACAGAGCCATGCACCTTCCTGGCTAAGGGTGGAGGCTACAGCATGTGCACAAGAGCTTGGACATGCATGGGCCAGGCTCTTTGGGTAGATCTTTTATTAAACCAACTGAGTAGTTGGACAAACAGTGGACATAGGATGGCAAACCATAAGGAAGTGCCCAAGGTGGTGTTTATGCATCTGGGTAAATGCCATTTAAGCCCAGAAGAGGAAATAGGAGTCTGCCCTAGGTGACTTGGTCAAGGTCAAAGAGGAGGTCAGTAGTAAGGATCAGAGTATCTAGTTCCTGACAAGCCCCTTTACAATGCAGCCAACCTTCCCGTAATGGAAAATGGATCTCTGCTGTGGTCCAGTACATGTCCCACCCTCCTGATAATTTGTCTCGGCCCTTCAGATCACTCCTACCCTGGGCTCCTGTTATTTTGAGACTTGAATCTGGGTGGCTTTGAGTTTCAGATAAAAACACCAACATGAGAAGCATCTGACTCCTCATCTGGACCCCATCAGACCAGCATCTCTTTGATTTCACAGTAAAGCCACAAGAATTTGAGATGCACAACCTTTGCCAATTGGTGCAGGTTTTTTGACTTAATCTGCCGTGAACCTACCAGTGAGCCACGTTTCAAAATGAGGAATTGAATATGAAAGCAGGAGAGCAAAGAGTGGTTGTTGGGCCTCAAGAGGAAAATTTGGCCTAGAATATGCAAGTGTGCATGTGTGTGTACTGCAATGTAAGTCGTGTGCCGTGCGTTTGCTTGCACTTAGTTATGATCATGTGAATATGTATAATGCCACATGTGTGAGGGTTGTGCATTTGTGTGTGGGTGTCTACTGCAATGCATGAATGCCGGTGTGCATGCTGTGCATCAGTGTGCACGTGTCTGCTGGGAGGCGTACATAGCGTGTGGTTGTGGGATGAGATGGGGAAGCAAGGCACTGGAGTAGACAGAGGAAGAGGGCAGTTCACTCAACTCCAGCATCGTTACCTGCCAGCAACATAAGCCACACAAAACCAGCACCCATGTGGTGCTGCCCATCAAGAACAGGGGCATGTGGTCTGGTTGATAAATGGCTTGGCCTTGAGAAGCATAGGTCTTTTGAGGCCAATCTGCACCAAAGCAATATATCATTCTGCACAACGCTACTTTTCCCAGTGTGGAATAAATTACATCTTTGGCCCCCACCCATCTACACATCACACATCTTCCTGCTGGCCAGAGCAGGGGGGCAGCCACTGGCTTATGGTTCATTTTACATGGCTTCCAACTAAATCCATCTGTCTGACCAGTCTCGTTGGGGACTCAGCTTCAAGCTTGCTGGAAAGCCAGCTAAAATGTCAGACTACAAGTGATTATGATTTCCAAATCTCCCTGGTATAGCCAAGCACTTCAAGAATGACCCCATCTGCAGAGGTGCCCACATGGCTGGCAATGGCATGCACTGAGACTTCATAGAAGCCCAAACTGCAGAAATGGGTTGATACCTCACTGAGGGCAAGGTGAACTGCATTTATCTATGTAAAGGAGAAGCTGAATATTAAAGAGTTGAACATGATAAGATATCAACCATTATAATCATGAGATTATAAGAAAATCTCACGAGGTTCAACAAGGGCAAGTGCAAAATCCTGCACTTAGTATGGAAGAGTCTCTTGCATTGCTGCAAGTTTGGGACCAACTGGCTAAGCAGCAGCTCTGCAGAAAGGGACCTGGGGTGACAGTGGACAAGAAGATGGATAGGAGTCAGCAGTGTGCCCTTGTTGCCAAGAAAGCTAATGGCATCCTGGGCTTTATTAGTAGGACCGTTGTCAGCAGACTGAGGGAAGTGATTCTTCCCCTCTAGAAAGTATGTGGACACTTTGGAGAGAGTCCAGGGGAGGGCAATGGAAATGGTTCAGGGGTTGGGGGACAGGACTTGTGAGGAGAGGCTGAGGGACCTGGGCTGATTTAGTCTAGAAAAGAGAAGACGGAGGTAGGGTTTAATGCCATCCTTCACCTCCCTGCAGGGGGTTGCAAAGAGGATGGGGCTGAGCTGTTCTCAGTTGGGGCAGACGACAGGACAAGGAGCAATGGGCTCAAGCTGCAGCAAGGGAAGTTGAGGTTGGATATTAGGAAAAATCGTTCTCACTAGAAGGGTAGTAATGCACCGGGACGGGGTACCTAGAGAGGTGGTGGACTCTCCATCCTTGGAGGTTTTTAGGGCTCGACTTGAGAAGCTGTGGCTGGGATGATGTAGTTGGGGCTGGTCCGGCTGTGAGCAGGGCGTTGGACTAGATGTGACCTCCCAAGCTCCCTTCCATAATTCTATGATTTAAATCAGCAAAGGCCCATCCACTTCTATGGATTTAAGTCAGTTTGCACCCTTTGAACCCCTGGCCAATTGAGACTTTAGTCACTCTTTTCTGACTCCAACCTGAGCCTGGCCACATCCCCAGGGCCTTAGAAATGCCCAGCCCTTGTATCATGTTTCCCTGTTGTCCTAGAGCCTTATGCTGCAGGGACTCATCCAAGCATGCTAGTAAGATCTGGATTCAATATTTAGCAAGTCTTTTTCATCAGTAATTCCTATGGTATTATGGTCAGCAGGGATGATCCTGCTTTGAGCAGGGGTTTGGACTAGATGTGGCCTCCTGAGGTCCCTTCCCACCCTCGTTGTTTATTATTGCATTATTCTTCTGCAGAGACGTCAAGAACCAAGGGGCTTTCAGCAGAGCAGTTAATCTCTGATCTTTTATTTTCTTACTCTTTTTCAGGTTGAATTCACGCCTGAACAGATTGAAGGTGAGTAGGTTTGCATCACTTAATCCTCAGTAAATACTCTCCCTGCCATGTGTGGGGCAGAACAAAAATGAGATTATCACTCCTTGACACAAGAGCGGTTTAGCTAACTGCTTTGCTATTTGCCTATATTAGAAGTAGTAGCTTTAGTAGTAGTAGTATTCGAAGAAGTAGTAGCATGATCAAACCTAGAAGTCCTGTCTGAGATTGGTGCTGCATTGTGCTACATAAAGCCATAGCAAGAGGCTTTCAGCATGGGCACACTGTCCTTTTCCTCCTGAGTAATTTACTCCAGATCCTACTTGGCAGGACATTTATTCTGTAGTCAGGAGAGGACACAGGTGCAACTCTCTCAAGCTGGCAGTCTGATGTAGTCTGCGCCATCCTTGGAGGTGTTTAAGACCCAGCTAGACAAACCTTTGCCTGGGATGATGTAGTTGGGGCTGGTCTTGCTTTGAGCAGGGGGTTGGACCAGACGTGACCTCCTGAGGTCTCTTCCAACCCTCCTTTTCTGTGATTTTATGATTATATTGCACTCAGGGCAATACGCATTCCCCTGCTCCCCTGTGTGTGAGAATAACCCCATGCAACAAATATGCTCTTTCTCTGGACAAGACAGCCCTTCTCCCCCTTGGAAAAAAAATCCTTGGGTTCAATTTGAATCGAATCTGTTTCACCTACATGACGACTCTCCAGGACTCAGGGAAACGTATATATTTTGGGGGTCAAAAGCAAACATCCATTCCAATTTCCTAATCACCAGCCCCATCCAAAGAAGTGACATCTCCAGCCCCGCGCATGGGCGGCTGTGAAGGCCACATGCCACAGCTGACCTATTTCGTGAGATGTAAGTTGGACATATGATGGGTTCTTCTGCTGGGTCTTAGAAGCTGGAATGATACAAGCTTCTCAGGGGTAGTAGCCACAAAACAGGTCATTATAAGCAGATGAAAGTCCTTTGGGGATCCTGGTTGAATACAGGGGACACGGTGGGGCCACTCACTGCCACTACCAGGGGCTTTTCCCAACCAGGTTTTGCTAGATGAATGCTGTAGGCTTGGAAGAAGCAGGTTCTGTGGCCCGTTCTGCCACCGAGTAGTTTGGCAGCCTTTAGAAAGTCACTCCACCTTGCCACCTCGGCTTTAGTCTCCTGCCTAACACTAACAGATCTGCATGGTCAAAGTGGACGCATGTTTTTGGGGGCAGACCCAGATTCTAGCGATCCATGCCTTGAGGTCTTATGTGTACCCATACTGATGCTGAGCCAAAGCTGGCCCTTTGATGTCCCTAAGCATGTTTCCCAACCCCTAAGGAGGACAACAAGACCTCTGAAACATAGGCTCTATCCTCTAAATGATGGGTCACAGAGCTCATGGGACCCATTCTGAGCTGTAAGCCATCTTCTTTATATCCAGGGGCACAAAAGGGCTGCACAACAGCTGGATCTCCCCACCTGGAGCTGGGGTTGAACTGGATCCTGTGCCCTCTCCCTTTGCTCAGTGGTCCTTACCATAAGACATTTGGAAGGTAAAGCTGATGCTATAAAATGGCCAGAGGATGTTGCTGAAACAAGCTGACCGGCAGCCTGGTTTCCTTGGGTTTGCAGAATGGGAGATGCATGGAGAGGAGGATAGTGTAGGGAGATGGAGGGGAGGGCTTGTCGAATGGCCTCATGCAAGGAGTTACTGCTGTTCATGCTGCTGCTGTGAGGACAGGGGAGCGGAGAAGAAAAAAAGGGGCATATAGAAATACCTTGGGGGGTGCAATCTGGAGAAGACCTGTCCCCAAACCTTCTGCTAATGGCCGAGTCAGCTGAACAGATAGAGGAAACCTCAGCAAAGGCTGGCGTTTGTGTGTGAGGTCTCAGAGAGAAGTGCCCTGTGTGCTTGTGCAGCTGCAAGCAAAGAAAAGCCACAGCAAAGGCAGGCTGGAGGGGCCACTTTCACAGCTGTGAAAGAAGGGCTGTGGTCTGCAGGCCAATTAACAGTAAAAGGAGTGATAATAACCAACCAGGCTGGGCAGACATCATCCCTGGCAACAATGTGCAGGGGAAAGCATCCAGAAACTCAGCTCCTGAGGGCAGCTGCTCAGGCCTCATGTCTCTCAAGAACCAAGTGTGCCAGCGGAGGGATCAGACAGCAGTTTCTGACTCATCACCGTCCACCTCTCTGGACTTTAGGAGGTCAAATCACTCCTTGTTTCATTATGAGCTTGGGAGGAGGTGATAACCTGGGCAGCAGCAGCTTGCAGAGGGTAGGAGACATTAGGGCCAGCACGTGGCTGTTGCTATGCCTGTCACCATCCCAACCAGTCCAGCCCTCCCATCTGATGACCATGGGGGTTGGGGAATGAATGGGACTACTCGCTCTGCTCCTCCTGCATCCCTGACATGGCCTCTCTAGTGCCCTGTAAGAAGGTCCAGCATCCTCCGCTAGCTGCAGGACGGAGAGCAACAGGAGCAAGGAAGACACGGATGTGGATACTTTCCCGGCAATCAGCAATGCTGGAGAAACCCTAATATGAGCTTTCTTCTCTTCGCACCTCAGCTTCCTCCCCTGCAAAATGACGGGCACAAACTCCTGCCTTGTTGCAAAGGTTAATGCCTCCTTGGGAAAGTACATCATAGGGTTATACCTAGGCTTTGGGGCTGTGGCAGTAATGGTTGCTAGCCTTGGTTCCCAGATGCGTCCACCTGCTTTGGGCCATGGCAAAGTATGCAAGTGCAGGTGCTCAAGAAGTTCTGGCTTGTGGTTGCTGACTGTCTGAAGAGTGCCCCCCTTTAGCTTGTGATTTTGGTGGAGAGAGAGCTGAGTTCAGCCCTATGTAGCCATGGTCTGTTAGTCACAGGTCACTGGACACCCCATAAAACATCCCCTCCTGATCCTAAGAAGAGGTGGATTAAATTCATGGAAGAGGCAAGTCCAGGAGAGGACCATTCTTGTGGGATCTCTCTGCTAATGAAGTACTGATGCAATATAAAGTCAATGAGTCTGATTCTTGTCTATGCTCAAGCTCTTTTACAACACTCAGGTGAAGTAAAGCTTAATATTACACCCATTTTAACTCTTTTTCACAATGCCGGAGTTTGGAAAGGGTCATAAGTGTAAATGCCAATCAGGTCTAATGACCTTGGGAAAATTTATTAAGTAACTTAGGCAAAGGGGGAGAGTTGTGGGTATAGCCATCAGCAGGACAAGCCCCTTCTGCTATGCCCACTCGCAGCTGCAGCATAGTTTCTTAGGGACCATAAGCATATGTTATAACTAGCTAGAGGCTGCTCTGAGCGATACTTGAGTAGCCTGAGAATTAGAAAGTAACTTTAGGGGTTAAATCACCTACTTACTGGGTGCATCTACATGTTCATTAATGCACATTTAATTTAAAACTTGTATAATCAAGTACTAAATAAATGAGCAATAAATAGAGTCACTGTGCAGTAGTGTGGATGAATGCCTTTTTAGTGATGCTACTGCACAGTAGGTTAATAATACTGTGCAGTAGTGTACTAGCACACTTTGCGCTGTGATGTGCTACTGCCCAGTGTTATTAGGCTACTGCACAGTTAGCATCGCATGTAGATGCACCCACTTTATGCCACCCTCACACCAGCAAAATGTTTCTAAACACAGCACAAGTTACCTTGGAGTGGGTTTGAAATGTTTTGCTGTGTGATGGGTTTTCCCTCTCAAACCTGCTCTGCAGAATTAGCTCTGGCAAGCTTCTTCTTTCAAGGCTATGATGATGTGGATCTTGACAAGACAACTCTACTTTGTACCCAAGATCTGGTGCTATGATGGCACCCCAAACTATTATTTCATATGGGAAAGAATGGGTCTTAGATGGAGCAATGTGAAATACGCTCTCTGTTACCAGTTTTCTTTACTGGGTTGCCAATGGCTAGGTGTGTGTACTGGGCAGGGTATTTCTGGCCTCTTCCACTCCAGCTTGCTGAGAAGAGAAGAATATAAGCAATTCAAGCTGAAGGCAGAAGTAGCAGTTAGTCATAAGAAAATATCCATAAATGCTGCCAGTGGTTTAATGGCTAACTGGAGTATGAAAGAGGCAACAGCAGCATTGGCTTCCCTGCTTTGAGTACAAGGGCACTGGCCAAAGTGCACAGAGGGAGAGATGCTTTTTGTGTATTGACAGAAGTGAGCTTCCAAACCCACAGGCCAGTGCTTTGATTACAGTGTAGTTTCATTAGGATGAAAAAAAAAAGAGAGCTGTAAGTGCCTGCGTGGCTTCCTATTCCATTAGCAGGTATTGCAAGGCCATATTGGCACCATCTCCTTGCCACACTGGGATGGCTGCCAAACACCGACTCAGCTTCATGCCCAAACCTTGCAAGAAAGGAGCATAAATGTCTTAGAGGTGCTTTGAACCTGCACTCCCCATGGTGTCCATCTTGAGAGCAAATGGGAAGGATCTAGGACCATGGTGATATGCTAGGAGAACAGGATAGACGTGACCCTCAAAGGCCCATTGCAAACTAAGCTCGAAGCTCAGGTACCCTCTTCACTTCCCTAGGTGCTTAGACAGAATAGCAAGAAGCTAAAGATTTCAAACAGGCAGTGGTTGCAGAGAGCCCCTGGAGTAGGGAAGTGTGGAGCCAGTGTAGACATGTCCAACCATCCCTAAGAGGGCTCAGAGAACAAGACAGTATTGAATAGCATCTCTCCTGCCAGTCAGGGAAATGTTCCTTACAGGGAAACAGGACAAGAAAAAAAAGGGGAATTGTGGGAAGGGAGCATAAGAAAGCCAGGGAAAGTCTGAGAAGCTTTACTGGACCAACTATAACACAATTTAGGAGCAAAGCTTCAACTCAGGAACTGCCGACACCATAGCCATTTGGCCGCTGCACCCCATAGAGTAGGTCTCTATCTTCTAAACCCTACTCATGACCCATGCCAAGGGTTGCTGTCCAAGGAGTGCACCGAGGAAGGGCTACTGAATCTCATACCGTGCAGGGCACTCCTGCTGAACTGGAAGGTCCCCAAGGTTAGCCTTTCCCATGAGTTCTCCTGTCTTTCTTGATCTGGAAATACCACAAGAAGGACCATTTGACCCCTCTGGTTGAATTTCTGCATGGCACTAGGAAGTGCAGGGGAGGAGGAATGCAAACATTTAAGATAACAGCAACAAGAAAAGTTAATCAAATTCCTCCCCCCTCACCCTTCCTAGTTACAAAAGAAAGAGTGCAAGGCCCTGATGAGCTAGAGTTTGGGTGAAGGTTCAGGTTGGTTGTTACTTTATATGAACAAGTTTAACATCAGTCTCTTTCTCTTTCTGTTTGTCTTTGTGTCTCACAGAATTTAAGGAAGCCTTCTCACTTTTCGACAGAACTGCTGGCACAGAGATGAAAATCACATATGCCCAATGCGGAGATGTCCTCAGGGCTTTGGGGCAGAATCCAACCCAAGCTGAAGTCCTAAAAGTCCTTGGTAGGCCCAAACCAGAAGGTGGGTGGCCCACTTTTTGTCTGTGGCTTGAAATGAAACACCCCAGGAATAACTGTCAGGTTGAACAGACTATATCCCTCTCTTTGGATGGAAAGATGAAGTGGGAAAGAGCCATATAGTTTTACTGCCAAGGAGAAAGCCAATCATGTGGTCCAAGTAGTGGACTAAAATTCAGGAGACCACGGCTCAGTTCTAAGCTCTCCTGCAGTTTTTCTACATGACTTCAATTTTCCCATGCCTTAGTTACTCCCCTACATTTTGAGACTATTTAAGGCACTGACACTCAGTCCTGACTGGCTCCAAAGCTACACGAGTGGTTGTCATTAACCAAAACCCACAACAACATGGACACTGCCAGGTGATCCATGGCAGATACACTTCATTTCAGAAGAAGAAAAAAGCCCTCCGTGCATTAGTTAAGGTTTGCACGGCACGTGTTGCATTGTTCACAACTGCAGAAAAGACAAACTTGATGCATGCAACACAGCAAAAACTCTCATAGATTCATAGATGGTAGGGACTGGAAGGGACCTCATGAGATCACCAGGTCCAGCCCCCCCTGTGCTTGGGCAGTAAAGACTGACCCCAGCAAGATAAGCATCCAGATGTTTTTTGAAGATTTCCAGTTAATAACATGTCTGGGAGCCATGTCTGAATATCACTGGTTAGAGGATAAAATTCACCCCTACATAATGGGCATTCAGAAGTTATGGCAAAGGCCATGGGCATTTGCTGAGGCTGTATTTGTTTCTTCCCCAGCCCTAAAGAAGGGCACTTTGTGATCGAAAGCTTGTCCAATACCTCTTCCATCTTGATCCAGTAAAAGATACTACCAAACCTTGTTGCTCATAGTTTCCCTGGATCATCACAACCACAATGGTACAACTATGCTGAGGGCCATGCAAGCAAAGAGACTGGACGTTAGCCCATGTTCTGC
>NW_017729004.1:3404423-3404890 GCF_001723915.1 Gavialis gangeticus
ATGGTACAACTATGCTGAGGGCCATGCAAGCAAAGAGACTGGACGTTAGCCCAAGTTCTGCTTTCAGAAGAAAGCACCATGAGGTCTTTCAGGGTGGTTCTTAATGTCTTATGTGTAAGGGGCTCTAAATCTACCTGCTAAGAGCAATTTCAGCGTGAGTCACTTCTATGAAGACCCACACCTGGAATTACTGTCTGGTTGCTTCATGTCCAACTGAGGTCACCTTGGAGGACCAGGCTCTTATTGAATCATAATGGTGGTCTAGAGACATAGCATGGATTGGGCTGCTGGTGCAAGTGGGGAATTGGGGGATCTCTCTAGCAGGAGCTACCCTATACAAGGACACTTCTGTCAATCTGGAAGGCAGAAAAGCGTGGAAATCAGCAAGGGCAAAGGCCTATCAGACACCCGGTACCTTTCCTCCCACCACAGTATACTTCACTCATGTTGCTTCACAGAATACAGCC
>NW_017729004.1:3409890-3410438 GCF_001723915.1 Gavialis gangeticus
ATCTCTCTAGCAGGAGCTACCCTATACAAGGACACTTCTGTCAATCTGGAAGGCAGAAAAGCGTGGAAATCAGCAAGGGCAAAGGCCTATCAGACACCCGGTACCTTTCCTCCCACCACAGTATGCTTCACTCATGTTGCTTCACAGAATACGGCCAGTCTATCTTTAAACATCTCCATGCCATAGGACTGCCATTGCCTGTTGTGTAGCAACATGGGTTCCACCTTCAGGAATATTTCTCCAATATTCAGGTTAGTTTGCTCTGATTCCTTCTCATTAACAAGCCTTGATTAAACAAAAGGGGTTGTTTTGACTCCATGACCCTTGTCGGTCCAATTTTCCTAAATTTAAACATTTCAGATGCTGTCTATCTGCCCATCTGTTCCCAACGCATGTTTCCACATCTGTCCCTGCCTCTAGATTTACTATGTTCTTGGGCTACTGCCAATTCAGCTGATAGCTTTTCCATGCAGCGCCATGCACACCCTTTGTGAAGTACCCTGTGCCCTCTGAAAGGCCAGAGCATTCAATCCCCTCTTTCTTTTTCC
>NW_017729004.1:3415438-3459989 GCF_001723915.1 Gavialis gangeticus
TAGTTTGCTCTGATTCCTTCTCATTAACAAGCCTTGATTAAACAAAAGGGGTTGTTTTGACTCCATGACCCTTGTCGGTCCAATTTTCCTAAATTTAAACATTTCAGATGCTGTCTATCTGCCCATCTGTTCCCAAGGCATGTTTCCACATCTGTCCCTGCCTCTAGATTTACTATGTTCTTGGGCTACTGCCAATTCAGCTGATAGCTTTTCCATGCAGCGCCATGCACACCCTTTGTGAAGTACCCTGTGCCCTCTGAAAGGCCAGAGCATTCAATCCCCTCTTTCTTTTTCCTTTGTGCATTTGCAGAAATGCAGTCCAAAATGCTTGACTTTGAGACCTTCCTGCCAATGCTCCAGCACGTCTCCAAGACCAAAGACACTGGCACCTATGAGGACTTTGTGGAGGGCCTGCGGGTTTTCGACAAGGAGGGGAATGGGACTGTCATGGGGGCTGAGCTCCGCCATGTTTTGGCTACACTGGGTAAGGAGAATCCATCTTCACATCCTTTTGGCTCCTGAGGCCTTTTCTGTATAGCTAGCAGTGTCCCGGCAAGTTTGAACATTCACCACTGTCCCTGCAGGTCAGATGGGCAACTGGAGACCGAGGTGGGGGATTACGTTATCCTCCAGTAGAAAGCCTACAAATTGCAACTATGGCTGGATGGATTATTGGCCTGGCTCATTATGGCAGATCTTATGTTCTTATTATTACTGGCGACTGAACAGAACATTTGGAGATGTTTCCTTTGGCATCTCAAAACTCAATGGGGGACACCGGGGTGGGTAATGAATATGGGATGGATCACTCTAGAGATGTTTTCACTCTATAGCATCCACTTCAGTCACTATAGAGACAGCGGACCGGGCAAGATGGACCACTGGTTGACCGTCTGACCAAGTATGGAACTTCTCATGTTCTTATGTCCAGCTAAAGATGATTGACTTTCACCTCAAATGCCAAGATTTCCTTCCTTCCTTCCTTTCTTCCTTCCTTCCATTGCTCCGTTTCCCATGAAAACCCTTAAAAGTATTGGCAAAAGGTTACATTTAAGCTGGGTAATGGGGACTGCTGACTTAGCACCAAACAGCTAAACTCGTAGTAACATTTATGTGCTCACCTTTGCCTGCTATAAGTGAAAGGTAAATCAGGGCAGCTTATCTCTGCTTTATTCAGACATGTTGCCCCTGATTTGCTACTGTTTGCTATGGGAAATTGCAGGCAGATGCTGTGTGATTAGCCCCTTTCCCTTGTTAACTCACTTCATTTTGACTGTTGGGCTCTAATCTAAGGACACAGACAGGTTAAGATGGGAAATTTAACATAACTGCATGTCAACCGATTGATTATAACTGGCCACTCCTATGTTGCAGTAAGCAAAACTAAACTGCAGTAACTTAACCTAAGATGGGCAGCCTATCTCAGTTTAACTTCAATATAGTGCAGGACAGGTTGGATGAAAGAAATATGTAGAGAGGATTCAGCTGACCCACAATAAGTCCCTTACCTTTTAAAATGATTTAACTTTTCATCTGCCTTAAGGATGTGAGGCCAAATAATCACCCAATTCTGGAAAATATTTGCTTTGCAAATGGTGAAAAACTCATCTCTCTCTCCTTTTTTTATTTCTTTTGTCATGTAGATTTATAAGGAATCTTTTCGTTTATCTCCTCTCCTACTGACTCATTTATTCAGCTGAAATGGCTCTGCAATAGATGTTTGCTAAACTTAGCAGAGAATTTATAGAATTTTTTTTTTCCTATCACCTCTTGACTTCCAAAATCCAGGGTTTCTTCATGCAATGAAAAGTGATGTCATCAACACAAGAGCCAGCCTGAAAATGTGGCTGTAAATCAGGGTGAAGCTTTGTTTTCTATATTCAATAGCACTGAAGTGGCTCTGTTGTCACTGGCAACTTAGTAAGCCTCTTTTGAGATCAGCTTTTACTCATTAATTTTTGGCTAGTGTTTTTTTTTTTTTTTTTTTTTTAAGGAACCGAAAGATAGTCCCCTCTTGAGTGGAGACCAAAACCCACAAGAGATGGGTCCTGATATGAGATTTTGGCTCTGAACTCCAAACTTGTGATTCAAAGGGCGTTGATTCCATTTCAGCTCTGGCCTCCACTAGCAGTACAACTAGAGATTTTTAAAACAATGAGATTTAAATAGCTGACCCCTTCTCCCCCATGTATTTTGTTTGCTCACTCTGGGCCTAAATTCTGTGATGGGAGGAAATGGGTACAATGTCAGGATATCCAGGTTGTTGCACTGCTCAAGCCACCTTCTACAAAGACACCAGCCTGGTCAATTCTGCAATGTTGCATGGATATTTCCTCTTTCTGCAATGTGCAGCATCCATGTGCCAGCATCCAGAGGACTACTGAAATGGTTAGGGCAGGTTGTGTTCACTCAGGCAGGAAAGTTCAAGAGTAAGCACCAATCAAGGGCTCTTATGCAGACTCAAGTCCCTTTGACTTTGGTCATCCTGGCTGCATCTACACGAGATGCTGACTGTGCAAGAGCTCATGACTACTGCACAGTAGCTCTCTGCCTTAAGTTTGGGTACTTTGCCCTTGAACAGAGTATGGATAAATTCGTGTCACGCTGGGCCATCAAGAGGGCACTTCATATGGTGAAAGACAGCCATCTTGTCTAAACACTGTGACCATGTGGAAGGCATTGTAGGAGGCAGGAAGGAGTTTCAATCTTCTAGGCTAGGGACAGAAATTACACATAAACTGGTATAAGTCATCAGGAACCAGTTCAAATCTGTAACAGAAGTTCAGTGCACATAAACTGCTTTCACAATGGCCAAAACTGGTTTAAGATAAACCTGGATGGATGTAGTATCAGACTTAAATAATTTAGTTTAAATCAGTTTATTGAACTTCTGTCCCACATCCTTTCTAGATTCAAGTTAATTCACAGTCCCCCAGCATCCCAGGATGCTTTGCACCTCCCCTGAAGATTCCACCATGCCGGGTGGCCAGGCTAGCCTTGGCTCAAACTGTCTGCTCCAGCCGAGCAGGGAGATATGATTTAGCACCCCCCAGCCTCTGGCTTGGGACACTGCAAGCCTGTGACTGCATTTCTGGATCAAAAGTGAATGCTTGTTCACTTGCTTATTGGTTCAATCTCTGCAGTTTAGACTAACTTGTGGAGATTGAATTGAGTCAGCCTCAGGCTTTTTGACTGTCTGTACTGAGCCCTAGTGATGATATAAATTTGATTGGTAAATGTTTTCATGTCCAGCACTTTGGGAGGCCACATATGCTTTTTGCCTCTCAAGCTTTTCAAGTGGCTTAATTTTTTAAAAAATTTTATTTTAAAAACATTAAAAACAAAAAGCAAAAGGGCAAAAGTGCAGAGTCCTTCTTCACATCCCACCAAGGGACTGGACATCAAAGCATTTGTCAGTAAAAAGCTACCATTACAACCAGAGATTGAAACCCTATTTCCTCCTCTCAAGTATTTTTTTAAAAAGTTATTGTTAACATCTTATTTAATCTGGTTTATATTTGGCTGTTAGTGCTCCAATAAGAGATAAAGGTGCGAAAGTGTCTTATAATCTGTTTTTCTCCCCTATAGTATTATGGAGAATATAAAGGTGTGCTGCTATAAAGTGAGTAGCAATGGTTTGAAGGCACCCAGGCAGGCAGCAAATACAACACGGAAGAAGGTGCCTTTAAGGCATAGGTGTATTTTGGAGGGTGATCACAACATGAGCAATGGTTCTTGTACACTGAAATACTGACAAGCATATTTTTTTTCCTGCCTAGGTGAGAGGCTGACTGAAGAGGAGGTTGACAAGCTAATGTCTGGTCAGGAAGATGCGAATGGCTGCATCAACTATGAAGGTAAGATGTGGGGTCAGATTTGGATGGACTTCTAGGCTCAGAAGTTTGTGAAAGCCTGTGAACACCTTGCCCACAGATGATTCAGATCTGGATTTGGTGTTCTCCAGAGTTCGTCAAGGTTAGGCACCAGCATCTTGTTCAGGCTCATTTCACTGAATGAGGTGTCATACCCTTTCTGCATTTGTGGACGGTCATGGCCTGACTCAATTCAGACAGACTGTTATAATGATCTGGAATGGCTATTTCTATGTTCTTGACACTTTGTCTCTTTGGAAAATTTTTCCTGGCTATACCCAGACCTCTCTGTCTTTGAATTTGGGCTGGAAATCCACCCTGAGATTGCCTCAATGAAAAAATATTCAGTTCTCTAAATCAAACATGGCAGAGTCCTAAGTACACTCTTTACTTGCTTTCCTCCTCTGACCTAATGATTAATACCGTGCATTTGAAAGCTTGTTTAACTTTATCCCAACTATGTATTTGGTCCAATAAAAGATACCATCCCAAGAAAATCCTAAGTACTGTACATTATGCAAGAAGTCCATGTGATAGAAGGGAAGATGTGGGAGGATACAATCATAGGATATATGACTGGAAGGACCTCCTGGGTCATCATGTCCAGACCCACTGCTGCAGGCAAACCCATCATACAATCTTCTGTCTAAGAAGCTGCCTTGGCAGAAGGAACCATGTTTGGCCAGTTGTCTGGGGAGCACATCTGAATCAGTTAACAACTTGTCTAAACCTCACTCCCCTGGGTCAATATATAGAATTAGGGAAATTATAGATTTTTTTTTCCTATTTATATATATTGGTGCAAGTAGAAAAAAAAATCTATATCTATATACATATATTCATAGATTCATAGGTTATTAGGGGCTGAAGGGACCTAGATCTAGATCTAGATATATATTGGTTAGGTGCAAATAGAAAAATGTCTATTATTCTCCTAGTTTAAATACACACACACACACATAAATTAGGTTATTAGGTCAATATATAGAACTAGGGGAATAACAGATCTTTTCTGTTTGCACTGAACCAGTATATATGTATATCTATATATCTATCTATATATAGATATAGATAATTATATCTATATCTATATCTATAGATAGACATATAGCTATATGGATATAGATATATATATAATTTTGCATCAGCCAAAATGTTCTTGGGCAGAAAATGTGCTGCTTTGCCTGAAATAAACTTTCTATTTCTTTTGTTAAACTTCATTTTTTTTTGTAATAATATTGGCAAATTTACTGTGATAGAGCAAAATGCCTCTTGACATTTACTTTTAGAAATTTGGGCTTTGTGGCTCAGATCAAGTATATTAATATTTTGCTGAGCCCTTATTACCAAGGTTTTTGAGGTATTACTTACAAAATTCAGTTGCAATGCTTGTATTAAACAACATGAGGAGAATGGCATTAAATAACAACAAAATGTTATAGATTTATCCCAATACCCCTGATATATACCCATGGGCAGGATGATCAATGCTCTTCTCTTACTGTTCCTTCCAGCTTTTGTGAAGCACATCATGACCAACTGAACGCCAGGTAAGCCTCCTCCTCTCACAGCGCTGTTGTTTGTCCAGCTTTCCTTATGGTTGTTCAGTCTACAGCTCGACACGGCCGAATCACGTGCACAGCACTGATCCTTTTTCTCCAGCGATTCTGCTTCTGAAGTCGTTCTGTTAGAAGCAACAGATGGTGATCATGAGACAAAACATCGGATTGACTTCCCCAACATGGTGTCTTATGATTCAGTTGTGTGAAGGGGACATTTAGCCGCTTCAGATCATTTTTCTAGAGGTTGCAAGGCAGGTAAAGCCAGAGAAGAATTTCAGATGATCACTCTGACATTGAAAACTATGGGTTTCTTAACCTTATATTTACAGCTCATTCTTCTGTGTGAATTAAGTGACACTTTTGTGTAGGTGGGCATTACAGAGGGGCAATCTAGAGAATCACAGACTTATAGACAATGAGGGCTGGAAGGGACTTGTCCAACCCTCTGCTCAAAGCAGGACAAGCCCCAACTACATCATTCCAGACAAAGCTAAATGTTCGGCTTATGAAGCCCTAGTGTATTGTACATATTATGAGGGTGTAAATTAAATAAGACTGGCTGTGCCTACATGTGTGGTGCACTGTGCAGTTGTTACTGAGCAATCATTTAGTACTTTCCTACTAGTACTAAATGACTGCGCAGTAACCAGCATTACTGCACAGTACTGGTGCCGCATTTTTCCCCCCAATGCTACTGTGCAGTAGCAAGGCGTTACTGCACAGTAGCTCATTACTACTGCACAGTAGTGTCACTGCACAGTTAATGCCCGGCAATGCTACTGCCTGGTAGCAATGAGCTACGGTGCAGAAGCTCATTGTTACTGCACTGTAGCGTCTCATGTAGATGCGCTCAATGAACCCTAATTTTGGCTTATCTTTTACTAAGTGACATGATCCAAGGTTTTGAGAAGAGAAGAAAGACCAAGTGAAAAAAAATATATCTGTCTGTCTCGCTGTCTCTGAGATTGGCTTGGAAGCCCCATCATTGGGGGAAGTCCAAAAAACAATTAGCTTCTAGGAGTGAAAAATGTCAGCAGGCTGTAGAAGGAGCTAGGCCAAAAACTTCCCTTCTTGGCTGCCACATAGCAATCCTCCACATCACAGTGGAAATATGGCAAAGCACTTCTCAAAAACTGTTGCTTTTAAGTGCCTTGGCGTTTGGTGATTCAACTTAAGACACATTAAAGTGAGGCCTTGTTTTTAGAGGGTGGGTGCTCAACTTTTTTTAAGGGGAAATTGGGCCCCTTAAAGGCCACTCGAGCTGGGAGCCAAAAAATCAAGCCCCCCACAAATTGCTAGTCACTTTTGAAAATGTAGGTGCCCAGTTGAGCTGTCATAGCCTTTTCCTGCAAGTAAAATGAGAAGAAAGTGACCTGACTAGACAGAAAGTCCTTGCAGTGGAGAAAAGACAAATTATCTCTAGAAGTCACTCAAAATTATGATTCTGAACTCAGCTCTCAAGAGAATTACTGGCTTTCTATAGCTCTGGCTTCACTTCTTTGTTGGAAACCATCCACCTCAGCTGTCTGAGCCATTACCTTCTGCTTCCCATTCCACAAGTGGGCTCTCCAAACCACGATACAACTTATATGCCCCCAAACCCAGTCTCGCCATTGCAAACCAACTGAACTTCATTTCCCACATTTATTACCCATGGTTTTCTATATCTTCCGGGAACATTTCTGACCATCTTGCACCGATATTTACATCTTGTCAACTCTTGGGAAACTTTTTGACCAAAGTATCAAATACCCCTGCTCTGATTTGAAAGTAGCTGATAGACTAGGAAAGACATTGGCTTCTTTTGGACTCATTCCTTTTTTTTTCCCCCTCTACTTTGGTTTATTTTTCTGCTATGTCCTGCCTGGGCCCTGCTTTGTTTAGCTTGTGGGTCTGACTTTATCACAGCGCATGGTGACATGCCTGCCGAATATTGATCTTTTTTGTTGTGTTCACTGGAGCCCCAGGGAGTGAGTTAACTTGAGTAGGAATTAAATCCAGGTCCTCAGTGCTTTTCTTCCAAAATATAATTCACCAAAATGTAATCTGGCTTTAAACAGCAGGGGATTTTTCTTTCCCTTTGTCACAGTCCAGTTCTCTTTATTTCAGGCATTTCTCTCATCTAAACACACACAGTTTTAGTTAGTGGCTAGCAGTTTCTCAGCTCCAAAGATATGATCTGGCCGGCTCCCAGAATGGACCACGTCCATAGCTATCTTCATTCATCATGATGATTATTTAGAGAATGCCTGATCCCTAACTGAACCCAACCCCCAGTTTTGGAAGAATTTCTCTCTGTTGGTGAATTCTGTGATAGTCCCCTAGAGCAGATCAAAGACAAGCCGACAGCTTGAATCTGAACTGATCTGAACTTTTGGAGGTTGATTAGGATCTGGGTCCAGATTACATAAGTAACTTCCCCCCACCCCCCCTTTTTTGTTTTTTCTTGAAGTGGTTTAAACCAAATCAGATTTGAACATCTCCCAGTGCTAGCTGAAGTTTGGGTCCGATTCCAGATGTAACAGCTAAAGCGCATCTGTCTTCTTTTTCCTTTATGATCACTGTTATTTGCCTCTCTGCCTCTTCCTTCTTGACCGCAGTGTGGTGCCTCAGCTCGCTTTGCTCTCAGTGGTCGCACAATCTTGATAATACCAGATAATTTGTTACATCCTCTATTAGTGACTCCAGGGTTGATTTCTTAGACCCCTCTAGACCAAGTGCTGTCTTGGTTCCAGGCTGCTCTTTTCGCTTTGCATTCAGCTGCCCTGCGGGAAACGTTTCCAGATTTGCTGCTCTTTTATTTCCTGCTGCAGGAAATGCTGAGCCCTTTCTCGGTGTAGGTCTGCATGGCACACTGCAATGCAAGGCAGAGATAGGAAAGCAAGCTATAAGTGAGCTAGGTCAGGTACTGGATGCAATCTTGCTGTGATAGCATGCTGTGTAGTGGTACTCTTGGTTACCCTGAAGGGAGAAAGTGGCTGGATAGCACTGTGCTGAGTGAGGTGAAAGAAACTCAATTAGAAAACCACTGTGATCTACTAAATAGGGAACTGGACTGATCCTCCTATTCTTTGCCCTACCTCCAAGCCACTGGATTACCTTGGGCAAGTCACCTTGCTGAGGTCGTTTGACCCCAGTACTCTTTTCTGCCATGGCAGGGGGTCGGACTTGATGATCTGCTCAGGTCCCTTCTGACCCTACCAGCTATGAAATTATAAGTCACTTTATCTTCTCTGCCCTCTGTTTCTTCCTCTTCCATCCTTTCTCTGTTTCTCCTATTTAGACTGCAGGACCTCAGGGCAAGGATGGTCTCTCACTTTGTATAGCACCTAGTACAATCTTGCCCTGGGAACTTTAGATACTATGGCAATACAAACAATAGCACTAGAGACGTCATTGCCATCATTTTTCACTGTTGATGAGCTGAGCACAGATCCAAGAGAAATTGGAGCTGGTTGGAGATGTTGTTCATGGCTGTTTTTTTCCTGATGATTAAAAATAACTTTGTTTTTAGGACAAGACCGACTCTGCCGAAACCCCGACACTAGGCTTGGATTTTGACGTAACGGAATGTCTCTTCGTTTTCCAGCCCAGATTCCTGCTACAAAGCTACACAATGTACAAGCCCTGAAGTTATTTGGATAGATATATTTCTTATTCATGGGAGGAGATTGGCCTCTGCCAAGACACAAAACAAATGGAAATCAGAAGGCATTAGGGTCTAACTTATGGGTACCTGGGCAGTCTCATGGCAGTCTCATTATTATTTAATGCCAGCGATAAAACAGCACCTTGACCTAGGCTGGGTGGATGGATATTTCACTTATTTCATACATGGTCGCACCAAAAAATAATTTGACAATTGGAAATTTAGCAGGATTTTTTCCCAGATCTACTGCTTTGTGTCTGCATCTCCTACAGAAACTCAAGGGTTCAATGTCAGCTCAGAAATGTGGGTTCTCCTATGAAAGTGTGGCAAAATAAAGTAGACTTAACTCTCATTACTACAAAGCTCTCTGCTATGCAAAGAATATTTTTTGGTGCAGGGACACATTTAGGAAAAGTGTTCAAGACTGTTGTTGAATACCCACCCATCCACCAGGGAAAACAACCTAATTCCCAAACTTTTGGGGTCCAGAAAGTACCACAATGAGGTGCAAGATCTAGATTTGGGGGGAAACATCATATTTTTAACCTTAAGCATGTGCATTGCAACTATTTTATACAGGTTGCCATCTGGTGTATCTTTTCACCTGGGTCACCTGGTACAACACTCCCAGTGATGGTGTAAGTGAAGCATCCATCTCAGTTCAGACCAGACAATTTTCTAATATCCAGTCCGTGCTACTGTAGCTTTTCTCATTAAAACATTCTTTTCTCAGGTGGGTGTCTTCATAGTTTGCACTCTTGTTTCTGTATCTGTAGTGTGTGTGTGTGTGTGTGTGTGTGTGTGTGTGTAGGGGGCGGGGGATCAGGTGTGTGTCCATGGGAGGTGGGCTAAACATACAATCCCAAATTCAAGCTAGATTTGACTCCGAATATTTTATGTCTGTGATGAGCTGAACACAGACATGGTGCCCAGTGTTTTCATGGTTTACACTCCATTTCCACATCTGGCACTGGGGTTGGCAGTGAGGAATTTGAGGGTACAACCAAACAGTGTCACCCACATTCACCATAGGGATGCTTCCAAGCACTCACTCCTGCTCATGTATGCCATACCAAGAAATATTGCCTGTCACTTTAAGATGAGAAAAAGTTCTGGGAACAACTCAGGCAGCAATCAGGGAAGACACCTGACCAGAAGGGGACAGGGCTTGAGGGATATATAAGCCCAGGGCCTGGGGTAGGGAGGCAGTCTCATCCAGGTAGCTGAAAGGGAAGGAGCTCCCGAGCAGGCTTCTGGGAGAGTGACCCTGGCTCACACCAAGCATGTCTGGGAGTAGGCAGCCTTAGGGCTGGGGAGTGTCTGGTGGTTTGTGGAAGATACTAAGGGCAGGTAAGGAGGTCCCAGGTGGTACAGGGAGAGAAGGGTCAGAGACAGAGAGCAGGGGATAGAGGGCTTGGAAAGAGGGAAGAGGGTCAGAGGGCCCAGGGAGCAGGTGGAGCCAGGGTGTCTGTAGGTCTGGAGTGGGACCATGGATCAGGAGGGGCTGAAGGCCAAAAAGGGCCATAGTCAGAGACTGACAGGGCTGAAGAGCCCTGGGGTTTCAAGTGCCCTAGGAGTGGTGCCAAGGTCTAAGGAGAAGGAACAAAGGCCAGGAGGGTCACAGAGGGAGACTGAGGGGGCCAAAGTGCCTATAGCCAAGAGAGGGACTGCCGAACCAGGGGTCCATAGCCTGTAGGGGTGGTTATGATTGATTAATATGTGAAAAATCTGCAAGGCATGGGTGTGGGTATTGGGGATGACAGAGCCCACAGAATCAGTCCTTAAGGTGACGAGCAACAACGCTGACAGTCATGAGACAATTGGACTTGGGAAGCCTTGGGCAGCCTCCTTTTTCTGAAAGTATCATTTCATCAAGGCATGGCAGGCAAGGAAAGAGAAATTGCCCAAAGGCAGCCAGGTTGACAGGGACAGTGGGGGTTCCAGGGTCATCATGGCCACCCTGGAGTTGGACCCCATTACAAAAGCCTTCTCTGAGGACAACCCCAGCAGCCACGTACAAACATGCTGGAGGCCGAGGTCTTAAAAGCGGCAATGGGAGGAAGTCTGCAGAGCATCACCACTACAGCTTTGGGCTTGGCCTGTGACAGTGGCGGCAGTGGGGAAAACTCAGGTATATTCCTACCGAGACCTACCAGGGACATGGTTTGAACACCCTGATGATTCCCCTCCAGAGCCACGGGATGAAGTTCTACCACCTATGTTATGCTGGAGGCCAGATCATGGGCTTAAAACCATTCTTTCTAGCCTTAAAATCTTTGCATCTGTTTGGATCTAGACCAAGATTTTGGGGGTCTGTTTTCAGTCCCCACTTTAACAGGAAAAATTTAGCCATTTTTACTGTCTCATTAAAGATTGCGTTCAAGAAGATGAGGTGTTTAAACACTACCATAGGCCAAGACAGACCAATACTTTATTGAGATGAAAGAAAAAAGAATGTCCTTCTAATATCTCATTGGACCACAAAACAGCCACTCCCCAGGGCTGTGTGGATGGCATCTGAGTTTTATTGTAAAGAATACAACAGAACATCCAAACTTCTAAATTATCTGGGTGGAAATTCTTGTCTCCTGAGATCATGAGCTCTTCCCCAGTTAATTTTAGTAGAGAATGCCACAAGCTTGAAACTCAATGTCTGTGTTATCAGATCATCTCGCCTTGAATACAACTCTTCAACGTTCTTCAAATTTCATGCAACACCTCAGTGTTTCAAGCAAAAAATGGGGGCATTCATGAAATATTTTCAAAGGTTTCCATGTTTTTTCACCAGTTCTAGAGTAAGTTGTCATTTTTCAAATTTGTATACATTTCAAAATTTGGGAAAAACTGGAGAAATATTCCTCCTTCTATTTACATCCATTTTCTGGCCCTACATTAGTTAGTGGTATCCCTTCTGATGAGCATGTGTGGTCTGTGAAGCCTGTGCCTCTTGCATTGCTACTTTGGGTACTCACATATTTTTACACCTCACATTCACATGTTGGGGTTTTTTTGATGTGTGCTGTGTGATTGAGTGATTGACGCCTCTTACATCTATGACTAATTTATAGTAATTACAGCAAATTATTATAAATTAATACTTTCCAGTGATTTGCAATTGCTGAAAGTGAATGTGTGGTACTGCCTTAAATGAACCCCATCTTCTGATTATTCCCAGGTCTCTGCCAGCTTTCTAACCAGAAGGAGCCAGCCATGAGATTCCTCTCCCCTCTTGAGGCTGGTCCCAGTATAGGACCTGACCCTGCATAATTCAGATTGTGTGACACTGTGCGCTGGCAGGTTTATAGCGGGAGAAAGGACCCGTCTTCCCACAAGCCCCAGTGCAGATGAATCAGTTCCATCTACTGCCATTAGCTCCATCTCTCCTCAACTCCAAACCAGCATGAAAGCTCCACCGTATCTTAAAATCATAGAAAAACAGGGTTAGATTGGATCTCAGGAGGTTCATGTAGTCCACTCCCTACTGAAGGCAGGACCAGTATTGTCTAAACCATCTCACACAAATATCTGTCTAACTTGGATTTAAAATATTTCTAGTGGTGGAGATTTCACAACTTAACTAGGAAATTTTCTCCAGTGCTGCACAATCCTCAGAGTTACAAAGTTCTTCTAATATCTGCCTAAAATGTCCCTCATTGCAATTTATGACCATTACTTCTTGTCTTGTTCCTGGAAGCCACAGAAAATAATCTATCCCCATCTTCTTCCTAACCAGCTTTCAGATACTTGAAGACATTACTCCCCTTAGTCTTCTCTTCTCCAAACTAAATAAACCCTGTTCTGCCAGTTTTTTCTCCATGTTTCTTGGCCATCTCATCATTATTGTTGCTCTTTTTGGACTCCTGTCAATTTGTCTACACCTATCTTATGGCATGGCAGATGGATTTGCCTTTATCAGGTGATCCCAACTGTACTTAAACCCCAGGCCATGGAGCAGTTTGAGATGATAAAAGGCTGAAGACTGGATTTATATCTGAGAAGTAAAGAGGACATCTCTTCGGGCAGAGGGAAGAAGAGGTATTAGCCCATGCTGCCAGCCTCTACCACTACTGAGTTAGACTGTCAGTCACTTGTCAAGGTACTCATCATTGTCCTTCGTATTTCCCCTTAACACTTTCTTTTGCAGCAATGACTGCAAAAAACCTTGACAACAGTTGGTTGCCCAGAGACCACTGCCTGACATCCTGTTGAACTCCCTCTGTGACTGTCTGCATCCACCTGTTGCCTTCTGTCTTATACTCTGGCTGCAAATTCATTGGTAAAGGGCTGTCCTTTGGGTCTTTGTACGTACAGCTCCTGGCACATGGAGAACCCATCCATAAGTGGTAATGAAAGTTTGAGATGGTACCAACAATGACAACAAAGACCATCAATGCTAATGCTAACTCCCAAAAACCATTAGTAGAAGCATTAGAGAAGCTCCCCAAATCATGCAATTCATTAAAAAAATCATGAGGCATTTGAATACTAGCATTATGTTTGCTCAAGGCATTCATAAAGAAATTACTCCAGCCCTGAATGTGGGAAAAAGTGCTGCCAAATTGGCAGGCACAGAATATATTGTAAATATAAAGTAAAACTATACATGCATTGGCATTAGCAGATTCAACCGAAAGTCACTTCAGATTCACATGGGCAGATTCAACACATTCATCTATCTCACAATATGTAGGGGGTGGGTGGGTCGGGTTCTGTGCGCCTGGGTGCATTTAAACTCTAAGAGGCCACATTTTCCAGCATCCTTCCATGGCCACGGATTCATTAAAAAAAAAAAAAAAAAGGGCAGAAGGGGCCGTCAAGAGATCCATCTAATCCAATGGTGCTCAGTCTTTTAGAGCATCAAGTCAGGTGCTTAAGACCTGGATGCTTTGTGGGGCCAGGGATCCCCTTTGCTAGGTGACATGGGGAGGGAGAAAAGAAGGGTGTTGGCTGCCAAGGTTGGAGGGAGGGGAGGGGAGGGAGGAAGGGAAGACAACTTACTTCTGGTGAGCAGTGCTTGTCTAGGAAAAGGGTGAGGGAGAAGAAGAGGGAGAAAGTAAGGAGCATCTGCCTTGGTGAGGGAGAGAGCAAGGTGGGCTGTGGAGGGGATCAACATTGTGGCACAGGGCAGGGAAGGGGATCCACCAGGCCTAGCTGTATGCTACTGATTCTCCATGCTGCTGACCAGATCCAGGCACTTCAGGAGCCAGATTTGGCCCACAGGCTATACATTGGGCACCAACCCCCTGCTCCAGGTGGGATCACCCTTATCTAAAATCATCCCAGACAAGAGTCAGTCTATCCTGCCCTATAACCATTTCCAGAGACAGAGTTCCCCCAACCTTTCTATTCCAGTGCTTAACCAACGGTAGGGCCAGGGATTTAAAACATGCCCATAGTGGCCGAGATGCTCATATGACCACATGCCGGGGGCTTTAGGAGAGCACATGCATCTCCGAATCAAATCAGGAGAATAGGGAACACTGCAAGTGAAGACTAAGGCTCGTGGCTGGAGTGGTGCAAATGGCCCGGGTATGAGGACCAAGAAGGAGGGAAGGTCAGTCGGGCTGTCTGGGCCCTGGGTTGGGAGGAGGAGTGGAGTGAGGGCATTGGGACTAAAATAGCTCTCAGTATTTGAGCCGAGGTGGCTCAGCAGAGCTATTTGTAATAGCCAGGGAGGGGCTGCAGGTCAGGGCCAAGGTGCTTTGGTGGAGAGGCGTGTATGTGTGTGTGCCAGAGGGCTGGATGCTTGCCCAACGCTGCCTGGGCTTTGCTTGTCCCAGGACGTGCCGTTACAGCATTTTGCTTTCATGAGCACAAGATTCACTCCCAAGCTGACAAGAATAAATAAATAATATTATCTCCCCCCCGGACACACACCCCCCCCTTCCAGAAAAACAACATCCTATCTGGAGAATGTTTCTTTTTGTCAAATGTGGCTAGGAGACCTGCCAAGTTTGGAGGAGATCTTTTTTTAGCGGGAGCATCTGGCTCTTTGGGAGACTCCCGAGGGAGTTGAGCCGGTGGCTTTACATATGCTGTGGTTAAGCTGCTAATGGATGGACTGTCTGGGCTGCCGCCTTCTCCACTGATTTTCGAGTCCCAGGCCTGAAAATCTATGTCTGAGCCCGATGACCTCTAGTGCTCTTGCCAGAATTACACATGGCAGCAATTTCCATCGCAATATCCCACCATGCAGATGAAGCAAGAGGGTGGGATGGAGCTTGGCTGTCCTTTCCTTTGAACCCAGCATGGGAGCAGGGGGAATAATCGATTTTTTTTGATGAAGTGGCCAGACCAGAAATTCAAGGAAAAGGAAAAAAATATCCACTCCAATTGAATCCAAACTGATTTGTCTTTAATGTTTCGATATAAAAGAAATTGGGATCAACCTGAGAAAGGTTACCCAGTTATATGCATTTTGTAACCCTTTCTAGTATCTTCCCCCCCCCTTTTATAAATCTTACATGAATTTCTACGTGGAAAAAGATGTTTTGAACCAGAAAAGGTTTAATTCTGAAGTTGTGGGGGGGTGTGGGGGGGTGCCTTTTCAGTTCGCAAATGCTAAAACAAAATGTTTTGTTACTTTTTGAACATTTTCATTCCTTTTCTTCCCCCTTTTTGGCAGGAACTATTTGCTAAAATAAACCTGATTTCCCAAGGGGCAAGGTTTTTTTGTGGGTGTTATCTTTCATTGGACCAACTGCACGTTTGGGATCATTTTAGACAAGCTTTCAAATGCAAGGCATTTTTCAGCTCTGTAGACCTGATTTCACAAAATAGCTTGGGTGTCTGAAAATCCCTATTTCTGCAATGCTTATTTACTGTGTCCCCAAGAAAATATTTCTCTCCTCTCCATTTGCGATGCCTGCAAAACCTTTGAAATGGTGAGGCAGCTGGCGTGTCGATCCCATGCGATTTCTGTTATCCCGAATGGTGGCATTATTCTCTTCTCCAGCTCCCTTGATTTGCTGCATATACCTGTTGTGCGTCATCTTCCGCTGTGTGCCAGTCACTGTGGGAAGCTGACTACCAGAATGAAAAGAGTTGCAACAGCAGTGCAGGAAGGATGAATTTTCAGGATGTGCCACCAGCAATGCTTGGCTTTAATAAAGACAAACATTTTATAAATAAATTGGTATTTCTACAGCACTGTAGTGTGTGCACCAAGTCCTGCGACCATCACACCAAGACCTTCAATGTGTATGCGTAGGCAAGAGTATGGAGGAATAGAGGCTGCCCAAGAACTACCAGCCCCTTTTTAGACCACTGAGACAAAGTCCAAAAACCAAACCAAGTCTGGATGTCCAGTGCCTCAATGGTTGTAGCTTCTGCTAGTGAGTAACAGAGAACTGCTGCTGACTCCCTAACACCTTAGTGAGGGTGCATTTCTATCAGGGTGATTACACTTAGTCTTTCTCCAACCAAGAAGCACCCACAAAGCAGTGGGGACTAGGGTTTTGAGGCATCTTATACTCTCCTTACTCTGGAGATTGCAGCATATGGGCATTTTATAGGAGCTACCCCGCTATGAGTAGCCCTACCACATTGCCACCAGGCCCTCCAGTTGGCTGCAGTTTACAGTCATACCCAGCTTTATTATATACTCACTGCTACATACAAGTACACACGTTGCTGTGCTCCAGCCAGGATCCCTCCTAAACCAGAAGCAATGCAGCCTCCTTTGCACACTTCTTTGGGCTCCCTAATTAGGATTGGTGAGTGCCAGGGCCAGTTATCACAACCCCAAGGCAACAAGCCTTCCCATGGCATGGACCCTTTTAGGGGCAGCTCACCTCTAGCAGCGTAGCATACTTCCAAGGGCAGTAAGTTTGCTGGGCCAGCATAATTGAAGTGACATAGGAGGCTATCATCCATGCCAGGATGAGAGAGCGGATTTGGGGGTTTCACTCAATCAACCTCGACCACTGCCCCATGCCTAAATGTAACTGCTTACATATAACAAGAAAACCCAATTGCTTCAGGCAAGGTGAAATGCAGGCAGGATGGAGGTGACCCCTACTCCTTCACTGTGACATTTCTAGACATTTCCTGGCAAAGGATATACACGGACGAGGGAGGACATGGCCCCACCTCTTCTTTATCTCAGCCAGCTAGTAATAAAGTCTGTCCAGCTTTTTATCTTTGATGGCTTTCCAGCAGGGGCAACTCTTCAGCTTTTACCACTTTAGCCCAGTGCCCCCAAACTAGGCTATAAAGACAGATTCATTCCTGTTTCATGACCTTAGGAGACATGCATTTCAGCAGAGCCCTGTCATTTCCACACTGTGTGGCAGCCTCATTGCTTGCCCTTGCTGATAATTTTAGCTTTTAAGAGCTCATTGTTCAGGGATCAAGCGTGTAACACTTAGTCCCGTCTTTCACCTGCCAATCTTCCTGTTTTATGACCCAAGCACCTGTCCAACCAGCAGTAAAAAAAAAAACAAAAAAACCCTTATGAACATAACAGGCCAGTAGGAACAAAACCACGGACTGAATCCTACCCCAGCTGTCTCATGAAGGTGGTTACAGCTGATGAACGACTTGCCTACACTCTCAAAGGCTCCTCAACGACCCACTGCAATAAATAGCAATCAATTGGCACAAGATGCTTCTGTTGGCCCGAAGGATGACTTTGAGGGACCTCGCACCATTGGGAAAAGCTAAATATAGTTCCTTTGGCTTCTGAAATGAGCCAGGCTCTTTCTGAGAACTTCTCACATCACATCTCACCTGCCTTTTGACAAGGGGAGGTTGCCAAGAGCACATCTTTGCAGGGGTCCAGCATCTGCACTGGCTTTCCAGGAGCAATTCAGGGTGATGGGTTTGACCGTAAATGGGCCCTCTGTACCGAAGGCCGCATTCTCCCTCACTCCCCATTGCTCTTCCCAAGGTCAGACAAGAGCAACCTCCAACAAGTAGCATCAGTGTGCCAGGTGATTCCCAGCCATTGCTCCTCAGCTCTGGAAAGCCCTGCTCCTTGAGGGCACCTGAGTCTGAGCACGGACGTCTTTCAGGAGCTCTGCAAGACCTTGCTATCTGAGCAGGCATTTAGCAACCCAAACTAGGCTGAGACATTGTTGAGGCGGGTCTCTATCTTATGTTGATATCCTCGTTCCCATTTCAGCCATTTTATTGTTCTCCTGTTTTATGGGTATTCTGTTTCTCTTCTTGTAAGCCACCCTAAGCCTTGTTGGCATATATATTGCATAAACAGTCTGCTGGTGTTTGGCTCTGCTCTGCTGATTTATTGTCTTGGAGGACTCAACCCTGTCCTACTGGGGTCATGGGCAATGATCCCATGGACTTTAACTGTAGCACGGCCGAGGTTGCAAGGGACTCCAACATTTCAAAAGTGCCTAAGTTGCTAAGGGAACAGACATCCCATGTTCAAAAATGTCTTAGGCTTTTCACTGTGTCAGGTATCCAGGTTGTAGCCAAAAGACAAAAAGGAATCAGGACTCATGGTAGAGGTGATACCTTTTATTAGACCAACTAGTTTGCAAAAACAAGTTCTTTAATTGCAAGCTTTTGGGTGCAAACACCCTTCTCCAGGCATAGAAGAAAAGGTTGTAGAAGTTTTCCTGGGTAACAACGAAAGCTCATAGTTCATAGGAGAGTTGAAGGTGTGGTAAAATCTCCTACTTGGAGCGTAAAAAAAAAACAGTTAAAAAAAAAAAAAGAACTGTTCCAAACAGGTGATTTTAGCACACCTTCAACTCCTAATGAACTTTCCTTTCATTGCTACCTAGGAAAACTCTTACAATCTTTTCTCCTATACCTGAAGAAGGGTGTTTGTGCCTGAAAGTATGCAATTAAAGATTTTTTTTTTTTTTGCAAAAATGTAGTTGGTCTAAAAGATTAAAGTTATCACCTCTACCAGAAGTTCGGCTTCCTTTTTTAGGCTTTTTAATGGCTTTGACTATCTCACCCTCGGTCATCTTTTCCTCTGTCCTTCTACCACAGCTATGTTGTTCTAAAACCAGGCCCATGTTATTGTCTGGTCTGTAGCCTGCGGTCGATGAAGACTAAATAAGAATAAAAACCCTTGGCCAATTAAGACCATCCTTTCTAATATCTCCTTGAACAGGTTTAAGCTAGCTTTAAAATCAGCTTAGTCAGAACAGGGGCAGCTGAAGACAGCACTTGCCTCAAGGACTACCACCATGGAAAAATAGTTTCTGCAAAAGATTAACTCATCAAAACCAATTCAACAGGGCGCACAGTTACAGACACAGGGGCAACTGTAACTCAAGCAATTATAACTTTTGAGCGCACCTTAAATAATACTCTTTTAAATGATCCTTGGTGTAATTTTTAGGCTGGCTGTAAAAACAGATGGCAAATAATGTTTTAAATGGGTTATTTTAACCGGTGCAAGTCTTGCTTGCTTTCATTCTGGTTGAAGACTAGGTTATTTGTGGTTAGGTTAAACTTGTCCCTAATTGATGGACGGAAATAAACCAAAAGCCTAGCTTCTGTGATCCCAGGGACTGGTTCTTTGTCCAGATCCTCTCTGACAGAAGAGAGGACACTTCATGGCTCTTCCTGAGGAATCCTGATTCTGGGGTACAGTGATCCCAATTCACTGGTGCCTAGTAGAGACGCAATTGTATTGGTAAGTCTGGGCATTTACCAGGCATGCTTGTTTCATTCATAAGAAACTGGTTTTACTGCACTGTTACCTAGCTCAACATTGCTGCTATAGCTGACTCTACACTAAGAGGGCTTTCCTGGTATAGTATTCTGGTATATCTATAGTGGCACAGTGGTCCTAACACAGACATGGCTTGAGAGGCATAGCTCCTGTCCATTTTCAGGAGAAGCTGCTGAGTCCTGTAATGTAGATGCACCAATAGGCCATGGAAATGGAGAGGAAAAGGGTGTGAAAAACCTTCCTCTTTTGTGGCCCTGTTAAAGGCCCCAGTTGTAGTCCTAGTCCCATGCATTTCTTTGTGCAACCGCCATGTAAGTCCAGTGTTGAGGGGTGCTAGTCTTCTTGAAAGGGGCAGTGGTGAGGATAGGCCAACAGACACCATTTTGCAAGCTTGCTTGAGGACATGTGGAGACCAGCCCAGCAAAGAAAGGGAAGAGCTGTGGGTCGATCAAGCTTTATTTGCATGGCATAGTTGCGGTTGAGGCGGTGGGTGTCTCTGTCTTTTCATGATATATGCTATATCTTGCATTCCCGTGGCTCTTTTCACCTTCTGTTTCTTGACCTTATGGGCCCTCTTAAAAGACAGATGGTCACAGACAAGATGCAACATTTACTGATGGTTTATCACAGCACTGTGGTCACCCCAAAATTCATGGGAACAGCTGGGAAAGCATCCAGCTTCTTCTCTTGAAGTCACCTGGATTAAAGGGGAATCTTTGACTGTGTCTACATCAGTGGTTCTCAACCTCTTTTATACTGGCAGGAGCGTGACCGAGCATGCAGTCAGCTGCCTCCCTCCAAGGGTTGCCCTGCCATGTAGCTTTAACCCTGGAAGCCACTTACCTGGGCAGACAGATGGGGGTCATAGCAGAGGGCTTGGGCCCTGACCTGGCAGCCAACCTGCCATGGTCCAGTACTGGGCCATGGCCCGGTGGTCGTGCGCCTCTGGTCTACATCACCTCTCTTCTGAGTCTAGGACCACTTCCAAGAAACAAGTCCCCCCTCCCTCCACCCTTTCACCATTCATGCCTGTTCTGCAGAAACCCAAGCTCAGCGAAGAGGCAGGAGCCTGAACCCATTTCCCATCTGGGATGTGGGCTTAGGATACTTGTAAGCCACTTAACTGCCCAATGGCCAGGTGTGGCAAATACAGAGGGGGAGAAAATGGATATGGCTTGAGAAAATGGAGATAGCTTTTTCCTTGGTGGTGGGAACAGCTCAGCTGATAGGTAGTGAAGACCTAGCCATTGTCAACCACTCGCCCTACAGAGCTATGGTGCTTGACCTACAGCTTAGCACCATGAAACACAGCTCTGTCCTGTGAGCTAAATTCCCAGAACCACAGAAATTAGAAATTAACACTGCCCATCAGTCCCTCAGTGCCAAATTTTGGACCTGAGGGCAGCCCCATGACCTGAGTGATATGGCCCTGCATACCAGATCAGGCTACATCCAGTAAGTGGTGTTGGGCCACTGTGTAGGGCTGGTCTGTAGCTGCACCTAGCACGTAGGGTAGGACTAGGGTGCAGGTTCAAGCCCCATGGACCGACACCGTGCACCAAACCCAGGCTGAATCGGGCCTGCAGACCTACCCTGTGCCACTCATTCAGGACCATGGGGCCAGATGGGTTGGGCACCAGTGCTATAGAGTCTAGGGCACGTGGTTATACAAGCCAAGCTCCATCCAATAGAGGCCACTGACACTCTGGCCCCTGCCCCATGTGACATATGTTACACAATTGACTGTTTAATCATGCAATAAATTTGCTCACATGCAACATAAGACTGGCCAGACATGCCAAGTAATTATCTATAAAAATGTTCATCCAGCTATAAAAAGAGCCAACCAGCTACAGAGTCAGTGCTTGAAAATGTGTAACAACTTTATAGCTGGTTTAGCTTGAATTTGAACATGTGGTGGGGCCCTCACACACACCATACAATGTAGCAAAGTCCCATTGTCTCTGTTTCAGAGGTGGGAGAAACTAAACAGAAGCAACTCTCCCATGGCAAGAGAAGAAATCTGTTCCAGGATCAGGATATTTATTCAGTAGTTCTTGGCTGAGAGGCTGGCCAGACCCCACCTCTATGCAAACCAGACCTGCAAAAATAACGCAGCCAAATGAATATGAATAAATGCCTTAAACAGGGTTTTCTCCTGTGCTGTCCCGTTGACCTAAAAAGCAAACACCTTGCTCAATAAAAAGCTCTGAAGCAGCACCAAGTCCTTGCACTGCGGGAACTTGCTCATATTTCTAGCACAATGCACAAACGCCTCAGTGAGGGTTATATTTGGTTCGGAGCCGACGTGTTTGCATGCGGCTGTGGGTGTGTCTGCGGGGGTTGCTGACAATTTGGTCCTGCTCCTGGGGTGCGATAGAAGGACAGAGACTAAGTGAAACCTTTACAGACAGGAACAAAAAAAACTGAGCAGGAAACTGTAGAAACTCCCCGGGATAAACTAAAACCCATAGTTGCGTGTGAATTAACTTTGTCCAAGATTACATCAAAGAGCCGCATCTACACAAGACGAGGACTATGCCGTTGTTACCACACAGTCATTTAGGCCTTGCATACCCAAGTATTAAATAACTGTGCAGTAACCAGTATTACTGCATAGTAGTGTCCCTGCATGGCTTTGTGGTGATGCCAACTACACAGTAGCTCGTTACTACTGTGCACTAGTGTTGTGTCATGGTTCGTGCCCTGCGATGCAACTTGCAGTAGTAATGAGCTACTGCACAATAGTAATGAGCTACTCAGTGTCTCATGTAGATATGGCCACAATTAACATGTGCTCGAGATTAGGAAGGACTGGAGAGAAAAGCCAGTAGGGAGAGCAGTGGATAGGGTCTTAAGAGGCGCTTTGCTCTTGGAGATGGAGATATGGGAAATCAGTTTACCAACACCCTCACCCTGCTTTGACAAATGATTAACTAGGTTTGTAGTAGGGGCTCTAGCACCCAGCACACACCTCTGCCATGTGAGCAAAAGAGTAGCTCTGGTAGCTGGCTGCAGTAGTAGGCTACTGTCCCTAACTGACTGGTCTGTGATGGGGTACATCCTTGCAAGTCAGCTGGTGGAGACGAGATGCTCATCATTTCCTGTTGGTTGGCTTGAAGGATGGGGTTGCCTTACCCTCTTCCTCTCTCAGGATCCCCCTTCTTACTCAAAATCTCATTTCTTGGGTTCTGTAGATGCACCGCACCTAGAAAGAGCAATACAGAACTGGAAAGCCTCTGGGGCCATTGAGTCCTGTCTCCTGGGGTCACAAGGACCTCAAGAAATCACCACTTCAAACCCTTGCCCACTACTACAGGGACCAACACCAATAACACCCCACCACCTATTATAGGTAAAAGCAGGGGAGATGAGGGCCCTGCCAATGGCTTACCACTGCAATGATGGAAATAATCAGCTAATATGTGCTCAAGCAGACCCAGGAAAAGATTGTGCAATGACAAAGGAGCCCTAAACCTCCCCTCTACAAACTCACATCAATCTAATTTTAGGGAAACATTCCTTTCTGACCCCAAATTTGGTGATTGGCTTGACCTTGAACAGAGGAGCAAGCCCAGGACTGCCGACTTCCTAGTCTTGGCAAAATCATCTGCACACCTCATTGAAACCCCCAAACCACATGTGTGTGCATGTGTGAGTCAGCTGGGTATATGTTTAAATATGAACATGAGTGTAGGTGAATATGTGGCTTTCCCGTGTCTACCCATCTTGTACCCCTGTGCGTTGGGGGGGTGGTGTTCAGGCTTGCATATGTGCGTTCCTACCCACATGTGGGTGCATTCATACAAGCACACTTCTCTTGATGGCATGTGTGCTTGGCAAGGCACTCGCACATGTGTGTTTGGCTGCATGGCATCTACGTGTAAAGGGGTATGCGCCTGAGGGAAGAGGCACAGCCTGAGCCAAGTGCGATGTCTGGAAGGTGGCCAAGTGCAGGCCACAGAGTAGCCACAGAGTTTGAGCTCAGCAAGAGCTCCGGCTCTGGTCCCCATTTGCAGTCTGGCTGGGAAGCAGGGTGGCCTTGTCTTGGGTGACCTCAGAGGAAAAGGAAATGCCAGGTGGATTCTGAGAGCTCGTTTTCAATGGCGGATGTGTGTAACGGGGAGAGGAGGGCATTTAGGGTCTCTAACGTGGCCTTGCAAGACCTTTCCATTTGAAAGCCGCTCTGTGCCAGGACACTGTTTTGGGCAGAGCTCTCTGGGGAGGTGGGTTACGCTGTGGGAAGAGCGCGCTTTTCTGCTGTCTTCCTCTGTTTCTCAACAGAAATTGAGATTGTTTTCCTGGGCGGGGAGGACATCAAGTCTGAATCTGCCACTGTATGAAAAAGGAAGCCCGGAGGAGACAGAAGGGGTCTGGTGACAGGAAGGGACTGCCAGAAAAAACAGCTCCCGGCTGCACCTCCACGCCTCCCCCTTCCACTGCCGCCATTAAACATAGGCTGACTGGGCCGCACTGGTCAGGGTTGCTCCTCAGAGAGTTTATTTCCTCCCTCTCTTCCCCTCCTGCTGAGGCAGTCACAGCTTGTGCCTTTGACTGATTTACAATGCATCTAAGCAAGCCACTACCCCCTACACACACTGCTCCCCTCCAAAAAGGGATGTGGAGCTTGGAAAGACCAGACAAGCTAAATATTTTCCTAAGGGTGGATGAATGTTTTTTTCCTCCCCTGCAGTCTTGGAGGGTCTCACTGCCCGCCAGAGCCCTTGGTCTCTCTTTTCACTCAGCAAATAATTCTCTGCCCACAGAAACCCTTGGGCACCAGCGGCATGGGGAGGAGGGCAGGCAAAACAGTTCAGGGTGGATGTCTCCTGGGCTGAATCAGCCCCTCCGGAAAGGTGAAGATACAGAGTGGCATAGTATAAAACTCCCCGCCCCCCCCCCCCCGGGGGCAGGGATGAAGTGGGAGATCAGTAAAACTTCTTTGGAGCTGAGCTGGCTTCCTGTGGAGGGATGACTATCACCCTGGATATCTAATGCTCTAGTGGTCTGCAAATGGAGAGGCCAAGTGGGTTCAGCTCATGCAAAATACCTTGCGCGCTGTAGGGACCCCTTCTATTCTGCGTGTAGTGGAAGAAGTTGTAATTTAGAGGGGTTCCCTAACAGGAGACTGAGGGAATTGGGAGATAGTCCCTTGGTTAGGGAGTAGCAAGCTAGCTAGTTAGAGAGAGACACAAAGGGGCTTCAGAGGTTGCCTACTGCTCCACAACTAAAGTCGGATATTAGTTCTTCTCACTCATGGTAGGCCTGTATTTCTTGAACCTGGTGATCACTACATTGTGCTTCCAGTGTTGCAGGATTGGGTCTCTGGGCATGCCTAACTTGACTCTGCTGTTGTTGATGAACTGTTGTTTTGTGGCTGAGATATTGGATAGCCTTGGGACAATCCTGAGGTGTGGGGTCAGTCTTTAGCTCTGGCACAGGCTTCCTGGATGATCTTGGGCATCTCTCTTGATTGCTTTGTGCCTCATTTTCCCCCAGGGGATGGACAAGTCCTCTGTGCTTTCATTAGACTCTGAGCTGTTTGAGGACGAGTCTCTGTCTCTCACCATGCAACAGAAACCTGATCCAAAGCCGAGTGAAGTCAGCCAAAGTCTTTCCATTGACTTGATTGGACTTTGAATTATGCCATGCTGAACATAAAGGAGCCATGGTCTTTTCAAGCACAGACAGAAATAATAATGACCAAACATGAGCAGATATTGATCCGGTTGCATGTGGAACCAGGCACTGAGTAACTCATTGATTTCCTTTGACATGACCTAATGTGGGCAGTAGCTGGTGAGGGGTGGAAGGAGGGAGTAGGAGAGAGGTGGACGTGGATCTGGCACATGGGCTGGAGGTTGCCAAGTCCTTGTCCTAGACAAATGGGTAAAACCATGTTCTTTGGCCCCAGTTCTGCACAGGCTAGCTGTAATTCCATTTATCCAGGCCACACTCTACCCTGAGCACCAGACTCTCCCCCATAGGTGACTGGTAGGGGGTGCATGGGGTGCATGTGCCCCCCTTAAAGGGGCTGGTGCCCCCCCTAACAGCCGACACTGATGCTGGCGATAGGGCTGGTGCCCCCCCTGACAGGGCTGTTTCCCTCGGCGGCTTCTGCAGGTGCCCCCCCGCCCCAAATCAGGAGGCACCAGTCACTCATACTCTCCCCTCTTGCAACACGAGATGGGATTTGTGTTTTTTGCAACCATTGTTATTACTGTGTCATATTGGATGTGGAAGGTGGGAGTTGACTCTGCTCTGCTCCTTGCAACTGAGAAGGAACCAGACTTCAAATTGGTGCCATTTTTCCTCCAAGACTCATAGGTATTCATCTCCCCCTCTTTGTCTTCTCTGCACAGTCCTGGAAACTTCTGGAGGCAAGATGCTGAACACCCAGAAGTTAGTGACTTTGTTCTTTGAATTTATGTAGAGTGACAATGTTAACGTGCAGGGCAAATAGCCAGGGCAACGTTCAAAATAACGTAGCATATGATAGCCATTTAGGCATCAAAATCATAGAGCCTGTCATATAAAAAAGGAAGCAATTGGGCAAACTCTTTTCCATTTTTTCCAAATTTGAAACATGATACATTGTTAAATGTGAGAAATTTTAATCTTATTTACAGGTGGCCAAAAAAAGAAGGGATTCAGAAGAGAAAAAGAAAATATCTGGAAATCTGAGGGACCTGGGCTGAATTAGTCTGCAGAAGAGAAGAGTGAGGGGGATTGAATAGCAGCCTTCAACTCCCTGCAGGGGGGCTGCAAAGAGGATGGAGCTGGGCTGTTTTCAGTGGGGGCAGATGACAGGAAAAGGAGCAATGGGCATGAGTTGCAGCAAGGGAGGTTGAGGTTGGATATTAGGAAAAACTTTTTCAAGAGAAGGGGAGTAAAGCACTGAAACAGACTATGCAGTGAGGTAGTGGAGTCCCCATCCTTGGAGGTTGCTGAGACCCAGCTAGACAAAGCCTTGGCTGGGATGATGTAGTTGGGGCTGGTCCTGCTTGGAGCAGGGGGTTGGACTAGATGTGACCTCCTGAGCTCCCTTCCCACACTCATTGTGATTCTAAGATTGATTTGATGTTTTGTTCTTTTAATTTTAAAATTTGTTAAAAATTGCAAGAGTCAAGGATTGTTGTGGGTGATATCTTTTATTCGACCAACTGCATGACTGGAACAGACTTAGACAAGCTTTTGAATCCAATACAATTGGCATGTTAAAAAAATGCTGATCCTCACCAAATAAATAGCTAGGTTTCCACTTAGCTAAGCATTTAGCCACAAGACTAGCTGGAACTTTTTCATCTAGATGTATTTTTCATTTAAGAAAAAAATATGGATAGATGGATAGATTTTATATATTTATTTATTTATTTAATGACAAATATGTCTTGATGAAAAAAAATCATCTGTGTGTGTGTGTTTGCGTACACACACACATACATATATCTATATCTATATAGAGAGAGATATAGATATATATATATAGATTTTGATGCAATGCCATTTAGGGAAAAAATGAATTAAAACATGCTGTTTGGACAGAGTGTTTTGATATTTTCAGTGTGAAATGTAATCATTTTTAAAACCCAGGATCAAAACCTCTTTGAATTGTATCTACATGAGATTTTGGGGGCATTCTGAAATAATTTTCCCTAGGATTTTGTTTTGTGGGAAATGTCAATATTTTTCTTCAGGTTTTTCTTTATTTCAAATGAAGGAAGGAAGGAACGAAGTCAAAATAACGGAATTTGCCATATACCACAATGGCCACTTTGCGTCGAGCCCTTATTCATCAGGCAGCAGCAAGTGTATGCTGCAGTTGGATGTGTGAATGCAGCTTGGATTTAAACCTAGCTCAGATACATGTGATTCAGTAGGGTGCCATAGCACCATGGGGCTGCATGAGATCCTTTTAAGGGTGCTATGAAATGCTGCACAATATTAGCACTTTTAAGTATGGAAACATGGACCCACGAGTCACAAGATACACCTGGAGATTTCAAATGGAAATCCATACTCTCAAAGGCATTCTGCCCTGTTGTGGGCTTGCTGAGTTCTTTGCAACAGAATATTTTTCTGTGGTCAAGAAGCAAGTGAAAGCTGACAGCTGGCATTTTCTCAGGGGGACCTTGAGTCTGAAAAAGTTGAGGACCACTGGTCTAGGCACGTGGCAGGGTTCGCATACCATAGGATGTGCCAGTTTTTTTCATCATGCCGGCTGCTATGAAATGATGCCAACGTGAGAGTTTTTCTGTTCCTAGTTGCTACCAATTGTCCAGGGATTCCCATATACCCCCTGCCCCTTATTCTTTCCCCCTTTGTTTGCTGGCTTCTGAAACATCCCTGCGTCTAGAAAAAAACCAGCATTTTTCCAGGCCCATTTGGCTTTTCACCAAAAATAACTTTCCTAGTTTTTTTTTTTAGCGCTAGCTGGGGGCTAAAAGTATTTTGTGTACATATATATTTTTTTTCAGGATGAGCTATAAAAAGGGCAACTTTTGCCAATAGCAAGAACCCATTCAGAGGTGTCGGAGATTGGCGATTTAATTTTTAACTGTAAGACAAACAACCAGGCATTTTATAGACCCGGACTCAAATGAGCCCTAACCTTCTCCGACTGAGCCTGTTTCCTTAAACTGATTGCACAGGAGGAGGGCTTTCATGGTAAGGTGAGAAGGGGTCTGTTGGCCAGCAGGTCAAAAGTGCAGCCTGGGTGGCCATTGGAAGCTGATTGTAAATCTGCATATATCACTGTTATGCACAGTTGCTGAGTCCTTTTATTTTCTTTGGCAGTAATCCAGCTTCATCTCCAAACATATTCATGCAACTCAGCTGCTGGTCATATCTCTGTCCCTTGTGTTTGTCCCTCAGCTGAGTGGAAGGTGAGGCTTGCTAACTAAGCCCTATGCAAAAAATGTGATTTTTCTTAATTTTTTTTTTAATTGTTGGAGTAAAGTGTTGTGCAAAGGGAGGGAAGATGTTTCAACACTCAGCCTGGGGTCTGGGAGACCCAGACTTTACTGTCCTACACTGATGAGAACTCTGCGCCCCCCCCTTCTCCACCCATCCAGCGGGCAGACGGCCAAGTCCACCCACTCCCATGTCCATTTGAAACATGTTATTTGCTCCTCCTCCAGCCTCAGCTATATCCCCCTTGGCTGAAGCCTTGCAAGGCTGAGGTCTGGAGATGAGGGTATTTATGGAAAAAGGTGTGCTTTGGTCTGCACAGCTGTAGCAGCTTGGTGAAAGGGGGGAGGGGCACATACATTACTAGCGGTTTCTTAAAATTACCTTTTCCAACATATTTTCCCCTATTTTGACATCATGGTTAAAGGGATGGGGGGGAGTTGGGAAACTACCCAGTAGTTATATATTTACCCTGAAACCACTAAATCCAGGCTTGGAAACCTAAGAGGCCATTTCAGAGCTCACAGGAAAGCTCTTGTTAAGGAAAGCCATTCCTTGGTTTTACGGCTACAACATGGCAACATGTGTTACAGGGCTGAGGTTCCCTGAGGAGCAGCTCTGTCCCTTTGCAATGTAATTGCAAATGTAGGTTGAGTCTGGGGTTATATTTATACATCCGTACAGCTTGGCCTTGGACCGCATGTCCCAGCTTTCCACCTTCTTCCCCTGGGGCTCTTCGGTTCGCATGGTCAGCTGGGACCCCAGACACCCTGAGCCAAGTAGGGTCCCATACCAAGCCCACCCAAATCAACGTCTTCTCATTAACCAGGATGAAATCTGAATTGGGCTCCTAGTAGGGGTTTGTTTCTGATGTGCAAATCATGACATGTCCTCATTTTCCAATCACCAGGCATAAAAAGGGACTGAAAAAGCGCTTGTGCTCCCAGAGGAAAGAAAATGGACAGGTCTTTCTTCTCTCTTCTTATATCGATATTTCAACACAGTGATGTGTTTGCAGGCATGTGGTACCCTGCTACCAGTGGGAACTAGAAGCTTTGTAGTGGAGAGAAGTGTACTTTCAATGAAAAGTGTTTCATTGAAAATCTGAAGGCCTATGATCATAGAATCACAGAATCATAGAAAATGAGGGTGGACCTCTGGAGGTCACATCTAGTCCAACCACCCGCTCAAAGCAGGACCAGCCCCATCTAGACCATCCCAGTCAAAGCTTTGTCTAGCTGGTCTTAAACACCACTAGACCAAAGGGACCACCCTGCCTAACATGATGTGGGATGACCAGGGTGGAGATGAATATATGCCCACCATTGGCATGGATCTTGTGAGGCAGCATCTTGAGAAGCTGGTCCCGATAGGTTGCACTGATGAGTGCTAAAGGAAATGGCAGACATCATAGCGCAGCCACTTAGGAAGATATTCGAGAACTAGTGGTGCTCAGCCAAAGTACCTGAAAATTGGAAAAGGGTCAATGTTGTGGCCTTCTTCAAGAAAGGGACCCGGGAAACTACAGGCCAATTGGTTTGATCTCAATCCCTGGGAAGATTTTGGGAAAAAAAATATATAAATAAACCATTCTTGACAGGCTAAGAGAAGCCAACATTCAGAGGGATAGCCAGCATGGGTTTGTTGCAGGTAGGTCTTGCTTGACCAACCTCATTTCCTTCTATGACCAGGTGCTGTATCACCTGGACAAAAGGGAAGAGGTTGATGTCATATATTTGGACTTTAAAAAAACCTTTGACCTGGTGTCCTAGGATGTCATCATGGAAAAACTGGGCAACTGTGGCCTTGACTACTCCATAGTCCAATGCCTGGGGAACTGGCTTTGAGGTTGGACCCAGAGAGTGGTAGTCGACAGAACCAAATCAACTTGGCACTCGGTGACCAGCGGTGCCCCCCGAGGCTCCATTCCTGGACCTGTACTCTTTAATGTCTTCATAAACAACCTGGACACTAGTGTGAGAAGTGGATTGGCCAAGTTCTCTGAAGACATCAAACTCTGGGGAAGAGGGTCCACACCTGAGGATAGGCTGGTAATCCAGGCTGACCTCAATAGACTTGCAAGGTGGGTGAATGAAAACCTGATGGCATTCAGTATGGATAAACACAAGGTTCTCCATCTCAGGAATAAAACCCGTATCACACTTACAGTCTCAGCAATGCTACACTCACTAGCACCATGACCAAAAGAGACTTGGGTTCATGACTGACCACAAGATGAATATGAGCCACCAATGCGATAGTGAAGCCAGCAAAGTGAACAAAACTCTGGCTTGCATCTCCCGATGCATCTTGAGCAAGACCCAGGATGTCATTGTCCTGCTGTACTCGCCCTTGGTGATGCCACAGCTGGAGTACTGCATCCCATTCTTGGCTCCACAATTTAGGAAGGACATAGAGAAGTTTGAGAGAGTCCAGAGAGAGCCATGTGCATGATCAGAGGGAAAGAGAACAGGCCTTAGGATGAGAGACTATGAGCTGTGGGACTCTTCAGCCTGGAGAAGCGCAGACTCAGGGGTGACTTAGTGGCAGCCTACAGGTACATCAGGGGTGTGCATCAGGATCTGGGAGAACACTTGTTTACCAGAGTGCCCCAGGGGATGACAAGGTCCACCGATCACAAACTCCTTCAAGACCATTTTAGGTTGGACATAAGGAAAAACATTTTTAGTGTCCGAGCCCCCAAGGCCTGGAACAGACTCCCCTCAGAGGTGGTGCAAGCACCTACTCTGGACACTTTCAAGATACATTTGGACGTTTATTTTACTGGGATCCTTTAATGCTATCTGACTTCCTGCCCTTTGGGTGGATGGGGCATGGGGCTGTTCTTCTCCCCCAGCTCCCAGGATGCACCATGGTGTAGACAAGTCTTGGGGGTCTAAATTCCATTGAAGTCATAGGACTGAGGTTCCCAAGGGCTTTCAAGAGCACTTCCCATAGGTCAAGTCTGTATGGCAATTCCCCGTGTCCAGCAGCAGTGTCCCCAGGTGCTTTTAACCTGGAACCAGTGTTAATTACTGCTCTCCATACTAACTGGCCTTCTTGGGGGCAACATGTGGATGTGGAGATACTGCTTTGGGTTTAGGAGGCATCTTGTCTGGAGCGGTGCAGTAAACACACCCTTACTTATTCTTGCTCACCAGCCTTGCTCACTTCCTGGCCCATCCTCTTTGCTCAGACCACTGCCTGGCTCGAGCACAGCTCTACTCTCCATGCTCAGGAGATGTATGTTGGCTTGTACATACAAAGGCTGAACTCCAGAGAGTGTGTAAGAGCCAAGAACTGCAGCTAGGTGGCTGTGCATGTGTCATTTGGATATATACAAGGAAATTGGATGCGACTCTCAAACTTCAAGGTTTGCTTGCAGCTCAGGACCTGTAACAAGAGCAGGGCACATGCTTATAAATGATGGAGAACTCACTGAGCAAAAGATGGTGGCTGTTGGGTGTCTTAGGAGGCTTAGCTCCTACCTAGGTCACTGGGTTGAATCCAGTCAGGACCTAATTGTTACCAATGTTCATTAGTGGAGCATGTGGTATAAAGAAGTAAGCTTGTCCCAGAGACTTTTTGTGGCTCTGGTTTCCATCTCAGGGGGCACGTCTACACATATCTCTTTTAAGTAGGCTTAACCTAAAATCACCATTTTAAAGGCACATTAAGAGTGTATGTCTACATGTACTCACCCTTAATGCACCTTAAAAATGGTGATTTAAGTCTACGTGAGCCTAAAGCGGTACCAAATTTAGGTGTGAATTGCTAAGTCACAGTTGCATATGTGTAGATGCACTAATGCACAATAATGCAGTGTGAATCAATGGATAGGCACTGCATTAATGCACATTATCATGTCTGCACGTGCGCTAATGAGACTTAGCTAATTGCACCTAAATTTAATGTGCCTTAGTGTGCATTAGTGCATCCATGTATAGATGTGTACCTAAATCACCTTAATGCATCTTAAGCAAAGGCGTGTTAAGTTTAGGCACGTGTAAATACATGTGTAGACACCTCCGGGAAAACTAAGGCTAAATGGGCAGTTATTTATTGCCATAGACCTCACTTCAAGGGGTTGTAAGGGTCTTGAGATGCCAGTCTCTCTATGTCTGATAAGGTGTTTTGTGTATCATAAGTGCCAAGGCCTGTGCCATGGCCAATGGGAAAGTATAAGAAAGGTGGAGACAAGGAAGAGATTTATTTATATGAAGATAAGCGGTGAATATGAGTGCACATATAGTTGCAGAAACTATAATGGGATTTGCCTGTGTGCAGTGAATGTACAATGCCTCCAGCTTTTTGCTACCTCAGTGTAAACGTGGTTTCCAGACCTATTAAAGATGCAGGTGCTGGCTGGCACATTCGTTGCAGCAGTCCATTACCTTCCACCTGCCTTAGCTGATTTGCTTGGCATTTTAACTCACTCGTGCACAAAGGAACCATTTTGTAACCCATCATTTGCTCTAATAAACATCTAATCTAATAGTCTTACATAGAAAAGGTCAACTTCAGAGGGCTGGCTCTTTTTCATAAAAACGGAAGCGAGGGGTTGGAGATGAAGGAGCGTATTAGCCATTCAGGACAAATGCTTTGGTAAGGAGACTGGAGAAAATATGGAACAATATGCTCAAACCAGTATGGAAAGAAGCTGCATGTACAGTGGACACCATTAAAACCTATTCAAGTGCCTTTGCAATTAACCTTACCATGGTGCTCCCAAGATATTCCCAGCAATAAGTCTGTAAGTATACTAATTATAGGGAATGTTGTGGGAAACCTTATTTACTTGCAAACCCAAAGCAGCAAGCACCATGGGAACCAATCCTAGAGGCAGATAATTATCCCAGAAGAAACTTAGATCTTTGTTTCCATAGGACAGGTCTGACACACTCTGATTTTGCTGGTCAGGGTTCAGGTGAGCTGGTACTAGCCTTCTGGCAAAAGTATAACAAAGAAACCTCATCTTTCAGCTCGGTTCCAGTCTCTGCCATGAACTTCCTTGTTGATCCAGGGTATATCTCTTGCAATGCCTCTGCCCTTCATCTGTACAACCAAGCTAAGAGTGTTTCCTTTGCCTGTGTAGCTTGTAAGCTCTTTGTTGCTCCTCAGTGGGCACATCTACACATACTCTTTAATGTGCATCAGCCTATTTTAATGTGCATTCAAGTGTTACTTAAAAACTGAGTGCAGAGGCTGCTCCAACTTGCTGGAATTCCAAGGTGTCAGCACAGTCTCATTTCATAGATTCATAGATTAAGGGTCAGAAGGGACCTAGTAGATCTTCTAGCCCGACCCCCCGCCAGGGCGGGAGAACAACAAAAAACCCCAAAAAGAGAAATGGGACTCAAACGAGTCCAGCCAGGTAGGCATCCAGCCTCTTCTTAAAGACCCCCAGGGTAGGGGCCAGCACCACTTCCCTTGGAAGTTGGTTCCAGCTCCTAGCCGCCCTAACCGTGAAGTAGTTTTTGCGGATGTCCAATCTATACCTCCTCTCCATCAGCTTGTGCCCATTACTCCTTGTTATGCCAGCGGGCGCTAGGGGAAACAGCGTCTCCCCCAAACCCCTCTGGTCCCCCCTAGTGAGTCTATAGACAGTCACCAGGTCCCCCCTTAGCCTTCTCTTGTGGAGGCTGAATAGGTTCAGGTCCCGCAGTCTCTCACTGTAGGGTCTGTCCTGTTGTCCCCGGATCATGCGAGTGGCCTCCTCTGGACCCTCTCCATGTAATCTAGTCTGCTGGTGTGTAGCAATTTCCATACTCCAGCAGCCTCCTGTGTCTCATATATCAGTGTCCCCATGCCTAAAAATGATGGTGTGAGTGCCCCCACTGCCATTTTTAAGTGCAAGGGTGCTTTAATTAGAGAGGCTCTTGGAGCCAGTCTATTTAAAGCTCTGCCCCTCCCCCCCAACCCCTGGAACAAATATAAAAGTGCCCCATGTTCTTTAGCTAATGTGCATTAAGACAGGGTAATGCACATTTTCTTAGTACCTCACAAGGGAGATACTAGATTTATTGCATATTAACTAAAGTGCATTAATGCATGTGTAGATGTGCCCACTATGAACAATGCCCAGAACAATAGGATAGCACTTATTTGTTATCAGAGAATCACAATAAAGGAGCATGGAGAAGGCTCTATATGGGTCTAACTACCCTCCATCTATGAATAGTTGTTACATGGAGGACCGTGATCCTGTGTTTGCTTGGCTTGGGATGGTGGGGTGCAATATAAAAGAAAGACATCAGCTTAATTTATAAGTCAAATAGACTGAGGTTAGATACTAGGAAAAGAAAAGCAACTTTTTAACTGCAGGAGTGATTAAGTACTGGAGCAGGAAACTGAGGAAGACTGCAGAATTCCCCTGACTATTTCTTCAGGTGCTCAGAATAGCCTTGCACAAAGCAGGAATACCAATAGGAGAATTTAAATACAAAAGATAGGGGAAAGGGGCACTGCTGAAAGAGGTGAAGATGAGTCAATAGGGAGAACTAAGGCACTTAACTCAGTGTGGGACACAGGGGTTAGTCCAGGTAATGGGATAAGAATCCATAATCCCTGTTGAGACCATACTTAAGACAATCCAGCCTGCAAATGATTTCTTGTTCCATCGTTTCTTGTTCAAGCTGGTTTATAAAGTTCTGTTGTTTAAGAAAGGCTACCCTGAAGTCAGTACTGGGATGTCCAGAAAGCTTCAAGTCTCCTGCCACAAGCCTTGGTCTATCTCTGGAGTTGATGTCAGATCAGTGCTCATTCATTCTGTCATGTTGGGATCACCCCATTTACCCAATTTATACAGCAGAGGGGCATTGTGAGCAGGTGATGACATACATGACATTGGTAGAGGGGCCGGGGAACCAACCCCAGATGTTACCACTCATGTTGCTTGATCCAGAGATGATGTAGTTTGTGTTGATGAGAGGGCACAGCTGGCGTCTGGGTCCATGGCAGGGCCTGGTGGCTTGGTGGGAAGAGGAGTTAGGTAGTCTGTTGCTGGACAGATGTTGTTTGAGATTGAGGCACTGCCTGTAAGTTTGGATAGGCTTGTCTCCCATGGCTACCTTGAGAGGGTCATCATTTTCCAGCAAAGGCTGGAGGTCATTAATAGTGTGCCCAAGGTGATAAGAGGAATTCTGTTGTCTTCATCACAGGATTGGTACTGTAATAGGTTCGATGGGGTTATATATCAATCAGAAATGGTCCAGATCAGTAGGAGCCAACATTTTTGGGAGGCATGACACAAATTAACCCCATACCCTCCCTGAGTGCCACTTTGATCTCCTTCTGCTGCCCCATTTGATGCATTGCTTTCTTCTGCCTGCCCTATCTACTGCTCTGCTTTCTACTTCCTGAGTATATGCTATTGTGCTCCCTGTCCCTTCCCCAATCTGCCATGTGCCACACAGAGGCTGTTTATGCCACTTGTTGTACACATGTTGTAGGTTGGTCTAGATAGTCCTTGATCCAGTCTCAGTGCAGAGGGTCTGTTGAGGCCTCTTCCTGTTCTTTATTTCCTTGATACATATAATGGCTTAGCAATTCCCCAGGATATATACTTTAGTACAAGATTTCCATGTATTTTGCTGACTCTCTGTGGGGATTGTGGCTTTCTAAGTTTCTGTCTTATCACAAGGGTCAAGTGTTTTCGTTCATCTCCTGTGCTTGAGCAGGAAGTTATTGTGGTTTTAAACCAAGGTTTAAAAACACCCCTTGTGAGGGATCTGAGTCTCCGAAAAGCAGGAGGGCCCTTTCGAGAGCTTGGACAGGAAATCTTTATGGTTCAGCAGAAAGTGGTGGGGAAGAAGTAACCCTGAGGGAAAGCTCCTTCTGGATTGAGAAGGTACCCTGATTTACATCGATGAAATATCTAGCCCCATACATCATCAAGGGACACTATGCTGCTAGAGCGGTGGGTGGAGTCTTTTAGATGAAATTCAGCATGGAAGTCTTCAGCCCTTCCAGCCATTAAAGATTCCTCGACAGTCCAGTGATGAGTCCATTCAACTTGTTCCTGTAGTCTGATTTAAGTAAGATTTTCTTCCTTCCAGATGCCTAAGTAGAGATGGTTGGGTGGTGTTGCTGGGATTTATTTAACTTATCCTACTCCAGATGTGTTAGCAGCAGGTGACTTGAACACCTCCTAATGGTTCAAACTCATCTTCATGCGGAAGACTTAGGAAAGCTTAAATAACCCAGGAAGGGGTATTTTGAGGGCATAAGTGAGAAGTACCAGAAGCTTGGGAGTGGTCTTCTACTGCCCTCATTGTCACTGCATTCGTGTCTAAGTGGGCACAGAAAGCTGCTGTTCTGATTTGCACTGGTGCAAATGCTGATACACAGTTCAGGGGAGTAACAAGCGGGTCTCTGTGTAGTGGGTGAGCTTCCCTCAAGAGATGGGCTGCCAGATCCAAATCAACCTTGTAGGCACCCACACTGGATTTAGGTGAGATTTGAGTAATATTGACTCCACTCTAGCTGGTACTAAAACCACACAGGCGCCTTGATTTATTAAGTTCCTCCATTTGGGCCTGAAAAGATACCTGAATACCTAGACCTGGGTGTTCAGCCACCGATCAGGCATCTAACTACTGCCTAAGGTCTTCTGTGATCCAAATTTCTGCTGGGACATAGCTAAAATCTGTTTAAGAGTCTCAGGGATCAATCCAAAGAGGATGCAGTGGTACAGTTGCACCTTTCTTGGATTCCTGCTTTGTGCACACTTTCAAATCACCTGCCTGGGATGCAGCATTTCTATTCAACCAGTGCTAAGAGAGATAATTGACTCATTATTGTCTCCCTGATTCCTGCTAATCTCTCTCCACTTCACAGTAATGGCCCTCTATCCTTTTTAGTGGTCTTGTAGTTCCACTATTGAAACTATTTTTCCTTCTGCATTTTTGCTGTCAGCCATTCCTTGTAATGTTTCTCATCTATTTCACAGCTCTATAGACTGTTTTTAGCTCTAGCTAAAAACCTTAATGATACGATATCTTTTGACTATTTCCCCCCACGTGTGTTGTGTTTTGTGTAGGGTTGGTTATTTGACCGGTCAAATAAAGTTCAGTCAATTGACCGGTCAAATAGCAGTCAAAAATTGTTAAAAAATTCCCAAAAGCTCCAAATAAAACACAGAAAAAGCATAAATTTTCTATTAAGAACTGCATCAAAACAATAAAAAGTCATTTCCTTCAAGAAAACCACAAAAAGTAGGGTTTTTTTGTAAAATTGCTATAATCTTTGACCTGTCAACAAATATGCAGTCAATTGACAGGTCAATTGATCAACTCGCCAACCCTAGTTTTGTTAAAGTTTATATATAAGCTAGCCAATTAGTGCATATTCCAAATCCTATATTTGTATTTGTTTTGATATTAAATTAAATGCTCCAAACTAACCCCCAAACATATTAGTAGAGCTTCTAATTTCTCTTTAACTGAAAAAAAATGTTTTGTCTTTTATGTGATGATGTCCCTGATTCCCTTGGAAGGAGCAGAGCATACCTTCTGAAAGGTTAATGTGGAGGGACCACGTGCGTATCAGTACAGAACAGTCCTAACAGGAGAGGAGAGGGTAGGGTCCACCTTTCACTCAATGGTCTAGCAAGGAGGTGAGCTCCCAGGAAATGGATAACCTGGGTTCTAGGCCCTTTTTCCCCTGAAGTGAGTTGAACCCATATCTTCCACCTCCCAGGTGTGAGGCCTATAGATTAGACTGTTGAAAAGTTGGCCCAGTGAATAGCCAAGGATGTTGGATATAGAAGCAAGTCTAACTCTGTAACCCAGTGAGAAAATCACCCACCCCCCACACACCCTGGAGAAAGAGTTTTGGGCTCCAGTACATGGTAGCAGGACTATGAGTATATTTCCCCCACAGAAACAACCCTGGTGGCAAGGACAAAAACCCAAGACATCCATTCTCCCAAAGGAATGCTTTCCTGGCTGGGTAACAGAAGCATACTCCCTCAGGCTTATTCTACTTTTGGTCCCATGAGTCTTGGACTCTAGGTTGCCAAGTCACCCAACTTCAACAACCAGCCTAGACCCTCATGTGGTGTGGGAAGCCCTGTCTTGGGAGTGGATGAGGTATGTCAAAATTATCCCAGAAGGAACAGAATGTGATAGCCTGGTATCTCCCTTCCTTGTGAGTGATCTGCAACCATCAGTGAGGCATCTAGCAAGATGGAAGTGCCTCTTTTACAGACCTCAATTATTTGCTGCCACCCTGTACCATCCTCATGTTGTTGTGACAAGGATAAAAGCAGGAGGTACCAAATCTGTATGCATTCTTGGACATTCCTCTGCCTGGCTTACCTTGGTGTGGCAGCCCAAGTGGCCAGGCCATGCCTGGTGTAGCTGATGCCCCACAACCAGACAGCTTGTCCCTGATTAGTGTGTGGCTCAGCAGCCACACATTGAAAAATGGCCTGGAGGCTGGGAGCCTGGCAAGAAGCATCTAGGTGCCAGAGCTGGAGATAGATGCACTCCCCACTACTGGAAGTGACCTGCTGCTTCCCTGGATGGCTGGCAAACCTAGGAAAACAGCCCAAGACTGCTTTATCTGGGGGGGAGGGGGGGTGGCTGCAACAGAGGAGTCAAAATGCCCCAGTCAGGAGGCCAGCCAAAAAGAGCTGGAAGTAGCTCTGGCAGTCAGCTTGAGACCATGTCTACGCACTAGAATTGGAAAACCCAGACTGGACCAGCAGGGCCTGCCAACCTGTGAAAGACCAAGGCCTGGAGGCAACACTGAGCCTCTAGACCCCACCCACTGGCAGCTTGGCATGCCAACAAATTCACCCACTGTCACAATAGAACAACTGCCTGGAGCATTGAAGGTTAGATGGAGTTGGGAGAGGGTGGCCCAATGGGCTCTGAGGGCACCCAGCAAGGGTGAGCCCTGGAGCGATGGTCCACAATACTGCTGCCCCTCCCCTCCCCCCCAGTGTGGCTGCATGCCTAAAGCATGCCAACAGGGGACAGCTATCACATTCAGCCATGAGCAAGACTGGTAGGGAAGATGCTGAGACCCCGGGGCACCTGGCCAACAAGCCATCCAGAAAGACCCTGGAGAAAGGGGGCTAAGTAGCTGAAGGGGGATGAAGGTTTGGGGAAGTGGCCCCTTAATCCCAGTGCTTAAGATAAAGAAGCTCAGCTCAGGGGCAACGGTGCCCTACCCACCACTCAAAATGAGCTACATTGATTTAAGTTGTTTTGTGTTAGCATTTTTTCTTGAAGACTGACAGAAACATGTGGACATTCCTATGACACTTGTGCTTCATCCAACCATTGCATCAAACAACCTGTGACTATGTCAAGGCACAGCCTGGGTAGGGTGTAGGGGAGGAGTAGCTCCACAGGAGATGCGCCAAGGAGAGTGCTCCAGAGCTGTTAAGGACCATGAAGCAACATTTCAGAGGTACCAGAAACACCAAGGTTGAGGCAGGATCAAGGGTGGTTCATCCCTAGGTGGCAAGCTAAGGGCCTGTCACCAACCCACTCACCACTCATATGCTGAGAAGGGGGTTTAAGGCTAATTCCTGCATGCCTATATTAGCCCATATATTGCTTGTTTAGGAACATGAAGGGATTCAAACTCTCCAATACATGGACAGACTGACAATCTTGTCCCTGATTCAGCACAGTACTTACACACAAGCTTGACTTGAAGCATTTGCTGCTCTTTGTTGAATCAGGGCCTCAGTTCATCATTTCACTTCGGATTATTTCCCCTCATTATTTTTTTCCACATTTCATTCCTCATTTGCTGGTGGAAAATAACTTTCTGATGGCACCTGTAGGGCAAAGCAACAGCGATTAAACAGAGCAACATGATCAGATGGGACGATTTGCCAACCACAAGATTGCAACAAGTTTAGAGAAGCTAATCAGTCAACATTCAGGTTTTTATTGGGGGGCGGGAATTAACAGGGGATCCAGTAACAATGCAACTCAAGGTTGTTACATCTTTAACAGAGGCTGTTAAACCAATGTGAAAAAACAAAGGACACCCTCCCGTTATAAAAGTTAATGGAGCTGAACGTTAATTGCAGTTCAGAGTTTTCCAGGTTCCTTTCATCTGCTTGGGGAAATTTCAAAGTCTCATGTTTTAATGCAGAACAGGTGCTGGATGGAGAATTTCAAGGACAGATTGACCAGGCCTAGGCATCTCTCAGTGACCAAAATAGATCAGCAGTGGAAAAACCGTGCCTTGGTGGTGAAATGAAGCAGGTCATAAACAATATGCCATCATTTGGGGTGATGCTGATGTAAGTGTTCTAGTCTGATGAGAAACCCATGGATTTAGGATTTCCTTAGCATATGGGGAGATTTGGCACTACTTAGTCTATAGTCATTTTGGACACAATTACTGTTACTGTTCATGAGAGGCCATGGAAATTTTTCTAAGCAATTCTGAAAATGTAAAAAAATAGACATAATTTTGAAAGTGAAAATTTTTACAAGTTTTCATGTCAATTTTCCATTCTTTTCACAATTGTGATGCAGACATTTAGTCTTTTCCCACAATTTCCCCCCTCATTTCCCTCCTGATTCCTCTTTATTCTCTTTCTCCCCCCAACCCCATGTTTGCAAGGACAAAGTGAAAAACCAAAAAAGCAAATAAAGGATGAGGAAAAGTTAAATTGTTGGGGGAGGCGAAACACATTCCAAAAATTGTAAAAAAAAATATGCATTTTTTAGAGGGATTATTTTTTCCCCTCATTAAATATGTAAGAACACTGCAATAAGCTAAACTGCATTCAGGACCACACACCCATGTATAACTGACTGGGAAGTGGATGAGAGAAGGCCCACTCTGCCCAGTTCTCAGAGCACATGAGTCTGTTGTGACTCCAGGTAAACCTTTGTTTCAAGTGTTAGCAGCTCTGAAGTTCAGTTCTTGCTGCTAGACTAGTTCAAGCTTACTAGTTACTTACCTCATGGAAGCCTAGAAAATGAGGGTTGGAAGGGACCTCAGGAGGTCACATCTAGTCCAACCCCCTGCTCCAAGCAGGACCAGCCCCAACTACATCATCTCAGCCAGGGCTTTGTCTAGCCAGGTCTTAAAAATATCATTATATTTGGCTTTGATATACCTTCACCTTCACAACTGAACACAGGGATGAGGTGCAAAGATTTTGAGTCTACCAGTGCATTCAGTTTGGGTTACCAAAGGATACCTTTGGGCCTTGGATGATCAGCAGCTGAGATCTACTTGTTCATTGAGTCCCATAGTCATTTGTCTCTGAGATTATCAATTAATTTGCAGAACTGTTGCCTAATACAGTCTTCTGCTCCTCAGTGGTTGTGGGCCTACACAAAATGGCTGATGGGCATGTACAAAATGGCCTGTGTCCTGATGTTGCAAAGAGGCTTGGCATCCTAGCTCATGCCTCAGCCTCGGTGGGATTCTCAAAGCGGGAAAGCCTGGGTCCAGGAGGTGTTTTCAGAACATGCCTAGTAGCTAAGACCCAAGTAGCACTAGGGTTAAAGAATGATGCATTCACTGCGGGGGAAAGTAGAAGAGCAAAAGAAGTTAATGACTGATATTTAGTGGGAGTTGACCATAGGTCTGTCTTGCCCGGAATCTCTTGTGTCATATGATGGTACAGAGCAGATGCTGAAAGGGAGACTGAACTGGGCATGACCAGGGGTTTTTTCCACTGCTCCTCTCCCACTTGCCACCTCCAGCATTTAAAATCTAGGAGGTTCTGATGCGGAGGCCATGCCCCTCGCTCCAATGCTCAATAGCTACTGATGCCCCTTTCCTCCAAGAAGTTGTCCAATCCCGTTGTAAATCTGGTTAAACTCTCAGCTTCCACAACATCTTTTGGCAATGAGTTCCACGCTTGAATAACACCCTGGGTGAAAAATAACTTCCTTGTGTTCGTTTTCAATCAATTCCCTGCTAGTTTCATGTTGTGACCCCTACTTTTTATATTGGGAGAGACAGTTAATAATAAATCCCTGTTGACTTCTGTCTTCACCATTTAGTATTTTTTAAACCCTTCTCATGTCCCTCCTCAAGCATCTCTTGTATAAACTGAATAGGCCTGGCGTCTTTAGTCTCTCCTCGTATGGAAGCCCCTCCATGCCACTAGAAGAGAGACTCTACCACTGCAAGCTAAAGCACTCAAGTGGGATATGGAAATGTCAGCTTAGGTTCAAGCCCCTGTTTCAAAGAGTTTTTGAATGTAATTAGTTATTTCAGGTGGTAGGGCTAACATAGCATGGCATCCTGCAGCAGCCTTGAAAGGATCTCATAGGGTGTACTGGGCCCTGGTTGAGAATCACTGAGGTAAATCAAATTGGAAGTGAACACATAACACATTACTCCAGTGTAACTTAGAGTGGTGTTTTACTCTTGTTTTTTTTTCCTCCCCTGGGGTAATTCCACCTTGGATTCACAGACATTATATCAACATAGGGCTGCACTTCGCGCATCTGCTCCCCAGATGCACTGATTTGGAGGCTGGTTCAATTGGTGTAAATGGGTCATCTGTCCCAGTCCTCAGGATGGGTGAGAGTTGGTCTCCAGCCCATGAAAACAGGTCTTTTAGAGGCATGTTTAACTGCCGGGCTGTTACTATGGTGTGGGGAGCTGTTTTCTCTTTTTTTCCTTGGGAAAGGGCTGACCTGGCTCAGATGCCTCCCTCTAAGAGCAGGCTAGTGGCTGAGATTCCCAGGCCCTGGCTGCTAATCTCGTTGCACAGGAGCAAAACTCCCACCTTATAAAGGCCAAGGGAGCTTCCTCCTACAGCCACTAATGCCAAGGCATATCCATCAAGTTAATATTAGCAGTAATCACTTCCTCGTTGGGCTGTGCCTGTCATTAAGAGCAGCTGGAAAACCACTTGAGGTGATGGCAAGATCTTTCCGGTCTCTAGGAGCCTTGAAGGAATCACTCCTGCTCTGGTTTCTGTGTTACAACTGGATGCCCCATCGACTGGAGTGAGGGAGGCACAAAGGCATCAGAGATAAAAGGGAGCAGGTTGAGACCTGAGCCATCCATACAAGCAATACGCTATGAAACCACCTCTCCCTGGATCACCAAAGACTGTTTCATAGCCATGAAGGGAGGGCAAGGCTGGGTGTGTGGCTAAAGCAGGGCCTGGGCCAGGACTTACGAGATTTGGGCCTGAGGGAAGAATAACTTGGACAAGTCACTTTGGTGCGTAGACCCTTTTAGCCATTGCTACCAATTTAGGGACCCAGATCCAACTTTTAGACCCTTCAAAACCCCTGCTCACTTGGTGCCATAACCCTGGAGGCCCCTGAACTTCTTTGATTCCTAAATGGCTACCAATAAAAACTGCTATTTAGTGGGTCAGACCATAGGTCCATCTTGCCCAGTCTCCCATGTTGCACAGGGGCAGAGAGTGGAGGCTGGAAGGAAGAATGACCAGCATTTCCCCCCTGACCAGCATTTTCCCCGTTTCTCTCTCTTGCAGCCTCCAACATTTAAGGTCTAGGATGTTTTGTTTCAGAGGCTGTGCCCTTCACTCCCATGCTCATGCTCAAGGTGCCCTATGTTCTCCCATTCCTAGTCCTGGATCTGAACACCAACTGCTAGGACCTGAGATCCCAGTGCACACCTCAGCCCTGGTGGGTTTCTCCCACAGGCACCTGGGATAGGTGTCCCAGATTAGGCCTGAAAGAAGTCACCCCCTCTATGACTGTTTATAAATCATTTCTGAGTTGGCTGAAGTGCCCAATGACAGGACAGGCTTCAGGGCTCTGGGGTTCAAGTTGGAGGAGATGTCTCCCTTCAACCTTTTGGGGATTTTTTTGGGTAGAAGGTTGCCTTAAAATCAAGGAAATGGGACTTGATGACTCAAGAAGTGCCTTCCAGTCCTCCTCCAGTTCAACCTGGAGTTAGCTGTCTAACTGGTCTTGAGGGG
>NW_017729004.1:3464989-3467451 GCF_001723915.1 Gavialis gangeticus
TACTGAAATCTCAGCCCAAGTGAGGCATCCTGGTTCCCAGATAGCGGCATGGGGATTGTGAGGTACATAGGAATGGGATTCCCAAAGGCAGGAAAGCTGAGGCACCTAACCCAGCCAATAGGAAGGCAGGGAAGAGCCCCAAACCTGCCTTTGGGAATCCCATTCCTATGTACCTCACAATCCCCATGCCGCTATCTGGGAACCAGGATGCCTCACTTGGGCTGAGATTTCAGTAGCTGGCAATGAAGACCCTCTTGAAGACAAAATACCATTAGGAGCCATCTGGTGAGGGAGACCAGGCCCCAGCAATCCCAGGCACTCGTGCCATCTCGTGCTATGGAGAACACCTATTCTGCACCTTCTTCCACACACCAAAACCTGATAAGTGACAAACCAGGCCATGACTTTCTACAATAAACCTTTTGCACAGATCTCACTCCTTTTTCCCCTCCAGATCTCAGAAGCTCCACTGTGCCATAGGAAGAGGGCAAGGAGACACCGAGGACACCACCAGAACTTATATCGGTGCCACACTGACTTCACAGGGAATCATTACAGGCCTGATCAAAAGCTCACAGAATCCAATGTCATTTTTCATGCTTAAATCCACTTGCTCTAGCACAGCTGTTGGGTTGGACCCATAGAGAGATGATCATAGGATCATAGGAAAGTAGGTGTTGAAGGGACCCCACCAGGTCATTCTGTAGGCAGCCTGTGCCCATGCAGCCCCCTGCTCAAGGCAGGATCTTCCCTGATAAACCATCCCAGTCAAGTGTCTGTGCTGCCCTTTTACGGTCTTCCAGGACCTCCCCCTGACCTCCATGACGTCTCAAGAGGATAGTTAATGGCTCTGAAATAACTTCAGTCAATTCTTCGGTACCCACAGGTGCATCCCATCCAGCTCTGCTGACTTGAAAGCATCTAGCTTTTCTAAGTAATCCCTAACCTGTTCTGCTATTACTCTGGGTTGTTTGTCTCCTTCCTTATCTTTGCTGCCACCTGCACTCGTCATCTGGTAGCTGCTCCTATTTGTGAAAACTGAATGTAAAAAAAGGCATTAAATATTTCAGCCTTCTCTGCAACTAGATTGCCTTCCACATTCCCTAAAGGACCTCTGGTTTCTCTGGCGTTCCCCTTGCATTTGATATATTTGTAGAACCTCTTTTTATTGTCTTTTATGTCTCTTGCCAGATACATCTTTAATTGTGCCTTGGCCTTCCTGGTTTTCTCCCTGCATGTCCATATGCTGTTCTTATACTCTTCCCTAGCACTATGACCAAGTTTCTATTTGTTATAGGATTCCTTTTTGAGTTTCAACTCGTAACAAAGATTGCTGTCTAGCCAGGTTGGTTTTTCGTTGCACTTCGTGTTCTTCCATCACATTGAGATAGCTTGCACATCTACCCTTAAGAGAGCCTCCTTAAAGTACAGCCAGCCCTTCTAGACTCCTTTTCCCTCACAGACTTGCCTGTCAGGACCTCCAAGAAATAACTGCTGAACAACGGAAATAGGGTCGGGAGCTATTAATGACCAATCAACCATTGTATTGTGGCCAGCATAACAGCTTATCATGCTGAAATCTATTCTTAGTGGTGTCACGTGTTCAACTTAACACTTACTAAGCAGAGTGAAAATGCAAGCAGACGCACTCTCAAGCCATTTCAAACGTACTAAATTTAATGCATCACAGCGTTAAAATGATTTGCAAACTGTCTCATGTGAACATGTGACAAGGCCTTTAAATTACTTCAAAATTACAAACTAATCCTGATGGAGAAAATCCTTGAAGTACCTTTTGGCCATATGAAATGGAAGAGCTAAAAGCCTTGGTAATTAGGGGCAGAGATGAGGAGGAGAAGGACTTTGCTCTAATTGGCTCCTATGTTTTGCTTTTTTTGTAAAACCTTTGGATGCATTTATATCTGTGAAAGTGCCTCTCTGGGACAATAACATCAACAGAAATAGCTCTTCGGTTAATGCCTACAGGATTTCTGCAATGCTGAACACTGCACAACAGCTTGATATTCCCCAGGTTAATCATTTATGGCTTAATCCATTGGGAAAAAAGGGAGTCCTTCTGTTGACTACAATGGCATTTGGATCAAGCCATTGGCTTCCATGGGATGGTGTGAGATTCACTTGGTGGAAACATTTGACTCCCATGTGCCCAAAAGACTGGATAAGGCTAGGCAGGTTCAGAAGATACTCCTTAACTCAATTCCCATGTACCTTTTGAAAGTGTTATTTAAGTAGGATTTGCATTGCCTGTTCAGCTCACATCTCCCCTAAGAGTATCGTGGCTTCCACAGCATAGTCATGGCCTATTATTTTTATTGTGGTGATGCTCTGAAGGCTATGAGCAGGATTAGGGACCTATTGTACTTTGTCTTGTGATAACCCAGGAAACTATAGGCCAGTTATTCTTACCTCGATCCTGAGTAAGCTTTTTGAGAGAATTATCC
>NW_017729004.1:3468492-3479518 GCF_001723915.1 Gavialis gangeticus
TTGACCCCAGTACTCTTTCCTGCCATGGCGGGGGGTCAGGCTTGATGATCTGCTCAGGTCCCTTCTGATCCTACAAGCTATGAAACTATGCAACCCCACTGGCTACATAATCCATGGCCTCAAGTGATTATAATCTAAACTGAAGCACAATGCCATAGCGAGGGGAAGGAGCAGGGAGGCTGTAATCAGAGCACATCCCAATAAGGGAAAGAAATGAGGGGCTAACAACACAGGGATGCTAGCAAGTGCCTTGGGAGGTGGGAAGGGGTTCTTGTCTTTCCAGCCTGCAGCGGCCAAGCTGATGCAGAGAGATTATGTGATTTGCCCAATGTGGCACAGGGAATTGGTGGCAAAGAAGGAAATGAAATACTGGTCTACCAATTCCAGGCCTAGTGCTCAACCCACAGCACCGTATTTCCTCAGTGCTATGAATCTGGGTTAGGGCAGTGCCATCCCTCAGGCCCTTGCCCTTTTGGGGTTATGCTCTCTGAGGTTTATCTTTTGCTGGAGCCTTGATATAAGTGGATGCTGGCATTATAAATAACAGTGCGTGTCTCAAACTGTGTTCAGTCCTAGGATGCTGCTGAGTGCATTTTGAGAGTACATAGCAGTGTTAAACCCCACTTGAGCTCCAACCGGCCATGCTTCATTGGCCATTTTCTTCTAGGCATTATGGCTAAAGGTCTTGTAGAGGGACTGAAGCTTCCTCCTGTGCTAACTCCTTTCAAACCATTCAAGGCCAAGCCCTTACGACCTGCATGGATCTTCCTGGAGGCATTCAGGGAATGACACTAGGAGAGTGCCAGTGGAAGATAGATAGATAGATAGATAGATAGATAGATAGATAGATAGATAGATAGATGAAGTCATAAAGCTAGTGGGACAGGAGTTGCTTGAGGGTTATTTTAAAACCTGTTTCCAGATCCTGTTCTCCGCTAATGTGGTGAAGAGAGGGGAGAGACTGTAAATGCAATTATAATGTGAAAACATTCATCTTTAGCTGTCCTGCACTTTGCAGTTCCTATTCTCCAGCAGTTATGACAGTCTGTCTGAGTTTTAGAAATGTAAAAAGATCTGACCTTTAGAAATATATGCATGTTAGCTCTTTACAGGGGATGGCAGAACTATTGAAGGCAATCAGTGCCAATGGAAAGGGATGAAAATGACTAAAGTCGTTTAATTTAATTTTGTATTTCATGTATAATGGCAGGTGTTTAATGCTCTGTAGTACAAGGTTTGATGAGTCAGTCCCAAATATGCTTTACAATGCAATACAAGCATTTGAACTTGCTCTATGGGTGAGGTCTTTCTTGGGTACCAGGAAGATGCCAATCACCCTTTTCTAATTTCCAGGAAAAGCACTTTCTTTTCCCTGCATGGAAGGTGAAGCTCACCCTTGGGTAGAAAAGGCCAGTACCAATTCCCTGTGCGACACCCGGCAGCCGACTTCTTCCTGAACTTGTCTCTACTTGAGCTCATGACATGGATGGAAAAAGGGGTTTTGTCCCTTTCTTTGCTGGACTTGTCTATTTGGATAATTGATTCTTTAGATCATGGGCAGCCTCTTAAGATGAAGAGGCTGAAGGGTGGATACAAAGAGGATGGAGCTGGACTATTCTCAGTGGGGGCAGACGACAGAAGGAGCAATGGGCTCAAGGTGCTGCAAAAGAAGTTGAGGTTGGATATCAGGAAAAACTGTTTCGCTAGGAGGGTGGTGAAGCACTGGAACGGGTTACCCAGAGAGGTGGTGGACTCTCCATCCTTAGAGGTGTTTAAGACCTGGCTAGACAAAGCCCTGGCTGGGATGATGTAGTTGGGGCTGGTCCTGCTTGGAGCAGGGGGTTGGACTAGATGTGATTTGCTGAGGTCCTTTCCCACCCTCATTTTCTGTGATGCTATAAATTAGTGCAGCACCATTTTCATCAATGGAGTTATGCCAGTTTATATCAGTAAAGGATCTGGCCCAATACATATTACAGTTCTCCATTAGTCTATCTACCATGTCTAGATACTGGTAGTTTCCTACCTGTAGAAAATGGTGATTGGCTTTCTCTGCCCCTTTTTGCTTGCTTGTTTTCTAAGAGCAAGGGCAAATATACAAACCAGAAAAAAACAAAAGTCCTTAGGAGAGAGAGCACAGTGGGTGAGACTTACTCTGGATCTGAACTAAGAACAAAATGGCAGCTGCCTCCGGCAACTGGCTAGAAATTTAAAGATGAAGTACAATCACCCCTCCCTATCCCCCCACCCACCACAAAGCATAACAATTACAGCATTATCTGCATGACAAATACCATGGCAATAGGATAAAAAAAATGAATGTGACTAATTCAGATGGCATAGTCTTGGTAGTGTAACCCTGTCCTATCTCCCCAAATATGGATGCCTCTCTGCAAATGCAGATTTTGTCCAGTGCATATTATTAGTATTCTGAGCAAGGAAACTCCATCCTTTGTAAAATACCTGGCACACCTCTGATCACACAGAAAATCAATCCATACAGCTGTGAGGGAGAGGAAAGTGGGAGCAGAGGATGAGAAATTAGGTTTTCAATTTAATTGAGTCTCCTGAGAATGAGCTATAAAATGATTCTACCTCTTATGACACATATTGATATGATTACTGCTGACCCAGGGCCAACCAAGTAATATAATTTTAATTACAGCTGCTCAGATTGCCAGTGGGATTAAGGCAGACCTGCCTGGCCCTTGTACAGGAGCAGAAAATTAAGACGGATTTAGCAGCCATTTTCCAATGAGGATTTTGGACTTATTGTGGACTTCATCAGATATCTATGGGAGCTGCCCTTTCCTTTGATGGGTCCTGATTCTGTGAGGCAACATGCTTTTGATAGAGGCCTGATTCTCCTCTTTTCCTCCAGTCTCTCTATCTCTTTTGTATGACATTTTAGGATTACAACATTCATAGGTGAATATCTAAATTTGCTAACTATTCGACGGCTTCAGGGGCAGTTGCATGGATTGATTTTAGATCACCATTAAGTGACGGAATTGGACAATAGGCAGTCAAGGTTCTTTGAGTAGATATATCTTTTATTAGACCAACTGAGTGGTCAGAAAAAAGTTCTCGGCAAGTTTTCGGGTGAAGTCACCCTTCTTCAGGCATGGGGAGTCTCTGCTGTCTAAATGGGCAATCGTTCGCAATGTGTTGCACTGCTTGAATAAATGCACCACGATCGCAACCCAGACTCTCTTCGATTTTCCATTTATTGAGTAGATGTCCACATTTTCTGGGAGGTGTCTGGGTGTTATTCAGGGAGGACCAAATCTTTCTTAGTAGGTCAAATCCTAGCTGGGGGATTGTAGAGTCGCTGACGATATATTTCTGCCGCAGGTTGGTGTTTCTTCCAGTAACCTTAAGGAAGTCAGGAGAGTTTCTCCACTAAACAGCATGGATCCTATAGATAGGGTTAATAGTGTAGGCTTTAGAGTGCCTGTACTGGTCATGACACAGCCACTGACCTGCTGGGTGGCCTTGGAGGGATAGCTGTGCCTCTGTTACCCCTTTCTTGCTTTGTCTACTGAACTTCTCTGAGCCAAGGCATGCCTGTGTCTGGATAACACCGTGTAAAGGAGTTCAGAGCTCAGACGTGCCCTGGAGGGGCTACTGCAATGCAAATAAACAGCCATGATGGAAAGCAGCATTAGAATCAGCCATGATGTGCTCCAACGTTTCCTACAAGTAATAGCAGCCACCTAAGGGCTTAATTTCAAGCTGACCAAATCACATTGACTTCCACTGCAGTCAAATGGTCCCTAAGGTCTGTGAGGTGTTAAGCAACATCAGCTCCATTGCAGGTACTGGGAACTGAGTGCATTCTGCACCATCTAGGACCCAGACTCCAGGAACATTTGGTTTGGCAGATCTCCCCACCCCAACCCCCACCTGATCTGGGTGAAATTTCAGACCTTCTTTAGTGCATGATGGTGTTTTGGTAATGCCAGAGCATTCTGCAAAGACCCTCTTAGGGTGAGATGATGCATTGCAATTGGGGTGAGGAGCTGCCAGGCAGCTGTGGTGCCCACATGAGGCTAGATCCAGGTGAGCCGTGGCTGCTCAGGCTGCAGGGAGCCTGGGAGCAGGCAAGGGGGGTGAGCTTTTCCCTTTGCTGCCACCACCACTGCTTTTGGGATGACTGGAGAAGCAGGGGGATGATCTGTGGGCAGAGAGGCTGATCAGGGGATGGGGGAGATGGCAGTCCTGGGGCCATGGGGGACTGTAGGGTGATAGGGGTGGGAGGTGGGCAATCCCCAGCCTATACGTGGCTAGAGAGCTGGCAAGCCAAGGCAGGCACAGAGGAGACTTGTAGCCCCTAGCCATGCCCTCTGTAGCAGCAGGTCTGAGCAGTGAAGGCATTAACCCTTAATGGGCAACTAATCACTAGCATGTGTTCACCTTAACACTATCATTCCCTACAATTAGCACCTGTTCACTCTAATGTGTACTCCCCGCCCTTAGTCACCCAGTGCTGTATGAAACAAATAATACATTTTGCATTTCAATGGTTCTAAATGAAACTGTATTTTTTAAAAATTCAAAATAACTTTTATTCCAGAATCCCCCCACCCCGCACTTTAGTTTTTAAAGAAAGACTCTTTAAAAATGTTAGACTAAAAATGAAGAGAGGGCAAAAAAGTTTTTAAAAACTTTTTATTGGCCTTTTTTTAAAGGAAAGACTCGAATCAAGTTGTTTTTTATTTATTTTTTTTATTGCCCCCCCCTTTTTTTAAAGAAAATGTTGTTTCAAGTCAGATAAAAACTAACAGAGGTGGTTAGCCGTGTTAGTCCCACACACCCGATTCCATGCAAAAGCGGATGGATCTAGGATTTTGAAAAGGGAGGGGTGCAGAGGGTGAGGTGCATCATCCCATAGAATACAACATATACTTTTCTCCAGTTAAAAAGAAACTAGAAACTTCATTAATAAGCTACAAGCCTGGGGCTGTATTATTCAGTTTAAGATGGAAGCAAAAGCAAATGCAACTTCACTGGAATGAGTTAAAAAAACAATCTTCAGGCCTGTGAACTACAAGCTTCATCACAAGAAGCAGTGAACAGACAGCAGAATTGCAAAGGATAGCTTGATTGGTGGAACATCGAGACCATTAGAAAGAAGAGAGGGTCATTAACACCCGTGGAACGAAGAATTTAGAAGGGATCCGCTAGATTATAATAGACCATGAAGTCAAGTGACTCCTTCAGCACTGCCACTAGAAATGCTGCTGTCACTGCTAAACATTTGGTTTTAAACTTTGTGGGGAGCAAGAATCAAAAATGGGGGGGGGGGGGCAAGGGAACCACTGCACCCCCCTGCATCAACCCCAGAGCAGAAGGTGGAGCAACACGGCACCTTCAACACATTCAGAGAGGCATGAGATTTCATAGCCAGCAACCTACATCTTCAGGTGCTAGATAGGAAATAGCATTTGGCAGTAGATCCCTAGCACCTGACAAAATACCATAGGTGGCTGCCTTATTGAAGCTCATGAGTCTCTGAACCAGTTAGTCTCTGAAATGCACCTTGTCCTACCTTCTCCTAGAAAGAAGCACTGTTTTGGTTTTTGGAATGGCTAAAAAAACAAAAAAAAACCACTGTTTGCACAGTTTTATAACTTTCTAGATTAGGCAGTGCATGGAATCATTGGAGGTATTTGCAAGGTAAAGTGTTATCCAGAATGAGAAAGGGGGTCGAAGTAGGTTAGTGAGAGCTAAGATTTCCAGATGATGACCATCATACCTGACCCTGAAGTATCTAATGTATTTTTGGCTTTCTCTCATAAGAAAGAGATGGTAGATTTAAATGTTATTCATGTGTCTCTGAAGCTATTAGGAAAAGTTGGAAGAATTGGAATGATTTAGGCTGGAGAAGAGAAGGCTGAGGGGAGATTTGATGAAGCCAGGTTTGTTTTGGAAATAATTTTAATTAGACCAACTGCATTTACACATGGTATATACAGGTGGTTCAGTAAAAGATATTACTAAAGAAACTTTGCTTTTTACCTATTCCCTGGACCATCACAGCTACAACAAGACTTTGACCCTACTATGGTCTAGATTTGATTGCAGTATTTCATATAGAAAGCGTTTTTATAAAGAGAAAGCCAATCCATTGTTTAGCTGTGTCCACAAAGGATAAGGCAAGAACTAATGGCTTGACATTGCAACCAGGGAGATTTAATTCAGATATTAGGAAGAAATGTCTCATTGTGAGGGTGATTAATCATTGGGGCATATTACTTAGAGAGGATGTGGAATCTCTTTTGCTAAAAACGGTCAAAACCAGGTGAGATAAGCATTTGTCTTGGGTACTTTAGACAGGCAATCATGCTTTGAGCATGATGTTGGACTTTTCTACCATCTTTTAGAAATACTGCTGCCTTGAGACTTCCTGTATGAGTTTGAGGAACTCCTTGTAAGCCACAAGCTAAACTGAAGTGAGATTGAGAGGACAGGTGTTCAGATGGTGTAAATCAATCTACTTCCATTCGATCGGGTGTAGGCAAGTTCATAGACTCATCAAAAGGTTGGGCTGGAAGGGACCTCTGGAGGTCATCTCATCCAACCCCTGCTTGAAGTAGGAACTTCCCAATTCAAACCATCCCATATAAGTCCTTATCTAACCTGTTTGTAAAACTACATGCATCAGCCCTGTCACTACAAAGCCCGTTGCCCAAAGACACCAAGAGCACCCAAACTTGCCCCAGGTGAAGCAAGGGGATGAGGATACTGTCAATATTTGCTTCTGCAAGGATTATTAAAATACACTCAAGAGAACCAAGGAAGATGGACATACCCCCCACAACAGAGGAAGACAAAACCCCCTACCAATGTGTGTACCAATCTGACCATGGGGGAAATTCCTTTGTGATTATAAAGCTGGTGACTATGAGTAGAAGCAGACGATCCTCTAGGCAGGAACCTATAGGTTTAAGACCCAGCAGGAGCACTAGTGCAGCCCAGTTGCAGTCCCCAGGCCAATTTAGAGTGGTCACGCATCTGTTCCCAGATCTTCATTTTGAATGGAAACCACATACAACTCAATGGCTTCCAATCCACATTTCTGAACTATCCATACAAGTTATACCAACCTCATGTTCAAATGGGCTAGGCCTGGGGTCGGCAACCTACCACCTGCAGGCTGCATCTGACCTGCTAACCAATTCCATCCAACCCCAAAAGCCATGTCATTGGGACAATTTGGTGGGGGAGAAGTGGTTTGCAAGAGGCACCCCAACTTTGGACTGAGCTCTATTACTTCAGCTGAACACTGCTAGAAAGTTGTCGACACCTGGGCTAGGTTATTACTGATGGGAATGATCTTAATTTTCGATGGTCCTTTTTATTTTTAAGTGAAGTAGTGTCACTCTGAACCAGATTTGGATGTGAATTACACCAGGTTTGATCCAGAGTGACTCTGTAAAGCTGGTGGAATTACATGGAGGTAAAACTGGAGCAAGGGACATCAGAAGTGGGAGTAAGACCTTGGTGGAGTCACTCCTTATTTACAGTAGAGGAAAAAAGATCAGCATTTGCTAGCGGTGCCTGTTGTCATCATTACAGGGCAAAATTCTTACTGACACACACCCTTCTATGAGTGACCCCAGTTAGGCTGGTGTGGAGGTAAGTCACAACGCAGCAGGAGTAATTCAAGTGGAAGCTGGAGTGAAAGGCAAGTTATGTGTCACGTGCACCATAAGCAAGATGGCAAAAGATCCTTACATTGGCATGAGAAGCATCTTCTGCATAGAATCTGCATAAGGGCTGCACCTAACAGCGGTTCCTGCCTTTCTGAGACACAGAGATTGCTAGATCCTGCTCTTTCCTTCCTTCTGATAGCAGGATGGTGAATAGGGGCTTTGTAGAGGAAGGCCACTGTCCCATTACATCACTTGCTACCACACGAGACAGGATGGGAGGTTTAGTGATTAGAACAACAACCTTTAGACTTACTATCAAGTCCTACCTTAGACTGCTTGGGCAAAGAAGTCTCCATGCCTCCATTTCCCATGTGTAAAATGGGGATAATAGTTTGTCACAGGGGTGATGGAAGAAAAAGTTCATCAGTACCTATGAGATACTCAGATATTCATAGAATCATAGAAAATGAGGGTGGGAAGGGACCTCGGGAGGTCACGTCTAGTCCAATCCCCTGCTTCAAGCAGGACCAGCCCCAACTACATCATCCCAGCCAGGGCTTTGTCTAGCCAGGTCTTAGAAACCTCCAAAAAAATACCATCATTTCTCAGTTGAGTTAATAACAAAAAAAACAAACAAAAAAAATACTCTTTTTAAATGAAAAATGCTTTGATTTTGAAATGAAATAGAGTCCAGGTTATTGTATTATATTATATTATATTATATTATATTATATTATATTATATTATATTATATTATATTATATTATATTTGTTTGTTTAATCTTGTTGTCTTTCTTTACATGCAGGAGAAGTTATGGCTTTTCTGGGACAGGCATAGGCTTTCCCTAGGAGAGGAAGGTAGGGACTAGGAAGGGAACATACATAGAATCATAGAAATGAAGGGCTAGAAGGGACCTCAAAAGATCATCAAGTCCAACCCCCCTGCTCTGGGCAGGAATACTGCTGAGATCAAATGATCCCAAGAAGGTGTCTGTCCAGTCTCCTCTTGAAGACTTCCCAGGTTGGGGACTGCACCCCCTCCTTGGGAAGTCTAGTCCAAAATCTGCTCATCCTTACTGTAAAGACATTCTTTGTTGCATCCAACCTGAAACTGTTCTCGGACAGTTTATGGCCATTGCTCCTTGTCCTCCCCTGGGGCGTCCCAGTGAACAGTTTTTCTCCCAGCTCCCAATATTCACCACTTACATACTTATAGATGGCCACCAAGTTCCCCCTCAGTCTTCTCTTCCCCAGGCTCAACAGTCCCCCATCCCCTAGTCTTTACTCATAAGATTTGTCCTCCAGGCCCATCGTCCTTCTTGTGGCCCTTCTTTGGACCCTTTCAAGATCCTCCACGTCTTATCTGAAGTGCCATACCCAGAACAGGACACAATACTCCAGCCAGGGTCTCACCAGCACCGAGCAGAGAAGAAGTATCACTTCCTTAGCTGTGCTCATGATGCATCAGCTAATGCATCCCAGTGTGCTATTAGCTCTGTTGACTACTAAGGCTGTGCGAAGCTTTGGTAGTCTATTTGATTCAGAGGACATTTGGCCTGATTTGAGGGCCAAATCTCTGAATCTTAATCAAAATGAGAGACCCATTAAAAGGTCTGAATTGAATTGGAAGCCTCCAAATTAATTAGTCAATTCAGGCAGTCCCCACTCGCTGCTGCAAGGAGCTGAACCTGGGCTCCATGCCCGTAAGTAGGGGGTGGGAGAGCTCAAGGAATGGGAAGGGGACAATGGGGGGGTTCCCACCCAGCCCCAGCCCCTGCTGACTCCCTCAGCCCCCCCGAGGACCACCCCAATCTCCCCTTGCCTCTCCCAGCCCCACCATGGCTGCCCTGCCTGGCTCCAGCTTCCTGGCAATTAAAAAAAAGAAAGCCCCGCACTCACCGGCTCCAGCAGTGGTGATCAGGGCCTTTGGACTCTTGTGGCAGAGCCCCCCCGCACAGCGCAGGACAGTGGGAGGCAGCAGGGTTTGCCCCCCTGCATGGCACCTGCATACCAGCTGTCACACTGAATGGGTGCAATGAGGCCAGCAGGGTGCCACACACTGTCCAGGAGCTGGTGTGGCTTTAGCAGTCACCCGGAGCCCACCAGTGCTCAGCCTGAGTGGCGCCAGCTCTCAGACAGTGTGCAGAGCCCCATGGCGCCCTGCCGAGCTGCATTGCACCTTTGCAATGAGACAGATGCCGGCAGGTGCCAGGTCAGTGGGGCGGGGCTAATCTCCACTGCCGCACACTGCATGGCTCTGCCACAAGCCCCTAGAGGCCCTGATCACCAGTGCTGCAGCCAGTGAGTGTGGGGCTTTTTTTTTAAGTGCCAGGATGGTGGGGCTGGGTGGGGGCTGGGGCTGGGCAGGACAGCCATGGGGGGGGTTGAGGGAGTGGGCAGGGAGTGGGACCATACTTGCTGCCAACACACCTCTGCCACCATCACTGCTGCCATTGCCTGTTCAATTTAGAAGAGATTTGGCCCGATTTGAAGATCCTCTAGTCCAGGAGGTCACATCTAGTCCAACCCCCTGCTCCAAGCAGGACCAGCTCCACCTAGATCATCCAGCCAAGGCTTTGTCTACCTGGGTCTTAAAATCTGCCAAGGGTGGAGATTGCACCACCTCTCTAAGTAACACTTTCCAGTGCTTTATTACCCTCCTAGTGAGAAAGTTCTTCCTAATATCCAACCTCAACTTCCCTTGCTGCACCTTGCGCCCATTGGTCCTTGTTCTGTCGTCTGCCCCCACTGAGAACAGTCCAGCTCCATCCTTTCCGCAACCCCGCTGCAGGGAGTTTGAGGCTGCTATTCAATCCCACCTTGTTCTTCTCTTCTCCTGACTAAATTAGCCCAGTTCCCTCAGCCTCTCCTCACAAGACCCTGGGGGCCAAGCTCAAGGAGATGGGGGCACAGGTGGTATTCTCCTCTTTTCTCCTGGTGAGTAGGTATGAACAGCGACATGAGGCCTGCATTGGTGAGGTCAAATGGTGGTTACAGAGTTGGTGCCACCAGGCAGGCCTCAGGTTTCTGGATAACAACCCATACTTTTGTGCAAGGGATTTGCTTGGGTGGGATGGGCTACACCTCTCTCCTAAAGGCAAGCACGTCTTCTCTTCCAGGTTGGCTAATCTCATGTGGTGTGCTTTAAACTAGCTTCGCCGAGGGATGGGGCCACAAGAGGACTTGAGGACACCTTCCAAACAAGATAGGTGACATGCACAAGGAGTATCCAGGTAAGCAACAGAGGTCCAGATAGTCCTGGGAATCGGGGGGTGGTACAAGCACCAATTCAAGGCCTTAAAAGCCTCTACACCAATGCTCATAGTATGGGGAATAAGCAGGAGGAACTCGCCCTATGGACAGCTAGT
>NW_017729004.1:3484518-3486054 GCF_001723915.1 Gavialis gangeticus
TGCCGCACACTGCATGGCTCTGCCACAAGCCCCTAGAGGCCCTGATCACCAGTGCTGCAGCCAGTGAGTGTGGGGCTTTTTTTTTAAGTGCCAGGATGGTGGGGCTGGGTGGGGGCTGGGGCTGGGCAGGACAGCCATGGGGGGGGTTGAGGGAGTGGGCAGGGAGTGGGACCATACTTGCTGCCAACACACCTCTGCCACCATCACTGCTGCCATTGCCTGTTCAATTTAGAAGAGATTTGGCCCGATTTGAAGATCCTCTAGTCCAGGAGGTCACATCTAGTCCAACCCCCTGCTCCAAGCAGGACCAGCTCCACCTAGATCATCCAGCCAAGGCTTTGTCTACCTGGGTCTTAAAATCTGCCAAGGGTGGAGATTGCACCACCTCTCTAAGTAACACTTTCCAGTGCTTTATTACCCTCCTAGTGAGAAAGTTCTTCCTAATATCCAACCTCAACTTCCCTTGCTGCACCTTGCGCCCATTGGTCCTTGTTCTGTCGTCTGCCCCCACTGAGAACAGTCCAGCTCCATCCTTTCCGCAACCCCGCTGCAGGGAGTTTGAGGCTGCTATTCAATCCCACCTTGTTCTTCTCTTCTCCTGACTAAATTAGCCCAGTTCCCTCAGCCTCTCCTCACAAGACCCTGGGGGCCAAGCTCAAGGAGATGGGGGCACAGGTGGTATTCTCCTCTTTTCTCCTGGTGAGTAGGTATGAACAGCGACATGAGGCCTGCATTGGTGAGGTCAAATGGTGGTTACAGAGTTGGTGCCACCAGGCAGGCCTCAGGTTTCTGGATAACAACCCATACTTTTGTGCAAGGGATTTGCTTGGGTGGGATGGGCTACACCTCTCTCCTAAAGGCAAGCACGTCTTCTCTTCCAGGTTGGCTAATCTCATGTGGTGTGCTTTAAACTAGCTTCGCCGAGGGATGGGGCCACAAGAGGACTTGAGGACACCTTCCAAACAAGATAGGTGACATGCACAAGGAGTATCCAGGTAAGCAACAGAGGTCCAGATAGTCCTGGGAATCGGGGGGTGGTACAAGCACCAATTCAAGGCCTTAAAAGCCTCTACACCAATGCTCATAGTATGGGGAATAAGCAGGAGGAACTCGCCCTATGGACAGCTAGTTCAAACCTGGACATAGTAGGGCTCACAGAAACCCGGTGAGATTCATCTCACAACTGGGCGGTAAACATTAGGGGCTACAGACTATACAGGCAGGATAGAATGGGGAGGAAAGGCAGGGATGTGGGGCTCTATGTCAAAGAGCAATACACATCCTCCACCAGCAGGATGGGGTCAGAGGAGGGGCAGACTGAAGTGCTCTGGGTCAGAATACAGTGGGGTCGGGGAAAAGAGACTTAACGGTGGGTGTGTACTACAGACCTCCCAACCACGGGGAAGAGCTGGACCACAAATTTTCGGGTCAGCTTGCGGAGGCACTTAAGACAAGGGATGAAGTTGTCATGGGTGATCTAAATTACCCAGACATCTGCTGGGAGGAACAGTCAGCCAGGTCTGACCGCTCATGAAG
>NW_017729004.1:3486447-3502205 GCF_001723915.1 Gavialis gangeticus
TTAAGATTAGTGGGAGAGGTGCTGGGATCCTAGAGAGTAGGGAAACTGGGTGAGAAAGATGAGTGGTTGTTTCTTAAGGACACAATACTCAGAGCCTAAAGGGTGACAATCCCAACGAGAATCAAAGGGGGCAAGAGTGCCCAAAAGCACCCCTGGCTCACCAAGGACTTTCGTGAATGCCTGATTGCCAAAAAGGAGGCATACACCCAGTGGAAGGGAGGGGCTATCACCAAAGAGGAGTATACCTCCTCCGCTCAGGTCTGTAGGGGGGCTGTTAGGAAAGCTAAGGCATATACAGAACTAGAGCTAGCATCAAGGATCAAGGTCAACAAAAAGTCCTTTTTTAAATACATAGGGAGCATGAAGAAGGCACTGGGTAATGTGGGGCCCCTGCAGGATATGCTTGGCAATCTGGTGGTTGCACCAGAGGAGAAAGCAGACCTCTTTAACAATTTCTTTGCCACCATTTTCTTGTGCAGGGACCGGGATTCCCCTACCGAGATTCAGGATGAACTAAGGAGAGTCTCCACCAAGCCTAGGGTCAGGGAGGACCGAGTTAGGGAACTTCTGGAGGGGCTGGACGTATTCAGATCAGCAGGTCCAGATGCTCTTCACCCCAGGGTGCTGAGGGAATTGGCAGGGGCTATCGCACAGCCCCTGGCATGGCTTTATGAGTGCTCGTGGTGCTCTGTTCAGGTGCCGGATGACTGGAAGAGAGCCAATGTGGATCCTATGTTTAGAAAAGGGAAGAGGGAGGACCTGGGCAACTATAGGCCTGTTAGTCTTACTTCAGTCCTGGGGAAGCTCTTTAAGAAGATTATGAAGGAGCACATCTGTGATGGTCCAGCAGCAGGGATGATGCTCAAGGGCAACCAGCACAGTTTCATTAGGGGCAGGTCCTGTCAGACTAACCTGATTGCCTTCTATGATCAGGTCACAAAATCACTGGATGCAAGTGTTGTGGTGGACGTAGTCTTTCTGGACTTCAGCAAGGCCTTTGACACCGTCTCCCACCCCATTCTCATTAAAAAGCTAGGTGACTGTGGCTTTGATGCCTACACATTCAGATGGATTGCAAATTGTTTGAGGGGTCATACTCAGAGAGTCGTGATGGACGGGTCATATTCGACCTGGAGGGAAGTGGGCAGTGGGGTCCCCCAGGGCTCGGTCCTTGGGCCCACACTTTTCAATTTCTTTATTAGTGACTTGGATGATGGGGTGAAAAGCACCCTGTTTAAATTCACAGAAAACACCAAGATTTGGGGTGAGGTGGGCATACTAGAAGGGAAAGACAGATTATAGCGGGACATGGACAGGTTACAGGGGTAGGCAGATGAAAATAGGATGGGATTCAATACTGACAAGTGCAGGGTGCTGCACTTCGGCAGTAGGAAGCAGCAGCACACCTATAGGCTAGGGAACTCCCTTCTTAAAAGCACAGTGACAGAAAGAGATCTTGGAGTCATTATTGACTCCAAGATGAACATGGGCCAACAATGCAAGGATGTGGTCAGTAAGGCTAACTGCACGTTGTCGTGCATCTACAGATGCATCTCTAGCAGAGCTAAGGAGGTGATCCTCCCCCTCTATGTGACACTGGTCAGGCCGCAGCTGGAGTACTGCGTCCAGTTCTGGGCACCGCACTTCAGGAGGGATGTGGACAGCATGGAGAGGGTCCAGAGGAGGCCGCTCACATGATCTGGGGACAGCAGGGCAGGCCCTATGAGGAGAGGTGACGGGACCTGAACCTGTTCAGCCTTCACAAGAAAAGGCTGAGGGGGGACTTAGTCGCCATCTGTAAACTTACTAGGGGGGACCAGCTGGGTTTGGGAGTGCCTCCCGGAGTAACAAGGAACCAGGGCCATAAGTTGCTAGAGAATAGGTTTAGGCTAGACATCAGGAGGCACTACTTCACAGTTAGGGTGGCTAGGATCTGGCACCAACTTCCAAGGGAAGTGGTGATGGCTTCTACCCTGGGGGTCTTTAAGAGGAGGCTCGATGTTTACCTGGCTGGGGTCATTTGAGCCCAGTTTTCTCTCCTGCCCAGGGCAGGGGGTCGGACTGGAAGATCTACAAGGTCCCTCCCAGCCCTACATCTATGAATCTATGAGTCATGTGCCCCAGCTCCCAAAACATTTTGGAAAGAGTCCAGCCCTCCACTGGACTCTTTCCAACCTGCCAACACCCTTTCTGTAACATGGGGCCCAAAACTGGACACAGGACTCCAGATGTGGCCTCCCCAGTGCTGAATAGAGGAGAGGAATCACTTCCCTTGATGTACTGGCAACACTCCTACCAATGCAGCCTGGGATGCCGTTAGCCTTCTTCACAACAAAGGGCACTTATCCACAATGAACTCCAAGTCCCACTGAGAAGCCCCGTTCTCCAGCTTCTTGTCCCCTTTTCTGTACCTGTGGCCTGCATGCCTTATTCCAAGATGAATACCTTTGCATTTGGTTGTGTTAAAATGATTTTACTTGCTTTGTTCCAGCTTCCTGTGGGACTCAAATTGCTCTGTATATCTGCCCTGTTCCTATCCCTGTCTCTGTGTCACTGACTCTTTATCAGGAGTGATTTGGTAGGTGCATCCAGATCACATTCTGAATAGTGCTGATACCCACCAGGAGCTCAGTAGTTATAGTGAGCCCCTCTCCAACCCAGAAAGCACTACTTTTTGCCCCCCCCCCCAGTTTTGTTTTGTTTATAACTATAATTCATAGTTAAATAAAATAATCCATAATTTTGCTTAAATTCACTTCTGAGGCATTTCAAAATCCTCTAGCAAATTACTTTGGGAACTGTTAAAACCCTGTCATAGCAACAACTTGGAAGCAGAGTTAGCAGTTCAGTTATGGCCAAAAAGGGAGAAAGCAAGTGAAAAAGAGAAAAGTCAGAATATCAACTTAAGAACATGCCAAAAGCTCTGTCCCCAAACCCCTAAGCCACCTGACCAGAAGCAGGTACCAGTACAATAAGCTGAACAAGATTCAAGCCAAGTTTGGACTCGTTCCATTAAAATGAGCCTTCTGGGAGTCTTGGGAGGGGTTGACCAGATTTCTAGCATAAGGTCTTTACCAAGAAGCAGCTGGTGAGGCTTTCATGGCTGTCCAAGAAAGAATAATATATCATGCACCACACCCAGAGACATCAACAAACAACTCTTTAAGTGTTACAGAAGAGGATACAAGTCTGATTCTTCCCCTTCACACAAAATCTTGTAACCTTTCTCAGCTAATCTAGCAGTACCTTGACTTTCTGTGGCTTATCAGGAGCACTTAGATGTCCCGTTCATAACATCAGACCTTGCCAATGCTTTGAAGTCAACTGTGCCTGGCCTAGAAGGCTTCTCTGTTGACTTTTATAAACATTTGTCCAAACCTTGTGTGTGCAAGCTGCTCATCCTCTTCAAAAAATGCTTTCAGGAAGATACTGTCCCCCTAAATGTTGCAGAAGGATATAATTTAATCTGTATCTAGACTGGGTCAGGATCTTGTATGAGTCTTGAGTGATAATCTCTTCTTCTACAATGATATGAAAGAATAGGACCAAATTTTGACAAGGAGGCTATAAAACATTGTATGATGTCATAGGATGATAGAATCAAAGAAAATTGGGGTTGAAAGGGACCTCAGGAGGTCACATCTAGTCCAATGCCTTGCTCAAAGAAGGGCCAGCCCCAACTGGATCATCCCAGTCAAGGCTTTGTCTAGCCATGTCTTAAAACCTCCAAGGATGGAGACTGCACCACCTCTCTGGGTAATTTGTTCCAGTGCTTCACTGCCATTACAGTGAAAGAGTTTTTTTCTAATATCTAACCTAAACCTCCCTTAATATGACTTGAGCCCATTGCTCCTTGTCCTGTTATCTGCCCCCACTGAGAACAGTCCAGCTCCATCCACTTTCAAACCCACCATCAGAGAGTTGAAGGCTGCTATTAAATCCTCCCTCAGTCTTCTCTTCTGCAGACTAAATAAGCTCAGTTCCCATTTTTTGTTGCCCTGTGCTGGACTCTCTACAATTTGTCCACAAGTTGACTTGCATGTTAGGCACGTGAAAGTCAACCTGAGGTTTATTAGGTGCTTGCCAATACTCAGGTAAATTAAACCCATGAGTAGCTGTAACAGGGACTCACATGACTATCCTACTCACAGGGCACTTTGAGACTTAGATACAGAAAAGGCCAAATGAAGGGAATGGAATATAGTTTTATTTTGATTCAGGGATTTTGAAGAGTTGTGGTCATCCACACCAACCTCCTGCATAGTCCAGGTCACAGCATATCACCCAGTGATTCCTATAACAAGTTCCTAACTTGTTTAAGCGCTGGTATCTTTTTTTAAAGACAGCTCCTGTATCTCTTTTGAAAGACAGTCCATGTTGACAAAGAGACTTCACATGGTAAAGACCCCACCACGTGTAGAAGGTAATTATTTCAGTAGTTAATTCTCCTTGGTTACTCATTTGTGCTTCATTTTGTCTCTGAACTGATCTCACTTCTGCTTCCAACCACTATACATAAATGAAAGAGGGACTGTCAGTTAAGCCCTTCTCCAAGCTGGTACTTAGAGGGGGCATCTACATGTGCACTTTACTGTGGAGCTGATTAATTTGCTCCGCAGAAAAGCATCACCATCTACAGGTGCGAGACTATTCGTCCAAAGTAAACTAATTAATTCCGTTGTAGGATAGTACTGCCCAACAGAAGTGCTGTTCTATGGCGGAGTATTTAATGTGCCAAAGCACATGTAAAAACCGTGACCAGGGATGGCTGGAGCATGAGGGTGCTGCAATGTGGAGGCTGCCTGCCGGTTAGCCCCACATTGTAGATCCCTTGTGCCCTATTCAGCCCCTCCTCAGCATGCTGCGCTGGGGCAGAGTACCTCTGGGTTGGCAGGCTGACCCCCCTCCCCCCACCCCCCTGGCCCTGTGAGATTGGGGGTTGCACTGCCCTGGCTCCATGTGCTGCCATCTCAGGTGCATGTATAAATGCTACACCTGGAAGCAATAAACTCAGATGCAAACTATACTGAAGTTTATTTAGACACATTAATAGCACAAGTCGATGCATGCACTGTATGATGGAGTTATCCCTTGCACTTCTTTTTGAAGAAAAAAAAAATAATTATATTCATTATGGAGGCACCTGGAAGAAGATACAGAATATGGGCTGGTCTCTCCCCAAAAAACTTGCAGTCTAAATAGACAAAACAAAACAAAACAAAACAAAAAAATAGGGGGAAAGGATAGAACCTACAAGCTGATGTTTAAATGCTTTAACCATCCCCCCCTTTGACAAAATCACCTTGACACTGATGTACAGACTAAACCATGTAAGACACTCAGTGGTAATGCAGGCAAACACTTAAATCATGCAGAAAAATAAGCCATTTGCCTGATCCTATCGATGTCCATAATAAAAACATAACTTTAAATGAATTAAGCAGGCCTACTGCTTTGTTCTGGAGCTCTGTGTACTCAGCGTGTGCGCCTGTGTTAGCTCCTAATGCATCATTCATCACCATCAGCAGCAATCCTTTGCAGTCAAGGACGATTATTTTCCATGACTGTCTTATCCGTGGGACTGAAGATGGTAGTCGAGGCCTATCCAGGATTGACAGATTCTGTTGCAGCTTGGGCACATGTTTCAGTGCAAGGTGGGTGGTTCTTGGTTTGGTCTGTGGCATGCTGCTCCTGCTGCTCTCATGTTTCCATCTTCTATTGAAATTGTAAGGTTTCTTGCAGCAGAGTCTTCCTCCGTTTGGGGCAGCCCTGGGCAACAATCTCCCAAGAGTTGATAAGGATGTTTCATTTTTTCAAATTGGCCTTGAGGACTTCTTTGAAGTGCATCCTCTGCCCTTCTATGGAGTGTGTGCCTTGACTGAACTGGGAAAACAACATTTGCTTTGGGAGTTGGGGTTAGACATCCATGATGTGTCCAGCCCAGTGAAGTCCATGTCTAATGATCATCACCCTGATACTCATGGGAAGTACTTTGCTGACAGCTAAACCAGCCAGCTTTGTCTGTGCCGTAGAATCAGTGGACTCCTTTGCTGTGAGTTTCACATGCAGAGGTCCTTTGTGGTAACGCATCCCACTGCTCCCCTTCCACCCCAGCCTATTTTGCCAGGAGAGAAGAACACATCCACATTGGCTCAGGTTATATCAGCGATTCTCCCTCAGGGCCCCATAGCACCCTGGGGTGCCTTGAGATCCTTTCAAGGGTGCGGTGGGGTGCTACACCATGTTAGCACTGGTAGGTGTGCAAACATGTTTCTCAAGATAAATCCAGAGATGTCAAATAGGAATCCATACTGCCCTGTTGTGGTGAATCCCGGGCTGCAGGCTTGATATGCTTGGACTATACTGAGTGAAATAACTGCTGAAGATTTGAAGGAACATGAGGCCAGATTCTGGCCTGGTGTTGTTGGCTTAGAAATGGCATTTAAAGGTCTGTTTTTTTATGGGAATTGGCTTATAGGTATAGATATATGCATTATAAGGGTTCAAGATGAGTAGCAGAGGTTAATTGGATTTCTAAGAGATTGGGTCTACCACACAACATTTATCGCAGCCTTAGAAGCAGACAGGCTGTCTAGCACAACAAGGCCAATAAGTGGATACAGTCTGAGATTTGGTGGGGGTGTATGCCATAACATGAGATCACAGTCTTCAAGGCAGATAGGTTGTCTAACACAACAAGGGCACATAGCCTAGAAAACAGCCTGGGAACCAAGGAAGTATGTACCCTACTGCCCGTAACGTGGGATAAGTAGCAACAGCTACAAGGCCCCAGAGCAGAAGGGGGCCTAAGTCCCAGTTTTGGGGGAACTGACCAAATTAGGAGAAGGCCTGGAAGGCTACATGGAAGTGTGACCACAGGGAGACAGCCAACCAGAGATAGCCATGAAGTCATCAGGAGCCATCAAGGGGGAAGGAGAATACAATAGCAGAGACTTCAGATTAACAGAGTCCCTCCCATTCTTCGTTCTCCTCCCTGAGAGGGGGTCCCTGTCCCCACCCCCTGGGACGGGGCCCTGAGGCCACCGTGCACCGAGGGCAAATGACCAGCCCATCTCATGCACCCCACTGGAGGGGAGCTGTGGGCATTGGCATCCCACCTCCCGACTGCTGACACCAAAGAGAGAGAGCCTCAGAAATGAAGCTTGCATCCTGACCAGATGTACTTTGACCTTGATGACAACCCTAGGATTGGCAGATATACAGTTGCTCAAATGTTTGTATTGTTGCTTTTTTGTTATCACTCTGGATTGATAAACTCACCTATTATCAAAGGGCAGGTGCGGTCGGTCTGAGGGTTGTGCTCGCCCGGGACAAAGGTATAGGGGCTGGGTCCAAATCCAGTGCGAAGAGTGTAACTCAATAGTTCTCAGTGGGGGAAGATGAGAGAACAAGAGCAATGGTCTCAAGTTGCAGCAAGGGAAGATTAGGGTAGATATTATGAAAAATGTTCTCATGAGCAGGGTATTAAAGCACTGGAACAAGTTACCCAGAGAGGTGGTGGAGTCTCCATCCTTGGAGGTTTTTAAGACCGGGTAGACAAAGCCTTGGCTGGGATGATGTAGTTGGGGCTGGTCCTGCTTGGAGCAGGGGCTTGGACTAGACGTGACCTCCTGAGCTCCCTTCCAACCTGAATTTTCTATGATACTATAATTCTATGAACAGAGTCCTTTTCACTTCACACTGTAATTTGTCATTATTACTTTGTTCAGCCTGATGCCACAGGGAGCTCACCAGCAAGTGGCAGGATAATTGACATTGTCACTCAGCAGCATGGATGAGCCCCTCTCAAGAGCCATTTAGATGTGATTATCCTGCTCTCCATTTAAGCAGCACCCCATCAGGAGCAGTATAATGTGCCTGAGAGCACAGCTGCCAGGGATGGTAGTTTTACTGTGTAGACAGGGCTAATGTGTCTCTCATCTACTGTTAGCAACTGAATAATGACTTGAAAGCCAAAGCATTGGCATCCGGTGGCAGCTGCTCTAGGGAACTGGCCCAAGGAAATCAACTGAAAGAGAGGGTAGCTGGTTCTGCTTGGCAATTATTCATGGCTAGGCTTTCCTCATTACTAGGTTCTCTAAAGGATGAGCCATTCAATCTATTGTGTCCCAATTATTCTGTTGTTAACGCAACTTGCAAATTATGCTTGGCTGGAAGACTGCTCATTATAAAACAGTTCTCCAAAGAGAAACACCTTCCTTTGCTCTGCCATGTGTCTCAGGTGAAGACTTGGAATTGTTCGTGCTTTCAAACCAGGACAATAAAAGTTTTAAAATGTCCTCCTCCCTATAACAATGTTTTATAACCCAGCCTTTAGGGGACAAGTAACCACTGCACAAAATGGACACCTTGTGCAGTGAGTTTGTAGGTAAATTGATCAGTCTATAGGCAGGATGGGTGTAAGGATGTTCCTTACAATGGTAAATTGGAGAAGAAGCTCAGTGAGAGGGTGGTTGGCCTAGCCTGGAAGAGAAAAGAGCTGAGTTCAAGTCTCTGCTTGTCCCAAAAAAGAAGACTCTACCTGACCGTGGACATGTCTGTGCTACATCTTCAGGTCTTCTTTGCATGGGACAAACCCAGAAATGAGGCAGTAGAGGTGCCCCGGCCTTCCCCCACTCGCACAAGTGCACCAGTGACAGATCCTGAGATTGGTGGTAAGGGATAGTCTCGCTGCCTCACTTCTGTTTGGCATGTGGGGACTGGGAATAGATGCGTGCTCGTGCGAATGCCATGAAAGCCATCTAGACAGGGCTGTAGGGAGTTAGGTGTCTCAACCTCTTTGGCAACCAGGGCTTTCATCCTTCTGTGACTCGGCTTCTTATCTGTAAAGGTGGATGATAGCAACGCTAAGGTGTTGGGATGATGAATGGCTTGAGTAGCACATGGAAGGAGCTGACTGGTGATGAAGCCCAGTCTACTGACAACTGTAAGGAATTGTGCAATCCTATTCTTGAACTGACCAAGCTTAGTTTTAGAAACTGTTTGTTTTCTTGCCTCACTTCCTGTTGTCCAGAACATCATTTCTCTGATTATGAGGTGCGTTCTTCTCACTTCTAGCTTGATCTTACTTATAGCCACTCTATACCCAGCTGTTCTTGAACCAACATGGTCTCTAGCCCAAACAACTCTTTCTCCTCTTGATATCAAGAGCAATTCTATTGTTTTTGCCCTTCCTTGGTAGGCAAAATAAGCCAATCTCTTTCAGTCACTCAAGACTCTTTCTTCCCCTCATGTTACAACAATGAGGGTAATAAAATTACCTTAGAAAATATCACTCAGTGGCTCCTTCAGATGCTTGTAGTAAGCACTTAAAATTTTCCTTGCCTAGGAAAGTATATGTACAAAACAATTTCCTAGGGTAGCTGACTGCATCATTGTAAGCAATTTTTTTCATGTGTGTTACACAGTACAATCCGGTGTGTCCCAAAAAATGACCCATGTCCCTCCACAACATGAAAGTCATCTCATGAATGGCTGATGGAAATGTAAGAACATGTATTTATTTCAACCAGAGTCGATCATTAAACATGCAAAAGTCACTGAGAGAAAACAGATTTCAGGACTCACCCTGAGAATAATTCACTTGCATTGTACAAAATGATGATGACAATGATTATGCATTTGTTATTTGCATCCATTATAGAATCAGAGAAAATTGGGGTGGGAAGGGACCTCAGGAGGGCACATCTAGTTCAACCCCCTTCTCCAAGCAGGACCATCCCCAGCTAGATTATCCAAGCCAAGGCTTTGTCTAGCCAGGTCTTAAAAACCTCCAAGCATGGAGAGTCCACCATATCTCTAGGTAACCCATTCCAGTGCTTCACCACCCTCCTAGTGAGAAGGTTTTTCCTAATATCCAACCTAAGATTCCCTTGCTGCAACTGTAGACCATTGCTCCTTGTTCTGTCCTCCATGGAGGACAGCTTAGCTATGTATTAGCTGGCTTCCAAGTATTTATGAGGGATGGTCCCTTCTCTGAACTCATGAATCAGGAAGGAACACTAAAGCAGAACCCAGGGAACAATTGTCTACCTGAGTCTGCAACACATACGGGAAAGTCTTCAAAGGCCCAAAGCACTTGAGCGTGCAAAGCATGTTGGAAGTTCATGGCAGTTGTGTGCGTTGAAAAATCATACTTGGGGGCAGAAGCAGAAGCACTCCCAAGGCCATAATCTAGAGTTTCTTCCAGAAAAGCATTCTCATAGCTATGCGATGGAGCCAGGCGCTGTTCTGCTCTCCTTCTAGCCCCTTTTGGCTGCTTGATGAACCAGCTTCAAGAGGAAAGGTGAAGGGATCCCTCAACCTAGCTCAGTCCATAGGTTGGTGGTTAGTGCACTTGCCTGGGAAGTGGGACAGGTAGGTTTAACCCCCACAGGCTGAAGAGGACCTAGAACTTGGATCTCTGACTTCCTGGGGAAGTACTCTGTCTGCTGGGATATACTCTGAGTGTCAGGACCCTCATGCAATTTAGGCACCAGGCTGCCTAAGCTGTGAACCCCAGAGAGCATTAGGCAGGATTCTGACTCCTATTTGCTCTTCTCATTCAAAATGGTGGGTGTACCAGGCACGAATAAAAGCAGTCTTTTCAAAGCATTCAAACCAGTGCAGGGGACTGACTTCTCTGGGGAACCATTCTTGCTCACGTGATGGACTACATGGATCGGAGCTGCCATGTCTAGGACTTTCCGTGCACTTCATCCTGTAGGCCGGTCTTTGCTGAATCACATACTGGAGAAATCAAGCATGCAAATTCTGATTAAAAAGAGACTGATGTAATAAATTCCTGCCTGAATCTGGGCCAGTGGCACAATTATATTGTCCAATGGGAAACCTCAGAGAAATAATTTAATTTATTTTCATGATTTTTTTCCCCTCTTTTTAGAAGTTTTTCTTCTGGGAAGGCAAGTATAGCTTCTTCATTGTTCCTCTTAGTGCTCTAGTTGCATCCTTCATGCCTGTCTTGGTTGCTGAAGAGCTGTGGGTCCACACAAAACCTGCCGAGGAGAAGCCAAAGAACACAACAAAGCACATGTGATTGTATAGCAAACATTTGCGCAACGTATTGCTTCTCATGCTGGTGTTTCCAGTAGGCAGGGCTTGGTTTCTGAGTGGATGTAAGAGAAGGTCCATCTCCATGCCCCTCCCCATTTAAATTCTAGTTCTTATAAAAGTTAATATATGTGATTGGGTGAGTCCTGTCCCTAACATATTCCCTCAAAAACCCAGAGCCTGCTTTTAATTGACATGAGTGAATAGCAAAGAGTGCACCGGATGGAAACTTGGGGCACCTGGTTTCTATTTCCTGCTGGTGATTGGCCTTCTGGGTGATCTTCACCAAGTCACTTCACTTCCCCATGCTTCAGATGCCTCATTTATAAAATGTGATTGATAACCAGGGATCCTGTACTTCTCTGATTTAAAAAAAAAACTCACCAATTTTTGCTTTAAAAAAACCCAGACCCACCCCAAATCCTCATATTTCCATGATTAAAACGAAGCACCATTGAGATATAGAAATAGATATAGTGGTGTTTCATTTTAATCATGGAAAAATGTGGGTCGGGGGGGCGTTAACTGAAAATTGTTTTTTTTTTTTTTAAATCAGAGAAACCCAGGATCCCTGTTGATAACATTGGCCTCCTTTAAGATTTACTTGATAAAAGTGTTGGGTATTCACTGTGATTGTTATTTTTCTTATGGTCCGTCTTATGCCACTTCAACCTTATAACTGAGACTTAAAGGGAGGATTCATGATTTTACACCTGTTTTAGCCTGTGCTTTATCTTACGCTGCATGTCTTGGTAAAATTAAGACTCGGCAGGCTATTTCCCTTGAAGATGGACTTCACTTTCTCCCTGTTTTCTAACTTTCCTTCCCTCTGCATCAGTCTACCACTGAAAAATCCCCACATAGCTTCCCTCTCTAAGGAACTGGCAACTTTTCTTTCACTACCATTAAACTCAACACCATTTACCGCTCCCTGTGATGGCTTTCTATGCCATGCAGTTCATTAAACTCCTCTCATCACCACACTTGGGGAGCATTTACGTGTCATTTCCAAGAACTTGTTCTGTTCTTCTGCTGCGTCCCAGCATTCCTGTGCCCAAGGGCAAGTCCCAGAGCATGTGAATCAAATTACCATTGCGTTGGACACCATGCCAACATGCATTGTTCTCCTTGCTCTGGTATTCTTCACCCCTGCCAGAGCCCAGACCTACCAAATAGATTTTGTTAAATTTCCCTGTTGGAAAATTTAATTGCAAAATTTATTCAGGCCATCCTGGGCTGGATGTGACAGGGCTTCATGCTACAGTGCTGAAAGATCATGGATCATCTCAGCCCTTGTTGAACCACACCTAGAAAGTCACATTCAGTTCTGGGCACGGGGTGCAAAGAATGGCTGACAAATTGGAAAGGGTTCAGAGAACAGCAGTAAAAGGAGTGTGGAGAGCTTGAACTCTGGAGAAAGATTAAATGAGCAATGCATTTGTAACTTGGCTTGGATGAAGGAGTTTTTGTTGCCTGATAACAAGTGCTTGAACTTGAGGGGCAAATGCCAAGCTGGGGAAAATCAATACAGTTGTGTCGAAGTCAGTGGAGTTGCTCCAATTTACCTTGGAAGAGGGTTGAGCCCCAAGTGGAAACAAGGAGGATGAAGGATTATTTTGGTACGACCAATGGATTTTTAGGGTTGTTGGGACCCTGGGCAAGAGGGTCATGTGGGGCCCCTTCAAGGCTTAATTTCGAGGACCTATAAGCAATTTGGACATTTGTTGCAAAGTTTCGGGGCCCTCTAAAGCGTCGGGCCCCAGGTAGTCGCCCAGTTTGCCCTCGTCTAAGGCCACCACTGGGATTTTGACTTAGGAGTTAGTATCTTTGAGGGTTTTGGTCATAGCCCATATCTTTGAAACACACAACCCTTCTCCCCGTGGGGTAAGGTAGAGAGAGAACAACCTCTCTCACCATTAAGGCTTGTTCTGTGTTTCACTCTGGGGGTTAAGATATACAGAAGGAAATTTAGCTCCAGCTGGAGAGATGCTTTGTAGGGTCGAAGGTGCTTTTTTTGAAGCAATTTTCTGAGTCATAGCTAAAAGCCTGGCACTCACCGCAGGATCTTCAAGCTCTCTTAATAGGGGAGGTAGAGTCTGAGCTATCAGATGTGTATGTTAAGCGCACGTTGGCACTGCCATAGACTGAATGGTGTCTCTAGTTCAATTGCTAAAAATACTTGCTTTGTTACGGCAGATGCTTGTCCATAAGAACACCTCTGAGAGGATGTCATGGAAAGAGCATGGCCACTGAATGACCTATCATTCATGCACATAGGAATCATTACTTTCCAACCAGAAGAGGAGTGGTGGCTCTAGACCAGATTTCCCACTGAAGTAGTGGGGGGATACATGCCTTGCTACTTTAACGATCCCTTTATGAGAGGGATTATACAATGCAGTACCTGCAGGATGTATCAAGAGTACTCTACTGGTCCTGTGTTCCTGTCACCCATAGTCGCATGCATCAGAAACAGCGGTCATATATAATGAGGGAAAAAGGATTAATTCACCTAGTGCTTCTGTGTTCTCAGTGGGGGCAGATGACAGAACAAGGAGCAATGGTCTCCAGTTGCAGCAAGGGAGGTTTAGGTTAGATATTAGAAAAAATCTCTTTCATGAGGAGGATGATGATGCACCAGAACAGGTTACCCAGAGAGGTGGTAACATCTCCATTCTTGGAGGCTTTTAAGACCCAGCTTGACAAATCCTTGGCTGGGATGATGTAGTTAGGGCTGGTCCTGCTTGGAGCAGAGGGTTGGACTAGATGTGACCTCCTGAGCTCCCTTCCCACCCTCATTGTCTATGATTCAGCTCTTTAGCTTTCAGGGGACAAGGGAAAGATGACTTGAAACCAAAGGAAAATTCTTAACTTCAAAGGATGGAGATGTTACTGGTTTCCCTCGCTTTATGCTGTACTTGTGTTCCTGGAAAACGGCGTATAGCTCGAATTTGCACAAAGGAAACCCACTTTACAATGTAACAAATAGGGATATGTTCCAAGACCTTGACTGTACTGACCCCCAGACCTATTTCTACCACTTTTACAAGACAATTTTGGGACTCACCAACAGCAGAGAGGGGTAGGAGGTAAGTTAGCAGGACGCTAAGAAGCCAAAATGAGGGTGGCAACTACAGAAGCACATGTCACATACAATGAGCAAGGAGCACAGATCTACACAGGAGACTGTATTTTGGTGCGTGCCACTCCCACAATGCACCGCACAAAGCAGCTGACTGCGGGTTTCCAGCACACCAAGTGCATAAGAGTGAATTTACCTTGCATATAACAAACTTTTGGTATTAAAAGCGTCATTGCATAAGGGCAAATTTGCACATACAGAACCTGCATAACACGAGGGAGACCTGTACTATAGTAGCTGGGCACTGGATGCTTATTCTCTGCATTTGCTCATCCACTGCAGTGTTTCCCTGTTTCTGGTTATTCATGCTGCGTTCAGATGACCATGATGAGTGAGCATGAAGCACAATGTAAGATGAAGGTTGTGGTTTTGCAAAGTGGCTGATGACTGAGTGTTTCAGTTATTGTGGGAGATTCCTGTCCGGGGCTGGATTTTTCAAAGCACTTGATGTAAACCAAGACTCCACTTAAAGACTTCTCAAATTAGGCACCTCCAAAAGAATTTAGTTGCTATGAAAAATCTTGGTCTTGACACTCCAGCTGGCACATGCATGCAGGGCTTGATTCACTCATTTAATTTATTCCATGTGTATGGATCCTTGCACCTACACACCACCCATACTGGCTTCCACGGGTCTCCATGTGACTGCTCAAAAGGGCTGTCTCTGATCAGACAGCACAGGGGGGCTCTGAGTTCGTCCAGGACATAAGCATATACAGTAGTCTCTCCGTGGGTTTAACCAGCTGTTCCTCATGTCATTTGTTTAGATGGAGCAAAGTGCTGTTGATGATACAGCAGCAAAGCAAAACCCAAAACAAAGTCATCCCAGTGGGTCTTGTGAGCCAGCCCTCCGCCGGAGCAGGGTGCAGCTGCCCTGAACGGCGATGCATTCAGGGAAATGTGGGTTTGGAAGTGACACAGAGCCTGTGAAGAAGGAAGCAGTGGATATTTCATTAGACAACATAGCCATAAACAAAGGAACACATGCTGATATGTCATTTTATTGCACTTTTTTGGTACATCTACAACATAGGCTTTGTCCAAAAATGAAGTGCAGATGACTCACGCAGTGTCAAGAAACCTTGGGTTAGATTTCTGGAAATGTATAATATCCATGACTGGTAAACCCATGCTCCAGGGCTTTTGCTGGTCACCTAGGCATGGCAAGGAAGGGAGGGTTCTCCCCCCCTCTGCCCCTTGAATGCTTTATTGGCCTTTGGCTCCCAGCACAAGGTGGGAGTATTGATGAGGATACTCCTACTGCTACTGAATAACCACTCCAGTACCTGGATGGAGGGTCTTGCTCTTCAACTGCCAGATTGGGGGTCAGGAAGGAACATTTCTCCCAGGCTTGGATAAGTGGACACAGAGTACTGGACAGAAGGTATGAGTGGTGCCTTCCAGACCTGTGTCCTTAATATCATCTTTTTTTCCCCTTCCCACCTTTCATCTGCACACAGGTCACAACAGAGAGTGTCTCCTGCTCTGAGTTTGCCCCATGCCATCACATAGCAGCCAAGATCCATCTTTCCATCACCACGATCCC
>NW_017729004.1:3502324-3510538 GCF_001723915.1 Gavialis gangeticus
TTCCATCACCACGATCCCCAAGGCCCAGATTCTCAAATGTGCTTAGTTGCCTAACACCCGCCAAGGACCTGCACAGTGGCACCTGACCATCTTTAAGGCACATGGGAAGGGTCTCATTGTCTCTTACTGGTGGAGGACTGAAGGCACAGAAAGACTTACCTAAAATAATCTAGGAATCCTGGTCCAGAATGGGTTTTGGACTTGCGTCTCACACATCCCAGGCTGGCAGCCTGGGTTGTCCTTCTGTGTTTGTCGGAGAGATCTTGATCATAGCCTGGAGATGCCACTATAAAACAGATAACCATTGATTAATTTATTAATTAGCAAATAACTAATAAAACACCTAGCTAGACAGCACTGTTTGTCAACTTTAAATTTCAATAAGAATAACACATTTTTCATTTCTTGGATCTTCAAGCCCACCGGCTTAAAATGTATGCCTTCCCATCCCCCCAAATAATGAGATTTTCTTTAAAAGATCATAAGATTAAAAGAAAAAAAAGACCTCCCGCCCAGTTAGACCTCCATTATTTAAGGCCTGAGAGTGCACTCACTTCATGCTTTCCAGATCTTCTCTCCAACCACATGGACTAGCAACTTTCTTTTGGGTGTCATCTGAAGCTGAGTTTCATGTCCCTTGAGTTCAGCAGCTAGGTCTTTAAGAGAAAAATCAGATATCATGAAACTTGTGATGAAATCTCTGCCAGCAAACTAACCTAGAATCCCCATCTAGAAAGGGAGGTAAGCGATAGGAAGTAGGGGGAGAAATCTCTACAAAACCAACCCATTGAGGACCAGATTCTCTCATGATCATTTGCAACTGACCCTATCAATATTATCGTGGGCTTTTATGGATTAATGTAGCAGGAGAATTCGGCCTTCACTTTGTCTCAGGTCTGTTCAGGTGCTCCGTTCCTTGCAGACAATGTGAATAATACTCACTCTGTTGAGGAGCAGGTGCTTCAACAGTGGCAATCACAACACCTGGCACTCTACCACAGCTTGGCCCAACAGCTATGTGGAACATACTGTGCCAGTTCTGGGTAGGAGGAACAATTTGTTCTCGTTTTCCTCCTTGGCACCTGCTCAGAGTGCAGGATCCTGTAAGTTTGCAAGCTAGGAAGGCTGTGCAGGATTCTTCCCATGTATAATTAATCCATGTCCTCAGAATGGGCACAAAGATACGCTCCCTTGACTTGAAATTGGCCTGCAATGCATGACTGTGGCACCATTTAGGGTGCCAGTAGCAATTATGCCTACAATACATGTTCACTGGACCATGTAGAACACTTAACAGCTTTATGCCACCCCCAAAATAGATATCACTAGATGTGACATTTGCCCAGGTGTGCTAAGCTCAGCAGGCAATGTGCATTTTGATGAACAGATTTTCTTTCCAAACTTGAGTCAATATTTCTGAAACACTTGCTCGTCCCCACAGCAAAGGTCTTTGGAAACTGCCTCATAAGCTAAACTTCTGTGAAAAGAGACCATGAATGGTTAGAAACAAGCAAGAATGGGTTGGATCTTACCAGATTTGAACACCTAGAGGTCAAGGCATCTGTTGTTGTAACCCATACTAGTGCTATGCTAGATACTTCAGGGCTAAAGCCAACATCAGACTATGGAGGGCAGGTTATTCCTGGAATAGCCTCCTTCAGTGCTTCTTGCAGCTTCCACTGAAGCTGCTGATGCCAAGCTAACATTGGAGACGAGACTCCTAGTCTGAGCCAGTCATCTTATGCCCATGAATAGAAGCTGGGCCAAAGCTACCAAGAGCACAGGCTCATTTTTGTAGTGCTCAAGTTCCTTGGTTCAAATGTCTTTGAAGGAACCAGGCAAAGGGGTCATTGCATTATCAAGACCTTATGAACCTCTCCATTCTGCAGTCACAGTCTGCTTTCTTGCAAAGGACTTCATTATCTATTTCGAGTCCAGTGGAATATAATCGTCCTTGATTTCCCCACCTTGCCCCAGGGAGAAAGCATCTGTAATGTCCCTTTCCCAGGAGCAGAGAGCTTCCACACTGATACAGCTATGATGATGAAGATAGTGGGTGAGGCCAAGGATCTCCAGGGCCTACAGTGCTAAATCATTGCTGTTATAGTTATTGCTATTATTATAGTTCATACTAAAAGCTCCAGCACAGCTTGAGTTCCTGCTTTGTTTCTTTGGTTACTAGGGGCATCATCCTGTTGGGAGGCCTATACAAGTAGATGATACTTTGCAAGGATGGCATTATTCAGCACTGACAACATGCCTGCTGCCAGTGGCAATCGTTGTTTGAAAGGCAGCTCTGCTCTTAAAGTCCTAGTTCCCTGAACAGATAATATCTCCCATGGTGAACCATACTGAGCTTGGCTGGAGAGAAATTTGCACTGAATTATTCAAAATGTACTCCTCCTGGCAGGTTAAACTATAAGGATTGCAACTCTCCCTCCCCTGAGACAACTCTCTAATAAGAAAATGAAGTTGAATGTTTTATTGACCTGACTTGAGATTAAAACAAAAGGAAATACTCTGGTCCAGCCTGTACAGCTCCAATGGAAATGTTTCATTTTTTTCCTGAAAGGAAAATTTTGCTGGAAATTTGAGATTTTTTCCATTAGAAAATTGTGATTATGGGGAATCTGAATTTTCCACAGAAAGAGCATCTTAGTAGAAAATTCCCGACCAGTTTTATTCTTGCAGGTCTTTCCAAAAATTGAGCTATTCAATTACTACCCTTTCAATGCAAGAATAATAACTTTCTACATGGTTGCACACTACCTAATGCATGGGAATCCGAATACAGAAAGGTGTCATTATGTACCATCAGAAAACAATAATTATAATAAAAAAACCAGGGCTAAATTTTCTTGCTTTTATTCCAAGAAAATTGCACCTTACTCTGTACTTGTGTCTGTTCACTGAGCAGGATGTTATTTCACAGGGTTACTGAGATGTGGCTTGCAATTTTGAGCTGCTGCCCATATACTAAGAGGCTCAACCTTAGACTTAAATGAGGTTGCCATTCGATAGAGGAGAGGAAATACTTGTCTGTCTGATGAGCTGGACAGATACTGGGATGTTATGCCTACCAAACATCTACAAATCCAGGAATTCAACACAGCTGAAAACATTGGCATCCCAGTCTAACTTAACACTACTCTGTAAATCTGGTGGGAACAGAAAGAGATAAATAACATCACAGCGATGGTTTTTCTCAGGTCACTTTAGGTGAAGAAAGAGGAAAAAACCCCCAAACAATAGAGTAGCAGGATTGTTTCCTCTTGAGCCTTGCCAAGATTTGGACCCAGCACCTTGTTTTTGTGCATACCTCCAGAATGGGGCATAGCGTTAAGGTTCAGATTTCTCTCCCAGAGCTTGTAAAAGTCCTTAAAGAAAAAAAAAACAACACCCCATGCACGCACAAATTCAGCATAGGTTTTGTTTTGTTTTTTTTCTCCTCTTAGGTGCTGGAAGTCAGACTGTCATCTGGGTGAGATTTCCTCCTGGCGCCACAACCAAACGGCTCCCCCATCCAAGGAGCCTTGCCAAGGGCAACAGAAAATGTATCATGACTTGACTTTTAATATAGCTCGCCTCTCCTTTATGCTGAAGCCACAAGAGGCTCCATCAGCGGTTTGCAAACTACACCCAAATGTTCCAGAACAGCAAATCTACACAAATAAGACACATTTTCTTTTTTTTAAACTTTTTCTCCCCCCACCCCGTCCCAAAACCTGGCTCGTTTATAAATAGAAGCCAGAGAACGCTTTGAAATGATTTCTGCATCCACTCGGACTGCATGGGTTCAGGCTTCACTTTTGATAGAAATAAAATAGAGAGATAGATGTGTCATGTTCCCTGGGGGGCGGGTTTGGGTGCGGGGCGGAGGTGAAGCAGGAGAGGGTTGCATGCCCCAGGAGAGCTGCCAGGAGTAACAGTGCTGGGCACCCGACTGCTGTTAGCAGACCCATACGAGGGAAGTGTTAGAAACAGGGGGGAAGTTTATAGAGGGGGAGAAGCTGCCAGTGAGGGAGGTGAGAAGAAGCAGCCTGGAAGACTTGGAATGAGATGTTAGTTGGGAGAAAGGGAGAGTTTGGCACTGTATGCTTGAAACAATCTTGATGGTGAGGAGACCCGAATTATACTGGGATGGCTTTGGCATTGGGAAGCAGCCATATGGACACTGTTCAAACACCAAGACAGAGATATAGGCAAGGGAAAGAAATGGTAGAAGGGAAAAGGAAGGCATAAAGACCAGCAGTGTCCCCTTGACCAGTGCAAACTGCTCACCGAGGAGCTGTGTGCGGGAAGGGGTTGGGGGGGCATGGAGACCAGGCTGCAATCAAGGATCCTAGAGATCATTTCACAACCATTTCACCACCTTGGAGGCCTTTGGTTGCATTGCCTCTCTACACCTTGGTCTGCAGAGCATTGCCGTGCCTTTAAGGATCATGCAAAGGCAGCTGAGGGGAAAGCCAAGTCAAGCTTTCATGCTCCATCTGCTTCTTTTTATCCCGAGGGATTATATACAGCTATCTGCAGCACCTGGAGTGATGCCCTGTTTCAGCAGAGAAAGCAAAGTGGGTTCAAGAAGAACCAGCCCATAGAGGCCTTGGCATTACTGCCATCTTGGCCTCTCCCAGCCTATGCCTGTGGCATGCATTAGTCTCCGGAGAATGAAATGCTTTGACCTAAAAAGAGCCTATCTCTAAACTTAGGGGTGAAATGTAGTGGCTTTTGATATGCAGCTCCGCGAGCTAAGGGGTCTTGTCTCCAGTTAGGAACTGGGGCATTCGCAGTCCAGACCAACAGTTAACACAAAATGGATCATCACCAAAGCCAAAATCTGGAGAAGGTCAGGAATTGCTAGTCTACACCAAAACCAAGGAGCTGGATGATGCTGGGCAAGGGAGTAGAGATGGAGAAGGGAGTGGCAGGCAGCGACTGGAGGCAAGGCTAGGCAGGAACTGGGTGGTTAGGATAGCCCTAGCAGGACCACTCAAGGTTGAAATAGAAGCACTGAATCAGGCCTGTGCCCAAGCCTTTTATGGCCAACTATTAGGGGTAGGGTATCATGTGGGGTGTGCCCTAGGCCAATGACATCATACTGAGGGTGTGGCTATGCAGATGAACTGGATCCTGGGTGCTCGCTCAGTCATCACGCTACCCCAGTCTCACTGGAACTCATAAGAAACGTGGGAATGGATCTTATCCACTGAGTCACCACTTTGTAAACCTGAGTCTTATTAGCTCGTTGCCTCCTTTGCCACTACACCTCCCTTCTTGTCTTTTTTTTTACTTTTGTTATAGGATGGTTGGGTTAAAAGGGCCTTCCAGGGGTCTCCAATCCATCCTCCATCTTCTATTGAACCAACTGTATATAGTTTGAAGGGTGCAGACAAGCTTTAGGGTACCAAATACCCTTCCTCAGGTCTCAGGGAAACTCCACGCAGGACATACTCCTGGACTGGCCATTCAGTCTGGCTTCAAAACTGACAGGAAAGAGGATTTGTGATGTACGAGGTTGAGACCAGTTATCCAACTTGTTTCCAAATGAGCGAGCTACTAAAGGCTAACGGTTTCCCTGAGATTGTTCATTTGTCCCATTTCCCCCCTTTAAGAAACCTTGTTATGGTTTGTGAATGCTAAAATTATTATCATGTTTGCTTGCGAGCGGGGAAGTTTGTTCACACTGGAACGTCTAGTAAGTATTTATTTTCTCAGGTTTCTGGGTGGGGGCTCGAGCCAAGACAGAAAATGTGTGTCAAGCTCCTAAACTGAGCTCAGGCCTTGTTACTGCTATCCAGTGACTGGTAGAAAGGTTACATGCATCCGAAGAAACACTAGAAATCAGTTTCTTGGAAGTTATAAGGCAGGGTGGAACGACAATCAGGGTTTTTTTCTTCCCTTTTAACTCTTTGTTATGCTCAGAGAATGAAATCTGAATTCATGTGGATTTATAGCAGGAATGAAAAGGTAAATATCTCACTTCTGTTTAGGGCTGTATGCTGATTTTATCTCAGTGTTTAACTTGACTTTTCCCCAGGTTTCTGATGGTCTTTGTTTTGGTGAAATCTGCCCAACATATGTTCTAGCATGCATTTCTCTGTAGAGATGTGGCTATGAGAAAGCTGAAAGAAGCCACTGCGATAGTGATACAACCTCCTCCATCTGCAATCACACTGTCATTTCCCAGCTGATCTGTTGAATCATAATGGTGTTTAAAGAACTAAATATAGAAGGGCCAGATCCTTTTCTGGCATAAAAATGGAGGACACATCCTTGTCCTCCATGGAGCTGTGCCTGTTTATACTCACTTGGCGTGTCTACATGTGCATTTACTGCACAGTAATTTACTGCATAGTAGGCTACTACACAGTAAGTGGTTTTTAGGCTGGTGTCTACACATGCAGCCATTAAAGCGCAGTAACTCTGTGTGTGGGCTGATTTGGAACTAAAGTTAGTCCCAAGTCAGTCCACACACACAGTGTTAGTGCGGAGTCAGGCATCTACATGTGTGTTACTGCACAGTAACTAATCGGGAATACATTTGATACTTTCATGATGCAGATATCAAATTTACACCCAAGTCAGCATAAGTCACCATAGTTACTGCACAGTATGGGCATGCACGTATAGACATAGGCCTACACTGTGCAGTAATTTTTGGTTACTACTGAGTAATAAATTTTCACATGTAGATGCACCCACTGAGGATTTTTTATTGTTCTGGGGTATGATTCTTGTCACAATAGGGTACATCCACACCACAGTAGCAGTGTGCTGCAGTTGGAGCATATTGAGTGGTCACATCTAGTCCAACCCCTGGCTCAAGGAAGGATCCTCCCTGACTAAACCACCCAGCCAAGTGTCTGTCTAACCTGCTCTTGTAATATTCCAAAGATGGAGATCTCACAACCTTTCTAGGTAAACTGTTCCAATGCTTGATCATGCTTATCATCACAAAGCCACTCCTGATGGTATGCTCCAAACCCAGAAATATGATGGTGAAGATATTCAGAGGGGTTTTCTTCTATAGCCAGTCTCAAGGACACTGGATACTGAAATCTTGGGAACAGCCTCTAAGGGATATTCTGGAGTGTGTTCGCCAGTGGATTTGTACACTGGAGTATGTGAACAGGAGCAGGTAGGAATTCAATAACAACAGGTTAACAGAAGATGTCATTCTGAGAGACTGCCAACGTGGCTTCATTATGGGTAGGTCATGCCTGACCAACCTCATCTCTTTCTATGACCAGGTGATGTATCACCCGGATGGGGAGGAGAGGTTGATGTCATTTACCTGGATTTCCAAAAAGATTTTGACTTGGTCTACCATGATGTCCCCATGGCAAAATTGGGGAACTGTGGCTTTGGCAACCTTACAGTTTGATGGCTGGGGACCTGGCTCCATGGTCGGACTCAGAGAGTCAACGAAACCAAGTCAACCTGGTGCATAGTGACCAGTGGTGTCCCCCAGGGCTCAGTACTTGGACCAGTAATCTTCAATATATTCAGTACTCTTTAATATATTAATTAACAATCGGGATTTGGGTGTCAGAAGCAAACTGACTAAGTTTGCAGATGACACCAAATTATGGGGAAATGCAGTTATACTAGAGGATAGGCTGGTGATTCAGGCTAAATTACATAGGCTCACAAGGTGGGCAGATAAAAACCTGATGACTTTCAACATAGAGAAATACAAGGTGCTCCACCTCAGGAGAAAGAACCCACATCATAACTATAGGCTTAGCAATGCTACACTCACTAGCACTACATCCAAAAGAGACTTGGGGGTCATGACTGACCACAAGATGAACATGAGCAACTAATGTGATGCCGCATCCAGCAAAACAAATAAAACCCTGGCTTGCATTTACTGATGCATCTCAAACAAGAAGCAACATGTCATCCTCTCGCTTTACGCAGCCTTGGTGAGGCCGCAGCTGGAGTACTGCATCCAGTTCTGGGCTCTGCACTTTGAAAAGGATGTGGAGAAGCTCGAGAGAGTCCAGAGGAGAGCCATGCGCATGATCAGAGGTCAAAAGAGCAGCTCTTATAAGGAAAGGCTAGAGGCATGGGACTCTTCAGCTTGGAAAAGGGTAGGATCAGGAGGGAGCTAGTGGCACATAAGGGGTGTGCGTGAGGATCTGAGAGGACATCTGCACTCCAAGGGAAGACAAGTTTCAATGGTCACAAACTGCTGGAAGACCATTTTAG
>NW_017729004.1:3515538-3517567 GCF_001723915.1 Gavialis gangeticus
AGCTGGTGGCACAAAGGGGTGTGCGTGAGGATCTGAGAGGACATCTGCACTCCAAGGAAAGGCAAGTTTCAATGGTCACAAACTGCTGGAAGACCATTTTAGACTGGACATAAGGAAGAACTTTGTTACCATCCAAGTCTCCAGAGTCTGGAACAGGCTCCCCGCAGAAGTGGTGCAAGCGCCGGACACGTTCAAGAAACGTTTGGATGATTGTCTTGCTGGAGTCATCTGACCCCAGCTGACTTCCTGCCCTTTGGGCAGGGGGCTTGACCCGATGATCTTGCAAGGTCGCTTCCAGCCCTAATGCCTATGAAATCTAGGAAGCGAGACATGCTCTCATCATGCCCCATCACCACAGTGTCTGAGCCTCTCATTGTCTTCTGAATATTTGTTCTGATCCCTGGGACAAATAGGCATTGTTATATGGGAAAATGCAACACAGGAAGACTAAAAAGCTTGACCAAGGTGGCACAGGACATTTGTAGCAGAGGAAAGATCATGACACACTTCTCCTTAGCATTTACCTTGACTGCTGGGTGCCCTTTCTCCTTAGCATCTAGTTCAGAATCATTCAGGCCACTGGCTTGAAGACAACTCAGCTGGATAGTGCCTGGAGACAGTGATGCTTTGCTTCTCCAGGTGTGTTTCCTTTGGGGCTCTCCAAACAAGGTAAGTATCATTTCCCCCAGTTTGCAGATGGGGAAATAGAGACATTGCAAGTGACACCTATGGCTACAGAATATAGTAATGACAGACCCGGTACTAGAACTGAAGTCTTCTGAATGCCATTCAGTGCTAAAATGACTATGCCGGCCCCCAGATTCCCAGTTTCATAGCTGGAAAAGACCATAACTATCTGGATCAAACCCTTCCCTGCACACACCCCCATGTACACACAAGCTATTTCTCCCTGATGCCAGATGGAAACAGACTTCTGAAAGAGATCTAGTAAGAATGTAAATACAGAGGATGACTGTGCCTGGTGAATAATTCTCTGCATGGCAAAGAACCACTAGTGCCCTTGCCAGTGTCTGACACTTTTCCTGGCAGTCACAGCAGAGGGGCTGAGTATTGTGCAGACACGCACCATTCCTAAGCACTGCCCAAAAGGCAGTTGAGCTCCCAGCTCCTCTACGATCCCAGGAACTGGCCGTTCCTATGAACATCACAGTCTGAATGATTGGAGCAAAGCAGAGATGTAGCTCATGGACGGGAACAGCAGCAATGGGGCGATGGAGACTGCTCCCCTGAGTGACCCTCTCAGGCACAGGGAGCACTATGGCAAGGCTGCTAAAAGTGATGGTATAACATAGTGTGGGCCAGCCTTTCCTGCACTGTCACAGAGGGCCATGCAGATTGCCTCCCTGATCTCCTGGCGTTATCTGCTGCTGTCCTAGTCTGCAACATGCCACATACAGAGGCTGTTGGTACCACTGGTGGTCCTGTAGCCTGCCCTGTTGTCCCCTGATCATGCGAGTGGCCTCCTCTGGACCCTCTCCATGTTGTCCACATCCCTCCTGAAGTGTGGTGCCCAGAACTGGACGCAGTACTCCAGCTGAGACCCGACCAGTGCTACATAGAGGGGAAGGATCACCTCCTTGGACCTGCTTGAGATGCATCTGTGGGTGCATGACAAGGTGTGGTTGGCCGTCCTTACTGCGTCGCCACACTGCCGGCCCATGCTCATTTTGGAATTGATATGACTCCAGGATCTCTTTCTGCCACTATGCTTTTGAGAAGGGAGTTCCCGAGCCTCTAGATATGCTGCTGGTTCTTACTACCCAAGTATAGTACCCTGCACTTGTCAGAACTGAATCTCATTCTATTCTCATTTGCTGACCCCTGTAACCTGTCCAGGTCCAGCTGTATCCTGTCCCTCCCTTCTAGCGTGCTCACCTTGCCCCAGATCTTGGTGTCGTCAGCCAGTTTGAACAGGGTGCTTTTCACCCCCTCGTCTAAGTCACTAATAAAGAGATTAAACAGTGCAGGCCCAAGGACCGGGCCCTGGGGGACCCCACTGCCCACATCC
>NW_017729004.1:3522567-3534362 GCF_001723915.1 Gavialis gangeticus
TGGACCCCACTACCCACATCCCTCGAGGTCGAATATGACCCATCCACCAAATCAATTAAATCTTTGCAGGTTAGTCTAAGCTTCGTAGATTGAACTGATAAGCAAGTAAACAGACATTCACTTTTGATTCTGGAAATGCAGCCACATGCCTGCAGTGGCCCAGGCCAGAAGCCAGGGGGCGCTAGAGCATGCCTCCCTGCTCTGCTGGAGCAGACAGCTTGGGTCAAGGCTAGCCCACCTACCTGTGATGGGGCAGGAGTTGTGAAGGAGGTGAAAAGCATCCTGGGATGCTGGGGGACTGTAAGTGAACTTGAATCTAGAGGGGAACTGAGACAGAATTTCAATAAACTGATTTAACCTAAATAAGTTAGGTCTGATAGTGTGTCCATCCAGGGTTATCTTTAAAAAGATTCAGCCATTTTGAAGGTGGTTTATGTGCACTGAACTTCTGTTGTGTTGCAGATTTGAACTGGTTTCCAATCACTTATACTGGTTTATGTGTGACTTGTGTCCCTAGCCCTTAGGTCTCTGAGGAGAAGCAAGGCTCAGAGAAGATGCTGTGCACTTGCGGTGGAAGCAAATGCTTCTGCCTCCACATTTAGAAGGACCCAGTGCTGTCCCATCCCCAGGGTCCTCTCATCACCTCCTGCCACACCTACCCCCTCACTACCACTGAGCCCCAGTGCCTCTGATTCTGGATGCACCTCCCACCAAACTCCTCTGCACAAACTCTGATGACAGAGCTGGAGCTTTCCTGCCACCCTCCTAGGAGCTGTCATGCTGCAACTACAAAACAGCATGGCCTAAAAAGTCCTCTGGCCTTTCTGGTCCAGATTAGTCACCCTTCTGGTAAGGCTCTGGCAAAACTGCCCCATGCCATGTCCAACAGGTGGGGCTCACATTCCACATCTCTTACTTCATCCCTCTTCTCTGGCCCTGCCAGCCCGTGCATACATCCTTCCCTTCAGACAGGGTGCAAGCCTCTCCAGCAGCCAAAGAAGGGACCTAGTTCAGCATGGAAAAGAAACCTCTTGGCCAACGAACCCAGATCATGACTGACTCATGCTGTTGTTCTCCAGAGGTGAAAATCGACCCGCACGGCAGCTCCTGGGTCCTACTGCTGTTCCAGCAGCATGCAGAATGGTGGCCCAGTCCCGAGGACTCGTGGCTGCAAAGGATCTCACAGTTTTCCTCACAACATGGGTGGTAGCTCCAATTGCCTGGCCCTGCTTCAGCTCAGTCCTGCTCCTCAGCTTGCCTGCTGTTGCAATTAAATGTGATTTTTTTTCCTTGCTTCCTCTACTAAACTGCTGCCTGCTCTTAATATGAGCTATTCAATACCCATAGCTTTCTAATGCTGAGGTGGATGCATTTCAGTAGCAGGTGAGCTCATAAGGACCTAGCTGGATTAGAAGTTAACTCTTGAATAAGTACAGAAAGAGAAGACCCTGAGGCTGAACACTGTGTATTCTGCGGCCTAAAAATTCAGCACCATGTAAATTGATAATGGCTTGAGCTTATACTGCAATTATCACCCCATGGTGAGATTGGTATGGCTGTGAGGATTTTTGCCTTTATAGTGTGTGAGTGTGTGTGTGGGGTGGGAGGGGTCGTGGCCCTCTACTTGGGATTTTTTGGGTGTATATTAACAACCTTTTACAGAAGCAGGGTTGTGCTGGTTGTGTTCCTCCTGCTTTACCTCTGGCAGGTTTGGGTGTGATGTGTTATGTTGTATCAGAGTTGATGGTAGTTTTACTGAGAGGTTAGATTATGGTTTGTATAGGATGTTTTGGCAAGGGGTTCGATTAGACAACCTGAAGAGGTCCCTTCCAGCTTGACTTCTCTATGAACCTATAATGGAGCCGTAAAAAAAATGGCATCGAGGGCTGTGAGATATTGCAAGAGTGTATGCAAAAACATAGCAAGAGAGTGCCTCCAAGACTGCACAATCAAAGTGGACAAGGGGCAAGAAAAGGAAGTAAGATTCACATTGGTAGATGGGGCACCCAAGTTCAGAACCACAAAGGACCAGATCCCCACAAGGATTTGGATGCCTCAATTGCATTTTAGGTGCAATTTAGGCACCCAGGTTGAAGAGATCAGTCCACAACATTTCTGCCTAACCAGGAGGCACCAACAAGGTGACCTCTAGCTAAATTTTCTGAAGAACTTAAGATACCTAACATTCAACGACTGTATGTTTCTAGAATTGCTGTCATTTTGCCTGAGCGCAACAGCTGGATTGGGATGCATTGACCAGGGGTCAAAACCTAACCAGCTTCTATGAGGCATTTATACAGTTCTTAGGTGTCTCAATCACTATATGAAGGCAGGGTAGATTTGTTTCTTATAGGGTGCTTCTACACATTGCCCTATGGTGACATAATGATGCGCTACGTCACTGTACAGTGTGCTACGGTGACGTAGCAATCACATGGGTCTATGCATGATTGCCAGCTATGTCATCATAGTGGTGCACTCCCTGGATATAGCACACTATTATGGTGATGTAGCTGGGAAGTCTAGGTGTGCACTGCCCACACAGAGCAGTAATTGCCCGTACTTCACCATGCTTTACTACTTTCAAAAGGTAGCAATGTCACCATACTGCAATGTGTAGATGCACCCATAGGCTAACTGAATCACAGATACAGGATGCATCTACACATTATTAAGGCGCTGTAATTATGGCGCATTAAGTTTAGTACCTGTTATGACAGGTAATAACTTAATGTGCTGTAATCGGCACTGCTACATATTAGTGCAGATGAATGGTGACGTTAATATGTATTAGATTAGATCTACCGGCCATTAATGTATTAGCATAGGTTTTGCCTGCCATGCTAACGCTTAGTAGAATTAATCTTCTGCACATTAAACATCTCGTGTAGATGTGCCCATATAACACAAGCTTTCATAAGCAGAGGGCTTACTGCATTGGATGACCTTTCGCAGTTTATAGAAATTTATGCCATACATCTCTGTCTGAGTTAAGCTATAAGGTGCAAATCTTCCCTGCCTTCTATCTGACTTCAGACTAACAAGGTTAACTGCCTATTTCTGTTGAATCACTAAATGGCATTTACCTGGGAAGAGCTTAAATCTTTAGCTTCAGAAACCCCCCACCCCCCAAACTACTGACTGTTCAATGCTGGTAGGGAGTCCTATCTACTTTTTTAGCTCAGTACTTCTAGGGGCTCCTCTACCCCCCTCCCATTGAAGTTTGGCCGCCAGGCAGCCAGGAAGGAAGGAAAGCATCAGGGAAGGAATATGATTCAATGAGGAAGATGTGGGTTATGCGGGAGAGAGATACCGGTTCCGGTATGTGCTTCCAATAGTCCTTCAGCACCCTATCCAGGCCCATGGCCTCATAGGTAGAGCACTTTGGGAGAGGTTTATTCAGACTCCCTCTGGCTCAAGAGGGCCTCAAATCTGGAGCTTTCACTCCTTGGCAACTGCCCTATTCTGCAGCCTATCAGGATAAAAGGGGGGGGGTGGTCAGCTTTCCTCCTGACCCTACATTTTAAATGCCCCCTCAGAGTGAGCTGGATCCCAGTGAAGAAGGCACCCTCTTCAGGGTGGGGGGTCCTGGGTTATGACACTGGAGTGTCCTTGTCAGGGACAGATTAATGCATAGACAAACTAGGCATGTGTCTAGGATCCAGAGCTATGGGGGGCCCCAGTCCTTCCCGCTGTGGCAGCAGCGCAAATGGCCCCATCCACCTCCCTTCCTTTCCCTTCCCCTTCCCTCTGCCAGCCTTGCCACTGCCACCGTGGCTTCTTCCTAGTGGCTGCTCTGAGCCCCACTCGCTACGGGCAGCAGTACTGGGGTGGGGAGGGAGTCTCGGCTGGGCTGGGGCCCATGAGTTTGTTTGCCTAGGATCCACTAAAGGGTAAATCTGGGCCCTTGTCACTGGGCTACAGAGACAGGGCACTTGTTGGTCACTCTCTTTCTGGCCCTGAGACTTGTGCCTTCTTTTCTGCCCTTTGGCTCCGTGACAATAGAAGAGATGGAGAGTGCCCTTGGCCCAGTCCATCCCACAGCCCAGTGATGAGGGTAGTAGCCTCCTGGAGGTGGGTGAGGTGCCTTGGATCTCCCCAGACTGAGGGTCCTACTACACACATCTCCCTCTAGGCTACCATGCAAAGATGGGTGCCATCACACAACTCCAGCATGGTTTTCAGGAGTGACTGACAGTCTCAAAGAGGCTTCACAGTCAGGGAAAGAGGAGGGATTTCAAACTCAATGTGGGCCTGGCTGATTCTGAGGTCTGACCATTCAGTCCAAAACCCCCTGTTTCATACAGAAAGGATGTAGGTGGGTTTCTGGATTCCACTCCCACAGCTGGACCCTGACACGTCGAGCACAGGAAGGTTTGGCATTGCCGTACCGACACCCCTTTATAGAAACCAGTCCCAAATGCCTTGCTCATGGTCACACTGAAAGTCTGTAGTAGACCTATAAAGGAACATCCCCGATGTCCTGAGGCCAGGGACTATCCTTTCTCTCAAAATATTTGGGTTTTTATTGACTAGCCGTTCTTCCTTAAGGCAGAGGATAATCTTGAAATGCCCGATTCTTTTAAAGACAGTGCACTGTAGGATTTCAACGAGGCTATAATCTCTTGGAGAGCCTTGCACAACACAAGGGTGGAGCCAGGATTAAGAATCTAGGGGTCAGCTTTTCCATCACACCCAGCACCTCCCATTGAGAGCTTGTCTGCCTTCTCTCTTCACATGTACAACAACGAAAGGATCTGCTGAAAACTGAACCCTATGGGCCAATATAACTAGAGAGACACAAGCAATGCTACAGAGGAATAGCACCATCCCTTCCCCTGTTCCCCAAGATAATTTTTGTCTTGCTTTCTCCTCTCCTTTCCCACTTTGGAAAGGAAGAAATATCTGCCAGCCGTGAAATCATTTCTTTCCTTAGGACCAGGAATATTGTTGACACCAAAGCTGTGATTTACAGAAAGAAAAAGCCTCTTGGCTTGTCAGAAACTGTCAATCATGTGCTCAAAGAATGATCCAGGGCAAACTACTGCACCATCCCAAATTATAGATGTAAATTTGCCATCTTCCCACAGACAGGCTCACACCCAGTATTGCAGCTTTCTGGCCGTTCGGGCATTGTGACATCAGAAAGGCTTGCGTAGAAAGTGAAGGGCATAGCAACTGTTGAGAAAGAAACCTGCAATTCTTTACACTGCAGGGTTTAGTGCTCTTCATTTTCTTTCTCCACGCGTTACTCAGCAGGGATAATTAAACAAGCCAATGCAGATAAGGGGTGTGATCCATTTGGCTTTCGCCTGATCAGAGCAATATTTCCATTGACTCACAGACCAGCAGTAATGGCTGAGTTACAACATCAAGACGGCATTATTCCACATTCAGGATATCGTGTGTCCCCCAGTCCTCTAAGCCCAAACACAAGAAAATCATCATTGGCGTAAGCGTGAGCTGAGAGCTTGGTGCGTGGCACAACACAGATGCAAACACGGGTGTCTTCCAGCCCTGTTGGAAATGATCCTGAGGCATTTTCTTCACTGTTGTTTTGCATACGAATCCTGTTTCTTCTCAATGGCAAACCTGACAGCTTGTCTAGGTGGTTGGGGTGGGAGGGCTGGCACTTATCGACATGGCAATTCAGCTCTGGGAATACAAAGTTCATGGGTAGGGGAGGAAAGAGATAATTTCAGGTCTGGTGAAAGGGGTTGGATCAAAAGCCTTATAGGCCATGTCCAGATGAGCAGAGATCCATCTGTGGTGCCACACGCTGCACACGCAGGTGTCTCTGTGTTGCTACCTTGCAGCACAGGGGGACAGGGGTTGACCCTGGGAGATCCCAGGGTCAAAAAATCCCATGCCCCCCAGAAAAGCAAAGCAGAGCACATGGCAGCAGGCTGTTGGGACTGGCAGAGTTGGTGGCCCCAGCATCCCCAACCCCACCTGGGGTAACCTGCCACACACCAGAGCACACATGGCACATGCATTCCCCAGGGACACACACCAGTGGCACCAGGTGGGCTACTGCTACTTGTCCTTAGGTAAATAAATGCCCATGCTCATCTGGATGTGGCCATAGAGTCCCATTGGTACCATCCGCTCTTCCTGGTCTTTATACCCACCTATTGCCTCACACCTTACCCTGCAACCTTCTTGTTGGCAGGGGCCTTTTCTGTGTAGAGCTTTTAGCCAAAGGAGGCCAGACCCTATCAGAGCTATGACAGGAACAAAAATATCTACTGAGACACGCAGCACAGGAGCAGATCTAGGAAGCTGAGATTAGTTCAAACTGGACCTCTCAGCTTCACGAGGTCTCTGGGGACATTACCGTAAGTGGAGGGTTTGCTTCAGGGATGTTATAAGAGCCCAGCATTGCAAGTACAACTGACTTGGCTTGCCAGACTGTCAGGAAGTCCCACGTCTTTAAGCATCAAATTAAGTTTTGCTATGAAACTTTCACCCACTGAGATGAATAAAACTCCTTTTTAAAAAACCCTCCTTAAAATAGCATTCATGTTGTTGTTGCCTGTGGGCTTTGGAAGGCTATAATTTGTTGTATCATGTACAAACGCACACGCACACAGAGGTTTCAAATCTGAAGCCTGTCTGTGCTCATAGGTTTGTAGAGAGAGATAAGAACATTGAAACATTGGCAATATCATCCACCGTAAGTATCAGAAAATCATGAGATTGGGTTAAAAAAAAATCACAAGTTCTTTTTTTTTTTAAATAACAAAAAGCATAAAATAAACAAACAAGAAAACATGTTTCAGATGCTTAAAAAAACCCCAAAACAACCAACCACTATTGTTACTACAATGCCAGCTCTATTCTTTTGGACTGTGTCAGCTCTGCAAAATACCATTGCTAGGACCGTCACTATTCAAAATTCAGTTTTCCGAAGTGACAAGAAATGCTCAATTTTCTTAGATGCTTGACTTGTGGCATGTTAAATAGGCCTGGTTTTTAGAAAATGGGTGTCTACTATATTCTAATAATAAAGTCTCTTTTGACCTGTTGCAAGCTGGGTTGCCAAAACCCTGAAGCACCAGGACTGAGGCACAGTGGAAAGAAGGGTAAAATCCCGTTCTCTGTACAGCAAATAGGACTTTTCCCATTGATTTCAATTAAGGTGGAATGAAGCCCTCGTGAATGGCATGACCATGTACTGTTCTCCTTTCTACTGGACCTGACACAATGCTTGAAACTGCCTGGATGGTCCAGAAAATTAGAACACAAGGCCTCGAAGTGGGGCAGGCGACCGTGTGAAATTGTTTTGGGCAGGAGCAATTGTTGTGTAGAAAGTGTAATGCTGCAGCATTCAGTGCATGGAGAACTGAATGTGGAAATAATGAAGGAAAATCTTGGCTCAGATGCTGTTCCATGTGTGAAAGGACTTAAGAGGTTTGGACGTCAGCTTGTTTTTCCTGTGCTGAATGAGGAATTCAATTCAATCACTTAATATGTCTTTTCCGTTTCGTATTGATGGTGGAAAAATGGTGTTTGAAGCACTGGGAATGATTTGGCATTCAACTGTCCAGCTGAAGGGAAGTGATTTTTCAAGCTGTTGCGATGCCGTCTCGACCCAGAGACCCACTTCTTGCGAAGCTCCTTTCTCCTTCTGTGAGAGTGTCAATACAATGTGCTGTAGAAGTGTGGGCTGCATCCTTACCTAGCTACTGGTTCCAGGTGAGGCAGTTTCTCCATTAGTGGAAGTGATACTTCAACTCAATGGGTAGTGATCAATGGCTCAATGTCTAGTTGGCAGCTGGTATCAAGTGGAGTGCCCTGGGTCAGTCCTGGAGCCAGTTTTGCTCAGTATCTTCATAAATGACCCGGAAGATGGGATGCTGTGCACCCTCAGCAAGTTTGCAGATGACACCAAGCAGGGTGGAGTAGTAGATATGCTGGAGGCTAGGGCTAGGATTCAGAGTGACCTAGACTCTGGGACTGGGCCAAAGAAATCTCATGATGTTCAACAAGGCGAAGTGCAAAGTCCTGCACTTATGACGGAGCAATCCCATGCACCGGTACAGACCGGGGGCTGACTGGCTGGGCAGCAGCTCTGCAGAAAAGGACCTGGGGGGACAGGGGACAAGAAGATGGAGATGAGCCAGTGCTGTGCCCTTGTTGCCAAGAAGGCTAATGGCATGATGGGCTATAGGAGCACAGCAAGCAGATTGAGAAAAGTGATTTTCTCCCTCTGTTCTGCACTAGTTAGACCACAGCTGGAGAACTGTGCCCAAGGGAAGTTGAGGTTAGATATTAAGAAAAACTTTCTCACTAGGAGGGCAGTAAAGCACTGAACAGGTTACCCCAGAGAGGTGGTGAAGTCTCCATCCTTGGAGGTTTTGAAGACCCAGGTAGACAAAGCCCTGGCTGGGATGATGTAGTTGGGGCTGGTCCTGCTTTGAGCAGGGGGTTGGACTAGATGTGACCTCTGGAGGTCCTTTCCAACCTTAAATTTCTATAGTTCTCTGATTTTGATGATTCTATAAGATCATCACCAGGAATAAATCACTAGAGCAATGCTTCTCAACCAGGGTGCTGCGGTATTATGAGCATCATTGGGTGTGCAAGCACCAACCTAGGATTAATGAGATACGCCCAGAGATTCCTAATACAAATCCAAAGTGTCGCAACCTTTCTGCCCTGTTGTGGGCTTGTTGAGTTCTTTGCAACAGAGCTGTCTTAGCATTTTTCTGTATTCCAAAAACCAAGTGAGAGCTAGGAGCTGGCATTTTTTTGAGGAGTGCCTTGAGTCTAATGAGGTTGAGACTCACTGCACTAGATGCTCTGGCACTTGACAAGCTAGTGAGTCTGCCTTGTCTTGGTGTTGGCTTGACAGTACTCCTCATTCACTCTTGATTTCCAAAGGCCCCTGTCCCCAGGAATGGATCCAGGGGGTGAGGGGATGGAGTGGGGCAGTCTTCCCCTGCCTTTGATTCCTGCTCCACCCAAAGTTTAAAACCAACTGCCTGGGAGAGACAGGGACATTTCTACTCAGGCAATGATGAAGGGGTCAGATCACGTCATGGCTCATTATAGTCTACCTCATTACTTCTAAACTCTTTATTCAGCGTGTTAATAAACCTCTCTCCTTTTTAATGGTCTTAATGTTCCACTAATGAAGCTATCCTTTCTTCTGAATAACTGCTGCTGGTTTTCTGCTCATCTTCATCTAGCTCCTATTGCACAGCCCTGCAGACTGTTTTTAACTCTAGCTAAAAACATTCATTCAAGAGTGGAAAGCTTAATTTATGTGCACGTTAAATCAGGTATGGAAATAATTTTCAGTGAAGCAGTGGACGCACTGTAAAGATGCTCAGGAAGATGGTAATTTGTTTTATTAATCTGAAAGAAAAGGCAGGTGTCTACACATGTAGGGAAGTGGGAGCAGATTTGCTGCTAATAGCAGCAAAAGGTTCTTGTTTTCTGGGGTGCTGCAATGGGCCCCTGCTGCTACCAGAGGGAGCTCTAGGATCCCCTTGGGTGCTAGTCTAGGGGCTGGCAGGGAGCATCAGGCCAAGAGACAACTGTCTGGGATATTGCATCTTGCCCCAGAGGGCTGCCTGCTGCCGGGGCAGAAACAATGTCCTCCTTCCCTGGCAGCAGGGAATTGCAGGGAGACAGCAATAGGCAGTCCTGGCTCCCTGATTGCTGCGTTGGACTTGGAAAGATCTTCAGGGGAGGGGCAGGTCCCAGCTCCTGCCCTGATCCACTGGTGGGGTAGCTAGCAGCAAGCCCCTGGCTACCAGCTAGCAGGAAGCCTCTAGATTCCCTGCCCAGGTATCTGATCCACCAACAGATCAGGGCAGGGGGCTGAGACCTGCCCCACCCCTGCAGCTCTTTTCAAGCTCTGCACTTGATTACCCAGTCAGGGCATAAGGCTCAAACCTTCCCCTGACTGGGACAGGCCCCAGTGTCTGCTCTGTGATTGTGGGGTGGGGGGTGATCATGGAGATGGGCAGGGAACAGGATCCCCAGACCCCACCAGCAGGGAGCTCCCAGAGCCATGTCTGCGACCACGGTACCGGAGATGAGAAATCCTTATCTCCCAGTACCAGCCCCAGGGTCACAAAGCCATGGCTGGGAGATAAACATCTCCCAGCCCCCATTCCTGGTTCCAGGAGGAGGGACATAGTCCCCACTTGGGAGCCCACCCCAGCAGCAGGGATCTCCAGGGGTAATCTCCCACCTCCTGGTGGCTGGCTGACCAGGAGCAAATTTGCTCCCAGTTAGGCATCTACACAAGTGTTACTGTGCAGTTAATAATTGCAAGTAAATTGGCTACTTGCATTTGCAGGTAGCCAATTTACTCATGATTAACAAGCTTTACTGCAGAGTAAGCATGTGCACGTGTAGACACAGATGTTTACTGCACAGTAAACGACGCTGCTTCACAGTAAAGTGTCTCATGTAGACACACCCAGTACATAGGAGTGGAGAATCAAGCCTTTGGCATCTGCACATCTTTCCCCACTTTTCTTTCTCTTGCTCTAGCAATAGGCAGACCAAGCACTCCTGGCACCCTGCCTGCAACACTTTACTCCTGTGTAGCTAGAAGAAAACAGGGCCCCGCTATTAAACTCCATCATAGTCTGCTTTGATTTTTCAGCACTTTCCAATATCTTCTCATGCATGGTGTCCTCTTAAACACCATCTAACTGCAGCTGATTAAACGCCAACCCTGTTCTTATTCCGACTAAGGAAACACTTGTAATAGACTTCTTTTTGCTTTAATGTTATAGCAAAATCACTCATAAGCTTGAACTACAGGAAACAACAGTAGCAGCCAACTGGTAGTTAATGACAATTTGACTTAGTATTATAGAAACAGATCCAAAAACACCAGCAAAACCTCCAGGCATTTGTCTTTGCAATTATTGCCAATTAAATCAAGTCACTTTGCTGAAGTTTTCTTAGTTCTTTCCTACCTCCTGCATTGCATTTGAGTTTTTAACTGGTCTTAGTTCTTTTAATTGTGGGTGCTTTTTTAGAGAAAGAGAGAAAGAGGGTGGGGTGGGGTAGGAGGAAAGCATTACTTATTTATTACTGTCTCATTCTGAAGCTGGAATGCTAAAACATAGAAGGAATTTGACTTATACGTCTATAAAAAATATGTGAAATTCTCAGTGAAGGCCCAGGCACAATTCATTCATTTCATCCCTGTATAATTCAGAAAACAAGTCAAAGCACATGTGTTTCTTAAAGGGCCATGTGCTTCCAACCATACTTATTCTGAGGAGCACCTTATTCCACCAGTGGCTCTAAGAAAGGTAGAGTGGGTCCATGGGTACAGCACTGGTCTATGGCTTGGGAGAGCTGTGTACTAGTCTCATTTGCTTCTGCTCCTAGTGAAGCTTAATAGTGTCTTGTGTCTCTGTTTCCACTTTTTCTATTTAAACTAGCAGTTCTCTAGAGCAAGGAGCATTTCTAATGCTGGCTATATACAAGATCTACTTCAACGAGGTCCCTATTGTGATAGGAACGCTAACTATGGTTTTCAATTGGTACTACTCCATCCAAATAAGAGTAACAGAATCCAACCCAAGGGGAAAGGAGAGGGGCATATTTCCAACAGCATTTAAAATCATCCATAGAGCAGCCAGAAACAATGGCAGATGAAGCTGCAATTCAGATGGATGGGCGCTCAGACTTGCAAGGTACTCAAAACACAGACACTGAAGAGTGGGATGGCAGAGACCTCAAGGAGTCATCCATACAGTTGTGCTCAATTGAGCTTTAAAATCAAAATGGGCTAAGGACTGCAACATATATATATA